>NW_023270504.1:27795623-27951147 GCF_011800145.1 Mirounga leonina
ACACACCACACGCTCAGATATCCACACACCATATACTTACACACCATGCACACACACACGCCACATCACATACTCAGATAGTACACACTCACACATGTACCACACATATTACACACTCACACACATTCCAACACACCACGCACACTCTCATACTCACATGCATACATTCACCAAACACACACGTACCACGCACACTGAGGAAACTGCACGCTCTACCCATTCCAGTTTCATCCCCGACTCCCTCCCCAGTAGTCCCACCACTGATGGCTTGAAATACTTTCCATGAGAGTTTGAATATATGCCACCGTGCCAAGCAATATACTATGCCCTTGGACCATAAAAACGGAGAAAAAAATCAAGGAGCCCAAAGTCAGTGGAACTTAACTAGCAGAGAGATGGGAAATGAGAGGGACAGGGCAGGATGCCCTGCGATGTGGGAAGTTAGTGAGAGACTAAGTTGTCCCTGGGTTTGGAGTGGGGGGAAGCTGCCTTTTGTGCCCTCAGACAAAGACAGAAGGGGAGCAGTGGGGAGCAGCGATGACAGGAAGAGAAGTGGGAGAGGGCAGGCGGTTTGGGGATCCAACCGGGCTGGCTGCCAGGCTTGTGGGCAGATGTGGGATGAGGATTCTGGGGTTGGGGAGGGAGAATGAATCTGGGGATGTAAGCAGATGAGGCCAAACCTTGAGAGCCTGCCCGGACCAGAGGAGTTTAAATGCCATCTTGTCAGTGATGAGGAACCCGCGGAGGGTTTTAAACAGGGAAGTGACAGGGTCAAATCTGTCACTCAGGGCAGGAAGACAGGGGAGGCTTTCTGGCGCTGGTCCCAGGATCCTGTGCTGAGAGGACCAGCGTGTGGCGAGAAGGGAGAAAGAACCTCATAACCAACCAACCTCAACTTTCAACATGACCCGTGTTTGCCCATGAACCAGGCCACATTTTATCCCTTGGCTTCCCTCTCTGCCTTCCCACAGCCCAGGCTGGCCATTCCTTCCTCCTTCTGGGATAGGGAAGCTGAAGAGCTCCATCAAAATCTGACTTTTGCTCCTTGTCCTGCTTCTATTCTTGCTGGGACTTGCACCCCTACTTTACACGTCTCTTTAGTGCAAATAATGTGTGTCCTCCTTGTAAAGGACAAGGAGTTAATGATTTCTTTGGAAGTCATCCAGCACAGGATATAACATCTAAGGAAGGACTGGGCGAGAATGACCTCATGAAGCCATCATGTGCATATTCCAGGCCACAGGTGCTGGACATCTTGGTACCAAGACCTCCTGACTTCAAGGAATAAGTGACTTATAGAGGACACCTGGACCCTTATCCTTGTTCGAACCAGTTCCAGGATGCCTAAGAGGACACTTATACCAGACCACAATCCTCAATAAAACCCCAGGCCCCAAGCAAAGACGAGACTCTCCTTTTCTTTTCCGAGTCTCCCACATGCTCTGTATCTGCACTCTCTCTGTATCTTCAATAAACTCTGCTCTCATTTCCTGCTGGCTTGCATTTGATTTCTATCCTGCACGTAGCCAAGGAGCCCCTCTGTGCACTTGGACCCAGCCGGGCTACACCAATCCCATACCTTAAGTCACTAAATCTCAGCCACTGATTTTTTTTCCAATTAAATCCAGTGAGCCTTAGGAAACATGGTTTCTCAGGAGGTGGGGGCTTAGGGATTATACACTGCAAACCTCAAGCCAAATAAAATTAGATTTTGTATCATCCACTACTTTGAATTCTCCAGGTCCGAATTTCCTCCATGCACATAAATAGTCAAAGCTAGATGTGGTTTGTGGACAGGGCAGGGGTTAAGAGAAAACCCAGGACTATATAGCACTTTAGAGTTTACAAGTTTCTTCCACGACACCCTCCGTAGATCAACTTCTGTCTGTGGAACTGGAGACTTATGAGCATGAGGACCTCCTCCAGAGCATGGCTGTGAGCAACAGAGCTAGGACTTGTCCAGCCCCCGAATTCCTTTTTTTTTTTTTTTTTAAAGATTTTATTTATTTATTTATTTGACAGAGAGACACAGCGAAAGAGGGAACACAAGCATGGGGAGTGGGAGAGGGAGAAGCGGGCTTCCCGCCGAGCAGGGAGCCCAATGTGGGGCTCGATCCCAGGACCCTAGGATCATGACCTGAGCCGAAGGCAGATGCTTAATGACTGAGCCACCCAGGCGCCCCCAGCCCCTGAATTCTTAAGTCTGGGGCCAGAGTCACTGCGCTTAGATGTGACCATATTGTTCACCCTCCGCTTCCATCTGCTGCTTATCAATCCCAGCACCCCCTCCACCCCGGATCCTGAACACCTGTGCAGCCCTCCTCCTCCCACCCATTCCCTCAACTTCCTCAGAAGCCCACCTCTCCACAGGTCTCCTTGTTTGGGGACACTCTGGGGAGTGACACATGAAAGGGAATCTAATCAGAGATCATCAATAGGCAATATTAGCAGAGCCAAATGAAGTCTCCGGCTGGATGAGAGTCAGCCAGCCCTGGCCAGCAGGCAGCCAGGACCCCTAATTCCATTTCCTCTTGGTTATTAAAATGATTTTCCAAGAGATAGTCCCATCTCAGGAGAGTCACAGACTAATAAAGTGCAGTCAAGGGCCCAGAGAAGACCTGTATCCATGCCCCCCTCCCGTTTCCTTTGGCTGCTCACTGGCAAAGCCTCCGGGGGGTGTTTCTGCAGTGGGGAGGGACCTTCATTTTCCCTCTGGAGCCGTATTTCTCACCCTGACCCTGCCCCCACAAAAAGCCCAGCAGCCTTCCTCCTTTCACTGAAAACTCAGGCACCAGATCTCCTTGGACAGCTCTGAGCCCAGGGTCACAAAATAAGGGCCGTGGAACTGCAGAATGGGAGAGTCAGATTCTTCCAGCCGGCCGTGCAGGCAGGGGAAGGGGGCGCCTGGGGATCATGCCCAGGGAGCACCTTCGTTTCATAGACGAGAACCCCTAAGCCTAGAGGGGGCCACACCGGAGGTCCCAAGAGCAGGAGCAACAGGTGAAACTGGCAACGGGCAAGAGAGTCATCATCTGCCCCTTCGGCAAATATTTACCCCATGTCTCTGATGGGCCACGGGACTCTACTCAACACTGAAGCACACACATAAGTGAGCTGTAGAACCTTCCCTCCAGGAGACTGCAGTCTTGGGGCTGGGGAGGGGGGCAGTGAACACAAAACCAGATACTGCTAATAGAGCATCCTAAGTGTGGGCACAGAGAGCGGCCCAGGACACAGGGAGCCGAGTGGGGAGGCTCACAGAGGCCAACGTGTCTGAGTCCTGCAGGCGCTCAGAGCCCAGCAGAAGTCGGAGCCTTAGCCTGTAATCAGCAATGACAACGGACATACACCTGTTGACTGTGTCCTCAGCACGGTTCTCATTCCATCCTTCCCATCTTCCTCTGAGAACAGTACCGCCAGGTTACAGGTCAGGGAAACTGAGGCAGGGAGAGGCTAGCTGCCTTTCCTGAGGTTATGCAGCCAGGAGAGGGAGAACTGGGGTCCTAGCTCCAGAGTCCACACTCCAGCGTAGCCCGTGCTCCTCTGCTCCCGGGTGACCGCAGGTCCTGTTAGGCCACTATGGCCAGCTATGAGCTCCCGGTCCAACACTGCCCCATGCAGCTGGCGGCCTGGGGCCTGAGTCACGTTTAATGATCTCAGCTTCCCCAAGCCCTGGCCCTGCTCTGACCTCCCCGGGTGTCCCTAATCCAGACCTCTGCAAATACCACTTGCAGAATTGTTTCCAAGGAACAGGATAGTGTGCCTTTTCTCTTTGGCCCCCCAAAACAAGCATTCCCATCTCCTGCGGGCAGAGGCTCTACACCCAGAGTCACCCGCACGTTCTCATCTGGGGCCCTCGGTTCCGAAAACAGGGAGCAGCGCTTATAAGCTGCTGCCACGTGTGCTGCGTGCTGCGTGCGCAGCGCCTGGAGAAAGGTGTTAGTCTCGTCCGCATTTAACAGAGGAAGAATTCACACAGGAACAAAGACTCCCAGCAACCCAGGGCAGGTCTCAGGGCCACTGGCTGCAAGAGTCAGCCTTCCGCCCCAGGTCTGCTTGTCTCCAAGGCTGGCTGGAGTTCAAGGCATCGTCCATGACCATGAAACTTGAGTGGTGAATCTGCGAAGCCTCCATCTTTGGCTTCAGGCACAATGCTGTATCCAACTGAGCTAACCGACCGTGGCCAGGAAGCAATTGTCATAATATCAGAAACCCATTATGACCCACGAAGCCTCAGAAAGATGATTCAAGAATCCGTCTGTGAGTTGAAAGCGATGCTGAGCATTATGCGCCCCTGGAAACAGCTGCCTAGGGGTTTGGAGACAGCAGAACCATCCCAAGACGCAGAGCCAGCCTCGTACAAACCCTACCTTTTGCCTCCCAGACATTACATCCTCTGAGCCGAGGGGAAGCCATCCTTGTGCGGAGAACAGTATGACATGATACCAGAAAGGATAATGCAAATAATCTCAGAGTTGCACAAATTGCCCCTTTGTGGATCCCTGATTGGTGAACAAGGCAACCCTACAATGAAGCAATTTGTATTCAAGCCATTTTCCATAGCAGCATCCCAGAGAAGCCTCAATCTACACCCTCCACTCGTGGCTCCTAGAGGCTCTGCCCAATTTACATTGACCTTGTCTGTGGTCGTCTGTGGTTTTCTGAAGCAGGCAGTGGGTTAAGTCTATTACCAGATTCCAGGGGAAAGGACTGCCAACTTGAGCTCATTAAATTGTGAGCATGCGTGGGGTGCAAATCTTGTCTTGTCACTTTCCTGATTAAACCTTCAGTGGCTTCTCAGTGCCCAAGGCAAATAGTTCCCTGACATGGTGGCTCCCGAGGCTCCTGACCGTGGGCCCTGGCTGTATCTTCTCACTGCTCTCCCCTGGCCCTGGCCTTCACTCTTCTCTTCTCCTCTTTTCCAAATGTGTCACTCCCTCTGGCCACCTTTGGGCTGGGCCTGGGCATAGATGTTTCCCCACTTCTCCCTCCCTTGCCTTGCCCCTCTGCTTCTGCTTTTGTGAGCTCCTGCTTAAAGTCGTATCTTCAGAGAGGCTGTCTTAAAAAATTAAAAAAAAAAAAAAAGATTTCTTTATTTCAGAGAGAGAGTGCAACAGGGGAGGGGCAGAGGGGAGAAAGAGACAAGCAGACTCCCATGAGTGCAGAGCCCCTGTGGGACTCGATCCTATGACCCTGAGATCATGACCATGACCTGAGCCAAAATCAAGAGGAGGAGGCTTAACCAGTTGCACCACCCAGGTGCCCCCAGAGAGGCTCTTACTCCCTCAGCCTCTGCCTTTCCTCTTCCATCATATTATCATTCTTGTCTAGGCTCTGCTCTTCCCGTTTCCTGTACATTCCAGGAGGGCAGATGCATCTGTTTTGCTCACTCCTGTGTTCCCAGTGCCTAGCATCATGTCTGCTACACGGGAGGGACTCAAGAAATCTCTACAGAAGGGGGGAAGTTAGGAAAAACTACTTGCTTAGCTCTCCTGGTTCCAACTGGGATGGAACCACAGTCCTTGTGCTGAAGATGAAGTAGCATCCCGTGCTTGATCCGAAAGCCATGCCCAGTCTCCAGACAACAAGTGGCAAGGGTACCCTCTCTTGTCCTCAAATAGATTTCATGTTTCGTGGTGA
This sequence comes from Mirounga leonina, assembly GCF_011800145.1. Classification (NCBI taxonomy): domain Eukaryota; kingdom Metazoa; phylum Chordata; class Mammalia; order Carnivora; family Phocidae; genus Mirounga; species Mirounga leonina. Next base: position 27,801,264 of record NW_023270504.1, read on the forward strand.
CATGTGGCGGTGTGTGCAGCAAAGCATTTCAGCATCTCTGGGTTTTGCTCCTTCCTCCCTGCACTGATGTTCTCTTGGGAGGCTCAATCCTTGCCCTGGGCACAGAGAAGGATCCCTATTTTTCTGTTCTTCTAATGCCTTCTGACTCACAATGCCACAGTGGCATGTGCCTCGGCCACATTAATGACAATTTGTGACACTGGGGAGGTGGCTGGTTATTTCCTATTAAGTGGAGCCAGACAGCTCTCATCTAAGCATTTCCGTGGTTACTGCAATCCAGATGAGGCTCCCAGCCTGGTCCCCGCTCATCCCTCTTGCCAGGCCCAGAGCATGCTCCCGAGCCACTAACCCGGGCCCTCAAAGAGAATAGGTGCTCTGAATACACAAACTCAATACATTATTAATCACAACCAAATACCACTAGAGGAAAAGTCTCCTGGGAATAGCAACATGTGTCGGATTCCAGAGTAAAGCGAACATTTTGGATTGCTACTGCTCTTCTCCGTGGGATATGAATCATGCACTAGACATAGACTCTAGGATCGGTCTCAGGGTCACCGGGAAGTCCTTGTGTCTGGAAATGCAGGTGGAGAGAGCCAGAAGTGGGAGTCCTGACCAGAGTGCCCCAGGTGGGGCTATGGCATCTCGCTGATTGAGGATCTTTTCATTCTAATGGAAGGACACGTGCTGTTGGTGTCAGTCAGTCACTTCCTGCTGGAGGTCTGGGAGATCTCCACAAACCACTTGTGAGGCCTTTAAGAGCTAATGCCGCTCTGCCCAGGGCTTTTGGCAGAAACCCTACATGTGTGTCACCTACAGTGACCAGCCTGCAGTCCTGGGGCCGCACCTGCTGCTGACCTTGGCTCTGACAGCAGAGCCTGCCGCCCCCAGGACCTTCAGAGGCCCACAGGCACTGGCACCCAGGCATGCTTCTCAATAACGGAGTTGGCATGCAGGGCAGAAATATTATTAAAATAGCAATTGTAACTGGAATTGCGATTGCGCTTTACACATTCCAAACATGCTTTATATTAATCTCATTTCCTCCAGGTCATCTCTTTCTGCGTCTCATAGATGTAGAGTGACTTGCCCCACAGTTAGTAAGCGGCCCCACTGGGGTTTGCCTCAGTCTTCGGCTCCAATCCTCATGGCGTGTGGCAGAATTGTCCAGTGACAGATGCTTCCCTTTGAAGGGAGGACAGCAGGGCCTGGGTCAAGTGACGTAGCATCCAGGGAGTTTCTTCTGGCCAGTTTGCTCTGGCTGCCCCTGAGGCTGAGATGCTAGCTGGAGCCTAGTATTTGGGAAAGACCCTTTTCACTTCTGCTATGATAAATGACCTATGGTTAGGATCAAAAAGGGTCCCGGGCCTCCTTGAGTGCTGTCATTCTCTGAAAATGATAGACTGGGTCCTTCTATGGGATTCACAGATAGCATATTTTCCTTCTGTTTCATAGGCTTAATGACTGAGAGATGCTAAGAAGGCTAAAACCTCACCGCCCAGCCTGGCAGGGCTTGTGACACTGAGCTGGGCTCAGACTACAGATGTGGTGGGATGGGGTAGAGTGGGCTGCTGAGGGAGGTGGCTGGGGGACCTCATTTTTCAGTTTGGGGGCAGGAGTGAGCCCAGCGTGCCCAGAGACTGACAACCAGCCAGTGTGGCCGTGAGGGTAGGGACAGTGCCTGCTGACTCTGCTGCCTGCCATTGCCTAGCTCAGGGCCAGGAGCCTGTTAAGTAGCTGATAAATGCTTGTTGGCCAAAATTCTGATTGTTGAACGTGTTGTGTCTGAGCCTGAGCTGAATATGAGCTCGTTGCTTCCCATGGGTTGGGCTCCGGGCAGCCTGGGAGGCTCTAGATGTGGTTAGACAGGTGTGAGGAGATCACACATCCTCAAGCAGGCTTATCCTGGCAATCCCAAGACCACAAGCCAAGGGTTTGGGGGAAGCCTGTGGAGGCCCGAGGGTCTAAGGCAAGCTGGAGGGCCACATGGGTGGGGTTGTGCTCAGAAGCCCAGTATGCAAGGAGGAGCTCTTCAAGACTCTAGGCAGGGAACCAGAAAAATCTGTCTTCAGGAACAGGGCTCCAGAACCCAAGGTGGAGGCCCTCTGTGCAGTGGCAGGGTGGGGTGGAGAGCGGTGCAAGAACAAGAGAGACTCAAAGATGAAAGATAGGCGATCACCCCATGATCACAGCTGGCCCCTAGGCTGAGGACAAGGTCTTAGCCGGGTGGCTGATCCCAGGCATGAGAATGGGCTGAGATGTCTGGCTTAACTGCACTGTGTTGCAGAGGTCCTGATTCAGGCAGGGCCTCGAGGTGGGGCTCCAGCTGTTGTGCCCGGGGGAGGAAGGCTGTAGAGACAGGGGAGCAGGGAGGGCCTCGCACAGGGGAGACGGCCTCCATGGGGTGGTTTGTACAAGAGTAAGGACAATGTCAGCCTCTCCCCAGGGGCAGGATAGAGGGACAGGAAGCCGGTAATCCTAGAATGGCTCCCGGACACATTCCATGATGTCAAGCTGGCCAGCTGTCACCGTCTCCCACCCGCACCCCATGCTGTTCAAGGGGATGGGCAGAGAGAGGCCAGTTCCCGCCCCTGGAGCCTGCGTTCTAAAGGCGAAGAGGGACCATGCTTGCAACGACCCTCAGAGTGACTCAGGGAGACAAGCTCAGATAAGACCCCAAAAGAGGCCCCCTGGCTGTGGGTGTGGGGAGAAGTCGGCTGGGAATGGAAGGGAGAAGTTCCCCCAAAGAGGAAGAAGAGGACAGGAGTGCCACTAGTAGGTTTGTACAGTCTTTAAGGATATAAAAAAAAAAAAAGGTAGGGTCAGGGACAGAAGAGCTTTCATAAGTGAAGTCATATTTGCCACGCCTCTGTTGTCATGCCGAGACCCCATCTCACACACCAACTTGGATGCAGAACATGCTCCAAGCAGATATTGCTTATTTTCCACTGAATCAGAAGGAAATTACAGTTCCCATTAGAGCATTCCCGTGGGCAGGAGGAAGGGGCTGCTGTGGAGGTGCTCCTTCCTGCCTCCCCAGGCCTCACCCCTGCAACCCAGGAGCAGAGATGGGAATGGCGCGACAGGGGCTGGGGACCCAGGGCCAGGGCAAGCTGCAGGGGTGACCTTCTTCTCTTCTGGTGGCTGGAGAGGCCTGAAGGACCTCTGGGCCTCGGCTCAGCCCAATCCTCTCCTGTCCCCCAGCGATGTCAGGGATGCCTGCAGGCCCCAAATGCCTGCAGCATCTGGCGTGGGGGGTGTCATCATCCTGATTGGCTCCTGCTAGTGTACAATTTTACCCCACTGACCATGGATGGAATCCTCCATGAACTTGGCTGGGCTCCCTGCCCAAGGAAAGGCAGAAGGTAGGAGTTCCCCAAGTGCCACCACAGTGAAAAGCCACTACTGCGTTTCCCTCAAATGCCCTCTGGGGGAGCCCCCACCCCCATGTCCTTCTTCAAGCCCCCTTCCCTCTCCTAACACATTCACTGCTGTCCCCTCAAGCTTTTCTGTCCTTCTTGTCTAACATATGGACTACATGATGTTAGCTGTACTTGTCCAGGTACAAGAAGAGGCCTCCAGGCCTGGGTTCAGAGGGACCCGCACGGGTGGTGGAGGGACCACTGAGCAAGACTGAGGTCCCGGCCCAGCTCTGCTACAACCCCACTCCTCCTCCTGGGGCCTCAGTGGGTCCCTGCTACAGAACGGATGGGGGCACCTCTGCCCCTAACTCCAGGACTCTGGGGAAGCCAACAAGTACATTATGGAAGGGTAGGGGCCACTGCTGCTGGAGTTGCTCATCATTCTCAAAGGCACTGCCAGCCCCAGGACGCCCCACCTGCAGCCAAGCCAAGTGCTACTCTACCTCCCTCCGTCTGGGGCCCACTTGGCTCCACCCACCACCTCCAAAGGGCCCTTCTTTCTTCCCAGCACCTGGGTGTCTCTCCCAGGGGAAATGATGCAGATGAGATCTCCTATCTCAGAAGCTAAAGAATAACCCAAACCTAAACCAGATCAAAATGCTTCACCATACCTGGCAAAGTACACTGACTCCCATCCTACGGAGATTCAGTTACCACACTTGGACGGAGGCTGCAAGTTTTGCTGACAGGTTTCTAATGGAAAGTATGATTGGCTAGAATTGGAATGCAGGGCAGCCTTCTACTAGCTAGAAGGAAACAAACACGGGCTCCAATGGGCCCAGCATAGCTTTTCTTGGGGCACCTGAGTACTGTTGTGCAGTTTTTGTGCCAGACCAAGGGACAGGGGGGACTGAAATTCACTTTGCCTGCCAAGTAGAGCATCCACAGAGCTATGTGTGCCTTCATGAGGCCCCTTTTAAAATCCAGGCAAAGAACCCATATCTGCCCACAGAGCCTGTCCCCCTTTCTGAGTGACAGTGGTTCTAAAGAGAATATTTCAGAGCTGATGGGGGCAAGAGATCACATAAAGATGCAGGTGGGTGAAAATGTGGTTCTGAGCCAAGTGGTAGGCACCCAGCTGAGACCCAAATGCTGCTTGGGGGCAGCTTCCGGTGAAATTGCACAGAACTCACAGTGGGAGAGAAGGAAAGAGAAAGAGAGAGAGGGTCCAAGATTCCACTGACCTCAGAGTATTAGGGCCAGGGGGACTCCAGGGTCACCTAGATACATCATTTTTGGAGGTGTTTGGTTTTGGTCTTGGTTCCTTTTCATTTCTTTATTTCATTTTTATTTTGAGTAGTAAAATCCTTTTCCCAAAGAAAATTAAAACAGATAAGGGAAGCATTGGGTTGTTTCTTTTTTTAATCTGGGGAGAGGGAAATCCATAGCTCTGCCCACCTTGACCTGGCACCTCCCCCAAGCCCTAGGGCTCCCCAGGACACAATGTGGAAAACATTCACCTAGTCCAGCTCCCTTTCCTCAGTGGTAATAAGGAAAATGATGTGACTTGCCCAAGGTCCACTGAGGCAAGCCTACACCTCCATGGCCCAGGATCTGTTCCTTCCCACACAGCAAAGAGGCAGACCCTCAGGCTCCTTGGCAATGGAATCTTCAAGGCAGCTAGGCCTGGGTTCCTGCCCACAGGTAAGGCCCATGTCTTTCCCTCGGGTGATTGTTCCCAACCACAGAAATCCCTCATCTGGTTCTGCCTTCTCCACGATGGAACCAGAGTCTAGAATCTGGTTGAAGATTCAACCCTGCAGGGTTGAAGAAGTTGAGGGCACTGGAGATTTTCCAACCATGCTGAGGATGGGGGAGCTGCAGTGAGAACCTGGGGTACCATCCTAGGACCCAGTCTCACTGGGGCTCAGTGGGAAGGCCCCCGTCAAGGTGGGTGAGCTCCTGTTGGTGCGGAGGGTGGCAGGCCAGGCCAACCACTGGCCAGGGGTGAGGGAGCAGGGATGAGACTCTGTGCAGTGCTGCAAACTTTCAGCACCTCGGACAAGAATAATCTCCCCACTAGCCTTCCACTCAGACCCTGCCCCAGTCTCTCCCCAGGGACCCAGGACCACCATCTCCTGCTTTCTCCGGGCCCTCCCAGCAGGACGCATATCCCGGATTCTCCTGTTCCTGAGCTTGGCCTCCCTCCAGGCAACATGTAGCCTCCTATTCTAGAGCGTTCTTGGTTAGCTCACATCCCCCCACCTCACTGCTAAGTCCCTCTTCCCACCCCCTGAGAGTTTGCAGCGAACATGCCCTTGAACCCGTCGTGACTTTCACGGCTGCTTCGACCATGAGCTGCCTTCTGGGATCTGGGAGCAGCATCCATTGCTCCTTGGATCTCCCGTTCCTATGGGGCCTCTGATGTCCTTCCGAGCCCTCCCAGCCCAGAGCACCAGGAACACAGCCAGGCCATCGATTCGCTCTCATGTGCATTTATTGAGTGCCAACAGAGTGCATGGTACTATGCTCAGGGTTCAGAGCCACAGTCTAGTCAAAAGGAGACCAGAGCTAGTACAGAGAACGTTTCATAGCTGCTTAACATCTGTAAGGGACGGGGAACGGGGAGAACTAATCACAAAACAAATTCCTATTCGAAAGCAACAGAATCTCCTCTGAGAGTAATATATATTCTACACACACGCGCGCACGCACGCACACGCACACACACACACCCTGAATGAACACAGAAATACACCCACGTGGTTGTATATGCATTCATATACAGGTGTTGTGGGTAAAGAAACTAATGGATCCGCTGGAGGCGCGCACGCACGCACGCACACGGCACCACGCAGACGGGTAATCTGGCTTATGCTATCAAAGACACTATGTCTCCAGGTTCTAGTGAAGCAATCTGTCCTAGATGCCTGCAGCATGCAAAACTTGAAAGTTCCGGAGATTCACAGTTAAGGAGGACAATGGGTATACGTGTGTACTTTTCCATCCTCGGGGCCCCAGCCACCACACTGGAGATTGCTCGTTGTCTGCGACAACAAAGCCTCGGTGAAGGGCTCCCAGAGCCGAGCTGGGGAGCTGGAGGCTCTCTGTCCTAGTGGCAGGGCCCACAGGAGCCCTGGTGAGTTCACCAATCTTCAAGGCAGAATTTAAAACTCTGGTTTTCAAGTGTGTAGTCCTGCAAACGGTATTCCTTGTTACAGAGCCGCAGATCGAGGGAAGAGTTTCTCTTCTTGCTCGCTCGCTGCAGCTTCCCACGTGTGCTAACGCATTTTGTAGTCATTAGATACAGATGTTTCACACAGCTGTCCCTTAAAATCCAAATCTACTGTGAAATCGAGGTCTCGCTGCAAAGGAGGAACGAAGGGTCCCAGCATTAGTGTGGGAGTGAGCGAGTCGAGCGCCTCCCACTCCTGCGGGCAGGGGGATGGGCAACTACCGTGTTTCTAAGGTTTTCTAGCTAAGGGGTTCCCACGAACAGCCCTCGGGAATCTATTCTGGTGTCTCATTATCCTCACAGGAAGTGCTTTGATTTTGAACCTAAACCCTTCCTGTTATAATATAGAAATGTTCCCTCTGATTTCATCCTGAGAGAAAACAGAGTGGGGTGGTTGAGTCTTGTGTGGCACAACCCTCAAAGCATTCTCTAGACTCTTTCAACACACATGCTTGCACCTGGGGTTACTCAAAAAGAATCACATGATCCCCAACCCACCAGGGCCACTGAAGAAATGTGAACCAAACATCTTCCAGGCCACCAGAAACTGTTATTTCCTGGCTTGGCTTGTTCTAAATGATCTGAAACCCATGGCAACAGCCTCTGTGCTCAAAGCCCCCTGGGTGAAGAACTGGAAGCTGTCCTCAAGGCTGAAAGTCCAGAGCGGGGCCTTGAGAAAAATCTATCATCTTTGAGTGTTAAGGGGCCACGGCTGGAGGCCTTCAATGACACCTGTCAGATCCAAACCAGGCTTTCTACTGCCCCTCCCCCAATACCTTGTCTGGTTGTGCACAAGACACTCGGGCACCTGGGCAAGGGGGTCCTGGCAGCTGCAGGGAGCCAGCTCAATGGGTCCCTTCCTCTCTCTGACCCTGGCCCAGACAGAGACTTCCTCAGCACTCACCACGTTTTTGGCATTTGGCTTCATGGATATGGTCCCATAGATTTCTTCCCCCCTCCGGACAGTGAGGTAATCTTCCAAGTAGAAGACAGTCTGCTTCCAGTGGGTGTAGGGGGCATCGGGGGCTGAGGGGAGAAGAATAGGGGAGGTAGGAAGGAAGGGTCAGAGAAGATATCTCCAGAAGGTCTGAGGCTGAGACCCTGCCTAGAAGTTGCTGGGCTTCTTCTGGGATTCACTGAACCAATACCCAGCACTCTTGCAGGGTCAGTGCCCAGCCCCTATAGCCTGCCGCCAAGCCCCAGAAATCCTCACTCGGCCCCAGTGCTCCTCCTTCCATCAAATTCCCATCTCCTCGGGGCTGCTGATCTTCCAGGGAATCAGAAGAGAAAGATGCTGGTATTACAAGTTCATTCCAAGGGGTGGGATGAATACCCTCTCACCAACTAAACTCATTAACGCAAATGAAACTCAAAATGCTACTGTTTTTAATCAGTTCAACAGAGGGAAGACATTCAGAAAGTGTAAGGGGGAGATTTGTAGAGTAGGCCATCCTGGCTCTCCTTAAATGACATTATGTATGCAAATTCCAGAGCTAAACTAGTGTCCCACTGACACCCCCATCCTACACATAGCTTTCCTTGCCACTTCTCTGCCCTAGAACCAAACCTAGTACCCTTGGCCCAAGCCTGCTGTGGGGTTTCAGCGGTGTCCTCCTAACTGGATCAAAAAGAAATGAGGGATGGGGTGCCTGGGTGGCTCAGTCGGTTAAGTGTCCAGCTATTGATTTTGGCTCAGATTATGATCTCGGGGTCCTGAGATTGAGCCCCACATCAGGCTCCGTGCTCTGCAGGGAGTCTGCGTGAGATTCTCTCCCTCCTTCTCCCTCTGCCCCTCCCCCCTCAAATAAATAAATAAATCTTTAAAAAAAGAAATGGGGCATAATTCTCATCCCGCAGACCCACCACTGGTCTACAGCGCCCTCCTGCAGGATCCAGAGCTGCACTGATGCTGGCGTCTCCCCTGTATTTGCCATTAAATCCCAACCAGCCTCTCTCGACACACTGCACGCTCAAAAGCCAAAGGAGGGGTCCTGCTTATGGGCCATCTTCCTCAGCACCAGCTATCTTTGGCATACTCTTCCCTCCCTGTCCAGCAAGCTCTCCCTTCCTCATCCGTCAAGGTCACTTCCTCTGGGAAGCCTTGCCTGACGGCCCACCCTGGGCTTATGTTACCACAATGTCTATCACACTATGGCATAAAGGCCTTCATCTTTTTTCAGCTGTTTGTTCCTCCATAGGATTGCAACTTCCATGAGGACAGGTGCCCTGCCAGACTTATTGACTGTGACGTCCTTGGTGCCTACCACCACACTTGCTAGATCTGTAAGAGCTGAATAAATGAGCTATGGCAAAAACCCAAAGAGCAGACACTTCGTTATGCTTCAGGGTACCCACAGATGTTCAATTACAGTGGAGGCTTTGAAAACTGTAGGTAGTAGAAGAAGCCATTATAGTAAGTTCCTCTTGGCCCTTTAGGATCTTACCTTCCACCACCTGGATGTAGGACTCCTTAATACTGATTTTCTCTTTGCTTAGGACCAGAGCTAAAGATGAGAAGACTTGGGAGAATATAAGAAGTGCCTTTCAAATACTTCAAAAGCTGTCATATGGAAAGACTTACATGTGGCGTTATATATGGCGTTGGAAACAGAACAAAGGCTAGTCACTGGGAATTACTAGAAGGCAGATTTTTAATTCATCAGGAAAAATCAGGGCTGTTCTGCAATCGTCTGAGCTACCTGAGATCCAGCTTTGAGGTGTTCCTACAACAACCACTAACGGGATTTATCATGCGCTGAGCCAGACCAGGTAACCCCTAAGATCTTACAAACCCCAAGACCTATTTAAATGGTAGTGAAGGGTCTGTCTTTCTTCGCCCTTTGCAATGAACTGGCTTGATCAAAGGTCAGTGGTTTGGTTAAAGACTCGTGTAGCCTTCAATGTGTGCATTTAGGAGATCAACACAAACTCAAAGTTATGGTGGGGGAAAAGCAGCCTGAGCACTTGGAAAAGATCAAAGGAGGGTCATGAATGTGCAGTCTGTGCCTCTCAGATCCTAGATTCCCAAACACATCCAGCCTTCATGGCCTCTAAGGCATACTGCTGTCTACGGACAAAGTCCACCTGTCCCAGCACCTTCCCCGCCAACTATATCTAAATAAATTGTCAAAAGATAGTCTCTGGTGTGTGCAGAGAATGGCAGCGTATGACTGAAAGCACTCTCGCCCCCACTTCCTCCTACACCAGTCAGACAGGTGTCTCTCTCTCCTGTTCTTAAAGACCTTCAGGCAAGGAGATTCAAGCAGCTTCCTTCTGTCACCTAATCAGATGCCTTAAGAGAGTCCCAGAGATTTTGCTGGCTCAGGGTTGGCAGCCATCAAGCCTAGGTGTGTCTGATGGTTGTCCAAAATATATGCCAGCCTTGTGTTGGAGGAAAGTGATTTTTTTCCCCTTGCCATCAACATCAAAAGTTTGAGAACCTCCCCAAACATTTCATTTCTGTGATGGGTCCATTAGCTGTGGACTAATTATCTAAACCAGCTTTCACAATACTAATACTCTGTCGGGGTGTCCAGGAGAAACTGATTAAAATTCAGATGTCTCGACTCTACTCCTGGAGACTTGAATTCAGTCATTCTGGGGGACGTGAAGGGGGCATACTTGCCAAGACTTAAAATCTCCCCCCAGATGTTGTAGACATACAGCATGGCTGAAATCACTGTGCAAACCCACTCTTTTGCATCTAATAACATCTCCAGATGGTCAAGAGTGGAAAGGACATTAAATAGGCAACAACAGGCCCAGTTTCCTGCTTCCACATTGCCATGTGTTTGCACTATGACCCTGGGGCTCATTTGCTATATCTGCAGAATGTGGGGTGTGATATTGATCTTCCCGGGTACTTGGAGGATTAGATGGGATGACAAGGGGGAAAGGGTATACTAAGGGTGACCAAATCTCCTGCTGTGCCCAAGACAACTCCAGGTTACTTGTCTTTGTGGCATAACTATGAATAGCTCTCCCTTTCACTATCAGAAGTGTCCTTAATTGAAAGATAAATTATATAGTCACCCTATGACAGACACATTAGGCCAATGTGAGGGTATCACTAAGCCATTATAATATAATTCCCATATAATCACTATGGGAAGTGGTATATATAATTTTATTTATCCATAATCTATGGTTCTGACCTGCAAAGATGTGCTGCCTCACTCTAACAGTGTAGAATGTCCTGGGGAAGCATCTAGAAAGGTGCTAGGTTGCAAGGGTGAGTACACAACACAGGGCTGTGGATGACATCTAGAGTTCTCATCAGGGAATAAGTCTTTCCCTCCCTTCCCTGCCCCAACTATAACCTTCAAGATCATGTATGTGACTTTCAGCTTTCCCTGTTATGAAGATATCTTTATGCTCTTAATATCCTGACCCCATACGCCAACCTCTCCTTTTCTCCCTCCCTTTCCCAGTCTCTCTGGGCTCTGGATTATGGACAGCTTTTGTTCTATATTTTAAGTGAGTGTGACCAGTACTGCCCCCAGCATGCATTCCTCCATTCAACAGACATCAATTCAGGATGCCTATCATGTGCCAGTTACGGTTCTAAATTTGGGAAACAGCTACCTGTACAGCCTTGCCTCCCTTCACATCCTGCAGCCTCAGCAAGAAGACACTCAGATCGCTGGGTCATCCTCCTGACCAAGGACAGGGGTGCAGAGCTCAGGGGGCTGTGGGAACGAATGGCAAGGGCCCCTCACAAGAAGATTTTCCCTGGTGCTTTCAGAAAGGGAGTGGAATCCTGCTCCCTGTTTCACTTCCCAGTGTCTAAGTGGCTGGTGGCTTTTCCTGAAATTTAGTACTTTTTCTGGCTATCAATTTGCAATTATATTCCCCCGGGGGATCAGAAGCTTTTTAGAGAATGAAAGATTATGCACCAAGAAGTTTCTTTGACCTGCTACAATGACTCATTGTCACGGGATGGCAAAGCGGGAAGGGGCTGCTAGGCATCTCGGTTCAACCACATCATCTCACAAATAACAAGCCAGAGTCCCAGAAAGTAAACTACTCAAAGCCCATCTCCTATGTATGGCCACCCTACCTGGCTGACTCCTGGAAAAACGAAGACTCCAACCCAGGCCTGCTTCTACTCAAGCAACTGCCCCTCCACGCACTCCAGTTTGCCCCAAGGGTCTCAGTTCCTATTTCCTGCCCCCACCCACTGAGGATGTGGCCAAGGTGTGGGGCAGCCATGCCCGCTGGCTGGCACAGCCTGGAACCCTGGGCTCCTGTGCTCATTTTCAACAGCTTCTGCCTGGAGCTGCAGAGAGGAGACTCGAGAGCCATTAACAGGGACTGTCTTCAAGCTGCATGCTATGTGATGTGCTTTCGAGTGGGCCCCCCAGAGCTAGCTGTGGCTGGGCTGAGACAGAAAGCTTGGCAGACAATCGATGGGAAGGGGCCACATACAGCAGGCTACACTCTGCATGAAGTTCGAAAATAGCTGAGACCAAACAATACAGTGTTCTGACATACACATAGATGTGATCAAACTTTTTTAAAATAGCAAGGGGATAAAGAACACAAAATCATTTGGAATAATGTTCATCTAGAGGCAATATGGGGGTGTGTGATGAGATGGGGTGGAGCATCTGTTTAATTATGTGATGAGCTCACAGGGATTAATTATGTGACTGTGAATTAATTTACTTATTAATTATAAATAGTATCATTATAGCCACTAATGTATTTCTGGTTAACACTCATATTCTAATTAGTAATAGTTTATTTCTTGATATTAAATAATGCATTTACATTCTAATAACAATAATACATTTCTTTCCAGTTACTATTGCGTTCTAGTTAATAATACTTTATTTACATTACTGAGTTAGTGGTGAGTTCACAGGTGTTCATTATATTAATAAATAAACAAGCAGAAAGTGAACCGTGCCTGACCCAATGATGTCATGAACCAGGAATTAGGATTAATCTAATTCTGTGCATCTGAAGTCCTTAAAAACAAAAAGTAAATACTCTTTTCTAGGCGGTCAGAGTACAGAGGGTCTGAAAAGACCACTGCCAAACCCACGCTACCTGGTAGCAAAACCCCCAGTGGGCATTGCACAGGTGGCTGAAGAATCAGCTAAACAAATTATTTCCCCTGATCTCTAAACATATGGCGATGCTGCATCAAGAGGGACCTACGTCAGACAGAAGACATAGGCTTTGATGAGAAAAGAGGGCATATCGTAGTAGGGAGATGGAATTATCTTTCCAGAAAGGCATCAACGGGAGCCAAATTCACAAGCATCTTGTTCAAGCCGTCCTGCACAGGGGCAGTGGTTCTCAGACTGATTTGTGTATCACAATCACCTGGAGGGCCACACCCCCGAGTTTCTGATTCAGAAGGTCGGGGGTAAGTCTTGAGGATTTGCATTTCTAGCAAGTTCCCACGTGATGCTGAAGCTGCTGGCCACAGACCACACTTTGAGAAGGGAAACGAAAGACTGCAAGACCTCTGGGTGACCTTTGAGACCTGAGTTTCCGGGGTTCTGTGCAAAGAGGAGGCAACATAACACCATAGTTGCAAAAAGACAGACGAGTGAGCTCGGACCTTGATCTAGACCCACGGTGTTTGAGCCTATGAAACACAGTCCTTGTCATTTCTCTCATAGGGACTTGTGAGGAACTACAGTGGGGCTGTGACCACAGAATAGGAAGAAACTGCACCAGTGGGTTGGAGACTTGAATGCTGAGAGCAAACCCTCACCATCCCTCAAGCAGGCTCCTGCTCAGCCCTCCCACAGCTGCCTTACCCCCTACTGTGAGGCTGAGTCTCACCCATCCTTCAAGGTCCAGGTAAAACCTCCCTTCCCCCTCCAGGCTATTCCTGACCATCAGGAAGACAATCTCACCTGCTGCCCCACTAAGGAAGGTAGTAGCTGGAAATGACCCCAGTTGGGGGGGGGGGTCTCTGGTTTTCCCCAAGACAAGGGGCACCAGCACTGGCCTGGATGATGGAGACCAGAAGATTGTGGTCTTGGTGGTCAGGAGACACCAGTTCTGGAAAAAGCCCTCTGGGAGGGGTTGGATAAATCTCTTGCCCCCTCTGTCCACAGGTAAAAGAGGATCATTGTCACCAAGGCTCAGGAAGTGAATGATCATATCCTCAGATTCTGGTAGAACACATTGACCCCTGCCACATGCACGCTCACTCGCCCCCGATGACGTGCTCCCACTTCCCAGGAGGACTTCACAGGCATGATCAATATGAACATGTTCCCAAGGGCAGGACTTGGATCTTGATATACTCCCTGGACGGAGATTTGTTTAGAACCTACTGCGAGCCAAGCCTACTGTAGACACCAGCAGGGCAGAGATTCATGAGATGTGACCCCAGCCCATGGGGAGACTGGGAATTGCATAAAAAGAGTGAAAATACTGAATAAACAATGGTACATTTGGCACTGGAATCCTGTGTAGTTGTTTCAAAAAAAAAAAAAAAATACACTAGCTACATCTGTGAGTCTGTGGAAGGCTCTCCAAGGTATATTGTTAAATAAAGACAAGGTGTCAGAGGGCAGCGTGTTTAGTATGAGCTATCCGGTGTTTTAAAAAAGGTGTAGTTTGGATGTGGTACTGTGGTTACATAAGATGCCACCAATGGGCGAGCTAGGTAAAGGGTTCACAGAGCTCTATGTTCTATTTTTGCAACTTTATATGAGAAGTATTTCAAATAAAAAGCGATGTGCTTCTGTACCATTGAAATGTTTGGGAAGGATACAAAAGAAATCATTAACATATGTCTCTGAGGCACAAGGCTGGGATGCAATAGAAAGAGGACTTCTTCCTTGACTTTTTATACCCCTTTTTTTTTTACATCACCATGGCTGACTGACTAACATAAGCACAGGATATTAGGGAGGATGCCTAACCTTGACCAGGAGTGAAGGAGGGCATCAACTAATAACTGAGGTGAGAGATGAGGCCTGTGCTGGAGTTGGCCAGGTGAGGGGCGGGGATGGGGGAGGTGTTTGGGGCTGAATTGTGTCCCCCGCAATTCATGGAGGGAGGGTCTGGAGCTGAGGCCCTAAGCCCCTGTCCCTCGGCATATGACTGTATTTGGAGATAGGACCTTTAAAGAGGCCTTTAAAATAACGCCTTTGGGTAGGCCCTAATCCAGTGTGGCTGGTGTCCTTCTAGAAAGAGGAGATTAGGGCACACACAGAGATACCAGGAGCACACACACACAGAGGAAAGTCCATGTGAGGACCCAGAGCACAGGAGGCCACCTGCAAACCAAGGAGAGAGCCTCAGGAGAAACCAAACCTGCCGACACCTTGATCTTCCAGAACTATGAAAAATAAATTTCTGTAGTTTAAGCCACCGGCCTGTAGTACTTTGTTATAGCAGCCCTAGCAGACAAATATGGGAGGAAGGAGATGACAAGAGTCTCTGACAAAAGACCCTCCTGTCCCCATGGTGCACCTGGATGAACAAGGGGTTGGCGTGTGCAGAGACAAAGGCCTAGAGACTTAAGAAGCCTTGCTAAGTTCGGGGACTGCAAGGTGTTCAGTGTGACTAGGCTGTGTGTGCAGTGAAGGGACAAGGGAAGAGGGCAAAGCAAAGGAGGGGCAGTGAGAAGCGAGGTGACAGAAGTGGGCTAGGGCCGGGTCATGGAACCCCCATTTACCAGGCTAAGAAATTTGGGGTCATCTGCTGCAGGAAATGAGACACCTCTGAAGCCGGGCAGGGAGGGAGTTTTGTTGTGCTTCTAGAACAGGTGGGCTTTGGGGAACAGTGTCAGGAACTTAATGAAGGAAGGATTGGGGTGGAAGCAACAAAGAAAGGAAGGAGACAGAGAGACATAGGCTGCAGCCTACTGAGAGACCCGTTGAATCCTGTGGTAGGGCAAGGCAGTAAAGACAGGGAAACCTTACTCTATATCCTTACCGCTCGCATGGAATATGCTCAGTAAATGTTCAAAGAACAAATGTGCCTTTCAAATGGGGCTGCCCCCCTCTGCCTCTCCCTGCCCAACACACACTCTCAGCTCTGGTCTTACCATACCCATTTTCATCTACCTTCTCCTTTGGCAGCCAAAAGCGTGCTGGAGAAGGCTTATAAGATGCCAAGCAAGGGCCCCTGCCTGGCTCATGCCCCAGGTCCTGCCCCCAAGAAGAGGCCAACCCCGGTCACTTCTGCAAAGCCTCAACATGGAGGGTCTCAACATGGAGGGAGGGTCTGGAGTGAGTGCCCACCAAAGGCTCACCTGTGGAAAACCCCATTTTCTTGTGGCACTTGGTAAATTCAATATTAAAATAGGTGACCAGGGCGTGGATGTAGTCATTTCTCTGTATCTGCAGGCAGAAGGCAGATGTGAACGACAGCTCTTCCGTCTTCACCGTATAAATGTCCACTTCCTGTGGCCCAGAAGAAAGAGAATGCCAACACTTAGCGCCTCCACCAGGTCTGGATCCTGGTCAGCAGCTTCCTTCCCGTGGAAGACCACCAACAGTAGACTCTCTGGGGGTGTCATTACTCTCGGGGTGGCTCCCCAGCCCGCCCACCGCCCTCCCAGGGACCTCCTCCATCCTTTCTAGGGTGGGGTAAGCTCAGGCAATGGTGCAAACACATGTGAATCAGAATGTGTGGGGAACAGAATTAGGAAGGTCAATCATCTGGGGATGGGGGCTTATGGGGGAGGGGGAGGAGAGGGGAGAGGAGGATTAATGAGACAGAGCTTTCCTGAATCTAACGGAGCAGCCTCAAAGCAGTCCCCCTCAGCATTGCTTCCTTCATCTAGTGGTTCTCAAAGTGTAGTCCCAAATGATGGGCATTAGCATCACCTGGGTGCAAATTCTGAGTGGGTGGGGTAGGGACGGCATCTCAGACCTATGGAATCAAAACAGCAATCTGTGCTTTATCAAGCCCTCCCCTTGATTTGGGCGAACCAGATTAGTCATTTCCCAATTTTTTGATATTCAAGTTTCCAGCAATAGGAGGCACTAAGTATTATCTCAGGAGTGAGGACCTGAGCCCACCCACAGTCACAGACTGGACCAAGGGAAGTTCTGCTGACCATCTACACCAAGCCTGGATGAAAGAAAGAAAAGGCGGGGGAGAGAGACAGAGGAAGGAAGGAAGGAAGGAAGGAAGGAAGGAAGGAAGGAAGGAAGGAAAGAAGGCAGGCAGGCAGGCAGGCGGGGGAAGGCGGGAGGGAGGGAGGGAAAGAAAGAAAGGAAGGAACGAAGGAAGGAAGGAAAGAAGGAAGAAAGGGAGAGGGAAAGGGGAGGGAGAGGAAGGAAAAAAAAGAGAAAGGAAGAAAGAAAAAAGGGGAGAAATAAGAGGTAAGAATTTTTCAGTTCTGGCTGGGGAACGGAGAACACAAAGAACTAATAATTCTAACAATTTCAGTTGGGAAGTGGCTGAAAATCAATGTTGCGTGGGGAGCAAGTATAATGAAAGACAGTTTGCAATGTGCAACATGTTCTTTTCTGTGTGGAGGATGCTGACCTACTGTTTGCTGGCCCCAATGAGACAGGGCAAACCTTCCAAGAGCCCTAGAGGCATCAAGACAGTTTTCAGTGAGGTTTAAGGAAGCTTCCCATTGTTGGGGTTGTGTAGCAAGGACCTCTGTCTGAAGACTCTGTAAGAGCCAGACAGATACCCGTGTGCCTAGACTGGTTCCAAGGGGCTCTCCTGAGACCCGGATGATGGAAGATATTGGAGAAAATTAGGAGAGGGGTCTGAGGGTGGGGAAACAAGAGCAGGGAAGACACAGAATAATGTAACAGAAATGGCTTTTATCTCTACATATTTCTAGAATAAATAAAGGAAAAGCAGACGCAAAGCATCCCGGGGCCTTGAAAGAGAAGTCCTGTTTCCAGGGGGTGGACAGAGGAAGAGGTTTGGTCAAGGAGGCAAGTCAGATCAGAGCCCTATTGTGGTCTGTGGTGTATAGCCCTTGTATCCCCTGGGGGAAGCTGAAGCTCTGACCTATTAGTTGGGAAGAGGGTGGGATTGCAGATTTAGGGGAATGGGGAGCCCCTTGGTGATGTCACCTCAATGCAAGTTTTGTTGTGCTTCTAGAACCAAGGATGAGGAACAAGAATCAGTAGAATGGGAAGCCATGGGTCAGGCATGCAGAATTTGACGGGATTAGAAAGCCATCAATGCAAGAGCCCTTTTGGTAGCATCCCTAGGAAGTCGTCATCGGGTGCTTGCTAGGACACCTTCGTGGGTGATGTATTCAGTACCTGTCAGGCAGCTGATTCCATTTCCTGACATCTCCAATGGACGGGTCCCTCTTCAAAACGAGTGAGGAGAGTACACACCCGTCTCTGTAACTTCCACCCATGGTATAAGCCAAATGCCTATTCCCGCTCACATGGGCCCCCTAAACCTTTTCTTCTCCAACATAAACTGTGTCTGGTTTTTCATTCACTTCTCATGAGTCATGATTTCTTACTCTGTCACCCTCCTTGTTTGGGACCTACTTCTAGCAGCCTCTGGTCTCAAAGAGCACACTGCTGGCTCAGACGCACTCGGCTGGCCAAGCCCTCTCCCTCCACCGCATCCTGCTCGTGCTCCTTTTTCCTTTTGTCCTGGAAACTGAGTGTAGGATCCTCCATTATATGTCATCCTGCTAAGTTTGATCCATGGCTCCTTTTTAAAGCCAGCGCCTGTCAGCCTACATGACATTCGTTAGCCCTCCGGCCACATGCTGCCCAAGGTTCCTTCCAGCTCCACAACTCAGAGCAAGATGTGGTTAACTGTATTTTTGTTAATGGCATCAGCACAGTCCACCAGGCTCACGGTGCCTACACTTACTGACTACCATTTGCTTCTTAGCCAGGGCCAGACGGCCAGGCTCCAGACTCTTTCCAAGGTCCTTGTTATCTTTTTCTCTCGGTCCCTCTGCCTCCAGCCTCACCTGGTCTTTCCACCTACTTCTGGCTATCTCAGCAGCCTGGCCCCCTCGTTGGACAGGATCTCAGCACAGAGGCTGCCCATTATGGATCTGTGTACCCTCGCTGTGTAACCTAGCACCTGCCAGCCCTCAGTCTTCTCCTTACTGGCCTCCACACTCGACAATGTTCCTGCCCCCAGCCCCAGGCCTCTTCTCCAAACCAAGCCACTAATCCCTCAGATCCATTCAGACTGTACTGCTCTCTGAATCCGAAACCTTCCATGACTCTGTATCGCTTACCTAAAGAGAGTGGCCCTCTTGGCCTGAACACAGACAGGAGCTCCAAAGGTAGGCTCCGGGACACATCTGGACATGGCTGCTTTCTCCAGTCACCCGCCTCACTTCTTCACGACATTCAGGGCGCGCATGTGCACGCACACACACACTCCATCCCTCCTCCATAGGGTCCTGCTCTCAGATGTACATCAACCACTCTCAGCTATCGACTCCCCTGTTAGCTGATAGTGTTCACTAAGTCCTACAGATATTTGCATCTTAACAGGGGCCTCTGAAGGAACAAAAGTTTTCGAGACAGAAGTGATGAAGCTATACATTAAAATGGTGACAATGGAGGGGCTCCCGGCTGGCTCAGTCCGTAGAGCATGTGACTCTTGATCTTGGGGTTGTGAGTTGGGCATAGAGCTCACTAAAATAAAATAAAATAAAGCAAAATAAAATAAAATAAAATAAAACAAAATGCTGACAATAGAGGCAGTTTGTCTTTTGGAATGAGGGCTGGGCCATCTGTGAAGGTGGCCAGCTATGACTAGGCTTTGGAGACTCAGAGGCCCTCAGGGCTCAGGTCCACCCTCCTGTCAGACCCAAAGGCTACAGAGCCAAACCCGTTACCTGGCTCCCTAGAGCCCTGAGCCCTGTGGTGGAAGGTTTCTGTATTCCTTCTGCAGCAGCATCTCTGACACCACAGGGGGTCCCCCTGACTAGGCCTCAGGGAACCCCCATTAAGCAGAGGGCTCTGGAGGCCTCAATACTCAGAAGAACCCCCAGTCTCTGTTATCCCCAGCACCAAATAACGTTACAAATGGATGTCTCAGAGCAGAAGACTGGTCAAAACAGAGTCTTAATTATAATAAAATGTCACACTCTGCAACGTTAATAGCGATGAAAGTAGCAATTAAGTGTGTGAAGAAGGGCAGGTGTTTTCCCAGCAGGCTTGGCAAAATGTTGCTTAGCACACTGGCGAGCAAGCTGATGGAGGGGCTCTCCTGGTTGCAGAAGCATGCACAGACAGCCCTTACCCTTCTCGGGGAAGAGAGGAAGAAGGGTTGCGGGCACAGGGAGGGGGCAGGACTTCAGCCCCAAGGAGTTTACAGGAGTGTGTGACGCGTGCCCTTCTGCACCCCATTCCCTGAGTTCGGTTGCTTTGCCCCTGGCTGCACTCAGGTATAACCAAGGGGAAGACCCTTGCTGGGAGTGGGGGGAAGAAGGCGGGAGGCCAGGGTGGCCTGGGGGCGGGGGTGGGATGCGGGGAGGAGAAGCAGGCCAGTCCACCACGTGACCTGCAGTAGACCTATGGAAGCACAGTGGCCACACCTACCGTCAAAGGTGGAAAAGGTGGAAATTGACCTGGGGCCCCAGCACATTGAAGGAGTTGTACCTTCAAGCCAAGGCCATGACACACAGGTGCCTAACGGTTCCATATAGCTGCCACATGTCATTTAGGCAAATTCAGTTGCACCAGTTTGGGAGTATACTTTCCTGCTTTTGTTTGGGGCAGGGAGAGGCTTCAGGGACCGAGGGGCCGATAGGAAAAAACTAAAAGGACACGTTTGTTTGCAGTTGAGCCTGCCTGGACTTGGGATGGGCCGAGTTAAGAAGTAGTGAGAACCCCATCAACAGAGAGCCCAAGACTTAGATTTCCAGCCACATCTCTTAGGCGGGATGTTACAAGGAAGCAGCAGCTGATGAGACTCATCTGTGTATTTGCCCTCGGAGGTCCCTTCTAAATGCTACAATGACACTATGGACCAAGAGTTGTGTTTCTTCTTAGGAAGACTGTGCCCAGGGACAAGGGACAGTTGTTAACCTAGCAAAGCCGTGGTATATATCAGAACTTCAGAAACCTCTCCTCATCCCCAGTGGCCCTGGACTCTTCCCCTTTATCCCCTGAAAATGCTGCCCGTCTCCAGCCCAATACTCCTGGCAAAGAAGTGACACATATAGGACCAGAGCCGGCAAGTATGTTTTAGTAAGATGAGGGCTACGTGGGCCAATGAATACTTACAGAATGAACCCAGATTTTTAAATTAAAAAGTTAGCTTCAACCATATGAAAGTGATGTCTTTCTAGATTTAAAAAAACCAAATATCAGTAGTTTATATGGTTCAACATAATATATTAGTGTCTGTAAATGCAAATTCTCAGGAAAGGGCTGGAAAGATCAATCCAACATGTGAACAGTATTACCTCCAGGAAAAGTGTGGGGTTGAAAGGGAGGGGAGGTCAAGGGGAGCTTTTGTTTTCACTCTCTCAAATTTGCTACGTTTGAATATTTAATAATAAGAATACACTAAGGATCGGTGTGCCGAGGATGCTGACCAGCTGTTCTTCATTTGCACTGAAGAAAGTCTTGTCAGGAAAGCTGTTAGAGCATATGTACAAACAAGACCACTCAGGAAGGGGGTTGAGTAGCTCTGTCTGGCCAGGTCAGATGTGTGCTTGGAGGTGGGAGTATAAATGCCGATTACACAGCAGATTGAGGTATTGGATTGCTTCCCTAAGAGGGCCATCCACCTCGGAATGGAGGAGCTTCCTCAAACCTGAGCATACCCTCCTGCCTCTCTGCTGATGCCCCCTCCCCCATACCCTTCCCTTTGCACCACCGAGGGATGTGAACTGACTCCCTCCCCTCAGCTGTGCCACTGTGGAGTCCAGGGGCTCTCTCTGTGACTCTGCTTAGTATGAGCATCTTCTTTTGACTGGCGGTCACCTTAGGTTGCCAAAGGCTCTGGCCAAGGTGGCCTGCTTTGCCAGGCCAGGGCTGTGCAGGAGCTGAATATTGCTTTTACTCCAGGCCCACAGGTTTCCAGGGTGGCACAGCTGGGTTGCCAGCATGCTTGGGCCCCAGCAGAATGAGTCTGCAGACCTTTATTAAACAGGCATTGGTCACCACTTGCTTTGGGTCCACGATGTCCACCAGGGGCTCCTTCATGGCAACATCCCGGATACAGGTCATATCAAAGCCATAGACATTCTCCCACCCTGTGAAAACAGAGCGAGACATGAGGGCCAGCAGCAGGACCCGCGGAAGTCTTCCCAGCCCTCCTGAGGACTAGAGCACAGCATGCCCAAGAGGGGGAGGGGCATCCCATGTTCCCCTGCAATCAGAATAGAAGAATCACTCATCTGGGTGAAGAGCTTTGCAGAACATACAGATTGCACTTGATGGTAGGAAAACTAAAGCTCAGAGAGGCTGAAAAACTTCTCTAAGGTCACACGCCAGAATGCCACAGGGTCAAGACTAGAATCCAGATTGCCTGACTCTTCCTGTATCCACTTTCCTGTCCCTCTATCTGAGCCAGCAGAGTCTCCTACAAACTCTTATCTGGCACCCACATTTCTATCTTGATGCCTTTGCTCAAGCTGTCCTGCACACTTAGAAGACCCACCTCTCTCCTGTCCCCACCCACTGAATCTTTAACAAAGCAGGGAGAAACATGGGCTCTTAAAATTATATAGACTAGTTTGAATCCCAGCACCACCACTTACTGGCCAGGCCCTTGTGCTAATTCCCTAACATCTCTGAACCTCTGTTTTTTCAACTGCAAAACGAGGGGGGAGGGTGGGTCTGTGAGAGTCTTGGCCTTTCTCACATGCCATGATGCACTCACTAAGAATCCATCCCATAAGAAATACCCCCAGGTGGTGCACAACCATCCCAGTGGTGCTCATTGGCTCCTTGTGGCTGCTCATAAGATGCTTTGAGAGGGAGAAAGATGTAGGGTGCAAGGCTGGTGAGTAAATGAATGTACATCTGATGGCCCAAGACCATCCTTATATGGTGGCAATCATTGCTACCATTGACTGACCACCTAGCTGAAGCCAGACTCTTCATTTAATCTATCCAGCAACCTCCAGGGGATATGTCTATTGACAGTCAAGGAAACAGGCTGGGAGAAGTTGGCATGTGGCCCACACACAATATATGGGCCAAGATCACACATCAAGGAGATGGTGGAACTAGGGCTCACTCCAGCTTGTCCCCTGACTCTTCAGCTGCACTGACCCAGCTGTGACAGCAACCAGGAATGCAATTTCCTCCCCCATACTGTAGAGGGTGTGGCCTAAGCAGAAGCTTTAGTCACTGAGCAGCTGAATCTCATTTGTCTGTTTATGCAGATGGGTCTAGAAATGCATCGAAGGAGAGATGCTTTTCTCTAGAATCTTATGGGATTAAATTTCCTTTTAAACTGTGCATCAAACAAATGGTAGTTTCGGGAACTATGTTTCCGTATGTTTAGTAGAGGGGGTGTGTGAAGAGGGAGGTGGGAACAGTCAGTGAAAGCCGCGTGTTTCTTTGACTCCTTTCTAAGGCACACAAAGACCTTCCTCAGGGAGAAGAGGCAGAGAAAATAATCATCTCCCAGAGGGTGAGCACTTGTGAAATTCTGGCTTGAGGATAAGATGCCAGTCATATCCATTAAATCACATGAGGTTGGTGCCAAGTTCCTAGTTGAAGCCTACGTTTGGAGAAGTAAGCTGCTTGGTTGGCAATGGGACGTGCTTCAGAGGAGTTGCCCTTCTAGAGTCTGGAAGCCCCCAGATAAAACATATACACTAAACAAAGTGCCTTCATTTTAAATCTTTCCTAAAGACACCTGCTGCCATGTTCCTGCTCTCCCATTCCCCACCCTGCCTTAAGTTGAGGTTAAGGGCAAGTGTCGGGCAAAAACCCAAGAGTCCATGTGCATGATGGTTAAAGGCCTGGGCTTTGGAGTTCAACTCTGGGTTCTGCCATTTATTTGCTGTGTAATATTAGCAAAAATTTAGCTCTCGAAGAGTTGGTTTCTTCTTTAAAATAGAGATGATGGTGATAACCACAGCTACTCTGTTGGGTTGTCATGAGGATTAAATGTAGAGTGTGTAAGGGGATGCCTGGCACACAGAGCTGCTGGTACATAGTGATTGTTATCATGATGTGGTTTGAGCTCTGGCTTCGTCACCATCTGAGCTGCGTGATCTTGGACATATCAATCCTCTTCTCTGGGCTTGTTTGTAAAGTGAGGAGTTTGGTTCAGTGGTTCTGTGCTCCAGAATCATCTGAGATGCTTTTAAAAATACAAATTCCTGGGCCCAAACCAGATCTGCTGAATCGGAATCTCCAGATTTGGGATCTGGGAAACTGGAATTTTACAAATCTATGTAGGTAGGGGCGCCTGGGTGACTCAGTCAGTTAAGAGTCTGACTCTTGATTTTGGCTCAAGTCATGATCTCAGGGTCGTCTGAGCAGGGAGTCTGCTTGAGATTCTCTCTCTCCTTCTCCCTCTGCCCCTCCCCCCACCACATGCACATGCTCTTTCTCACTCTCTCTCTCTCTCAAAAAAAAAAAATTCCTTTACAGTCAAGAAATGGTGAGTTGAATGTCTCTTGCTTTTGTGAAACCTTTTCTAACCATTCCCAACTATGAGACTACTTCTATATCCTCAACACCTATAGCCCAGTATCTAGTGCAATACAAGCGCACAGATAATGCTTTTTTAATTGGAACTCATTCCCAAATATTTAATGTTCTACACTGCCTTGCAATGCCCAGTATTTTAGTTACCTTTTCAGAGGTTAATTCATGTTTTTCTCCCCAGCTAGACTACCTTACCTTCAGTTATTCAGGAGAAAGTTCACCCAGGACAATAAATTTGTTTTCTCTTCTTTCTGCTAACCATTTATCTCCCACTAGCTCCTTTAGCAGAAGTGGAGCAGGGATGGGAGACAACACTAATCAAACAGATTAATTTTTCGTTGCAACTCTGTCTTGTTTATTGACTAAGTGAATGTGGGGTGAGGGCTATTGCTACCAGGAAATATTGTTATTAATTTTCTTATTTAAATTTAAACAATAACATCAGATGGACCTGTGAACTTTTGTTTATGGATTAAAAAACAAATTCTCAGAAAGGACAGCACTGAGGCACGATGAATGTAACTAAAGCAACAGCCAAACCCCAACCTATCATTATGACAGACTAGATTGACTCAAATCCCCACTTTAAAAGCCTGGCAGAGGAAAAGGCATACTCTTTTCTGGGCATAAATATTGTGCATCTGTCCCTATTGTTCTCTTACTGATATTGCCCAGCATTAAGAAAAATTACAAGATGAATGAAAAAGGAAAAAAAAATGACCATCATCAGAAGAAAATATAGTCAATAGAAACAGACTTAGAGACAGCCCAGATGTTGGAATTATCCAATAGAGACTTTAAAGTACCTATAATAAGAAGTTAAAGAATCCAATTGGAAAAACATGCATGAACAGATCAGGAATTTCACTGGTGAGATGGAAACTATAAAAATGAGCCAATGGAAATGTTAGAAATGAAAATCACAATATTAGGGGTGAAGAATTCTTTCAATGTGCTTATTAAAAGAATGCATACATCAGAGGAAGTAATGAATAACTTCAAGATAGGTCAATAAAAATTATCCAAACTTAAATACAGAGAGAGAAAAAATATAGCACCCAAGATCCATAGGACAATATAAAACAGTATCTAACATGTGTAATTGGAGTCCCTGAAGGAGAAGAGAAAGAGAATCAGGCAGGAAAAAATATTTGCAGAGATAATGGCTCAAAATTTTCCTGAATCAATGAAATCATCAACCCATAGATCCAAGAATGCTGTAGAACCCCAAGCAGGATAAATAGAAAGGAAAACACTTGTAGACACATCCGAGTCAACCTGATGAGTATCAAAATAAAGAGAAAATCTCAAAAGCAGTTGCAGAAAAAGAAATGTGAAGTACTGGAGAACCAACTTTATGTTTCATTGAAGAGAGCTGAAGCTACATCCTCCTTCCCCACCCTGGCCCCACAGTTTCAGTTTCTCCGCTAGGGCGGATGGGACTGCCTCCGAATGTGTTAGAGAGAAACAGAGCAAGTGCCACCAGGCGCTACTTACAGTTTCACCTCTAGACAGAAGGGAAGGTGTTCACAATAGTTTCATACATTCTAGTCTCTCAGGCACAGAGGCAACTTCTTGTATAAAATAGGACAGAGGGGCACCTGGGTGGCTCAGTCGGTTAAGCGTCTGCCTTTGGCTCAGGTCATGATCCCAGTGTCCTGGCATCGAGCCCTGCATCGGGCTCCCTGCTCCGAGGGAAGCCTGCTTCTCCCTCTCCCACTGCCTCTCCCCCCAGCTTATGCTCTCTCTCTCGTTCACTCTCTCTCTCTCTCTCAAATAAATAAATACAATCTTTTTTAAAAAATAAAATAAAATAGGAAAGAGCCGGAGAACAGAGCTCTGGATGTTGAGGGTGGGGGTGAAGGTGGGAAAGAACCACATGGAGAGCAACTGAGCACTCCAAGAGGTCCTGCCTTTACAACCTCCCTCGGGCTGCAGGCACCACTGACGCTACGGAAGGCCTTCCTTCTTATCTTCTCATGAGCTGGGAAGCTGGTGCCCATATCTCTGACTCCCAGCAGGCTGGAGATTAATGTATTGGGTCATATTCGTGTATTGGATAAGAAATCAAATAGAACACCTACCACGTTTCCTTCCAGTTTTAAGATTCTATAAATCTCCTCCATAGTAGAAATTTTAAAAAATGATCGCTCCTCTCTCTCGTGGTTACACACTACACTTTGCACATTCCTCTACTGCTTATTTTTACTCCTTCATTTGTTTCTTCATGCATTCACTCAACACAATATGTATCGTGAGACTGGTTCATGCCAATCATTTGCCTCTCTTCTTCTGTGTTCTCTAGTAGCTGGTGAGCAAAATAAAGGCAATTTCTGTGTTTCACTTATTCTTGTGTTTCTATGTTGCATGTGACTGAGAAAGGAAAGGAGAGGGGAGAGGAGGAGGGAAGGGGAGAGAGAGGGAGGGGGAAAGGGCGGGGAGGGAAGGGGAAGGTGGTGGAAAGGAGGAGAGGGGCAGGGAGGAAGCGGTTTTGTAACAATTTACTTTGTGAAAGGGTCTGGGCTTGTCTCATTCTCCTGCCCCACTTTAAGATTTTTCTTTTTTAACCGGTTCTTGAACCAACTGAAATTTGCTTACAATTGTTCCCTTAGCAACCAGCAACCTTTATGCTTTACTTTTGATTTAGAACTCAAGAGTATCCAAAATCTCTGTTTATCTGAAACAGATTTCTAAATGGGCTTGCTTCCTTTACTAAAAACAAAAACAGATCATTAAAAAATTTTTAAATGGAAAACTTCACAGTTTTTTAAATAAATTTTAAATGTATGTTTGATTTTTATTTTTTGGGTCTGGGGTTTTTGGTGTTTGTTGGATAGAAGACTCCAGAGCAAACATTTCACAAGAAAAGAGGATTTAAATTTTTTAGAAGCTGATTTAAATTTTTTTTCTTCCCCAGAACCTATGAAAATTGCAGTGGTCAGCATAAGATTAAGTCACACCATCTCCAATCCTGCACCAGCACCTGAGGAACAGCAACTGCCCTCTTGCGCCTTCCAGGGTCCATGCAGTCCAGTCCAGCTCCAGCTGGCTCACTACAATGTGCATCTGCCACAGGTTCCCAAACACAATCCAGGGAAAGGAGGAAGGTAAGGAATGTTGGCTTTTAAACCATGAGGAAGTCCCTTAAAGAGCGGTGCCCAGGGTCAGGGCTCGGTAAATATTTATGCATAAGAATGAAGAATGCACCTGAAGGTTCTCCTCAAAACACGATTCGGTATAGTTACACCGCAAGAACTCCAAAAGCAGTATTATAATGCAGCTCCAGGGCAAAATATGTCCTATTTATACATGCATTTGATCAATGTTCACTGTTGGGTTGTTTCTGCAATCTACCGTGAGAGCACATCTGTCCTAGATTCTGAGCCACTGGAGGCCAACAAGCTTGGCAGTCAGGCTCGCTTACCAGAGCTGCAAACAGAAAAGGGCTTAGTGACGTGTTCAGTGCCTAGGTCCAGTCTGGTGCCATGTGCCTCCAAGAACTGTCACATCCTTTCCTATACATCATCTCACTTAATCCTCATGGCTAGTGTGTGGGATTGGTGATATTATCTGTGAGGCCAAAGGGGTTGGGTAAATTGCTCCCAGTCATCCAGGTAGGATTTGAACCCAGAGCTGGCAGACTTTGAAACATGATCATCCAACGTAGGCTACTCTCCCTCTCATTGCTCATCAAATGTTAGAAATGTCACCAGATTGGCTGGAGGCAGAGGGCACAGAGCTTCGAATAACTGTCCGGCTTCTGCCATCTCCTGAATCTGACTCTGAACTTTGTGCTTTGATGTTTTATTTCCAGGAGGGTGTGAACACACACACAAATGTACACATTCCATAGTGCAGTCCAGTGTCATTAATGGCACTAGAAAAATTAGATGGCAATCATGTGAATCCACGGAGCAACAATTTGTCGAACTATCAAGTCTCAGCCTCTCAGGGTGCTGATCCTTTGCTCAGTCTGTGCATGCCTCCATAGTAATCTTGCCAAGGAGGGCTTGACCACTGCAGGGGCAGGAACCCCAAGTCTGCTGACTCCATCGCACTGCGTAGAGTTCCTGTGTCATGCTTTGGGTTGGATTGTGTGTGTGCTTGCCTGTGTGAGGGGCTCTTTGCTCCTTTGTCGTGTTTTCTTCTGGCTGAGGAGACATGGCTGTTTCTAAGTGATGGGAACACATTTGAAATAAGCTTGAGGACTAGCTTGTGTCACTGAGGAATGCTACCCTCTAAATTAAAAAGAACAAAGCATCCTTTTCGGACCAGATATGACATTGGAGAGGGTTTTTGTTTGTTTGGCTTTTTTTCCCTAAAAGAACAAATTTTCAACTGATAAAGCAGTATGAATGTAGGTTTGGATATGAGTCCCTGACACACGCATGTACACAACTGCACATATATGGCATGCAAAGTCTCCATCTCTCCCCACCCCCACTGCCATCCATTCCCCCAAAAGAACCGCAAAGAAGAATATATATTTTACTTAATGTGAAGAAGAGTCACTATCATTTTCATAAATTCAAGTAGCATGAAGGCAGGCTTCAGAATGGTCGAGCTGGCTAGCGATCTGCCATTTTTGACCCCTGTAGTGGACTTTTGGGATAACCGAAACTCCTCAGGCTCCCAGCCCCCTGGCCTGATGTTCTCTACAAAAATCAGTTTCTGTTGCTTCAGCTCATTTTTCATTCACATTGCTTTCATTCTCTCACCCCAGGATATGTCTCTTAAATCAACTGCTTTGCTTATTTTCTCTCTGCAGACCTCCTACCCTTGGGACCAAGGGAAAACGCCTAGAGAGAAGAATCCAGAATAAGTCACAGGTAAACTCCTCCATAGGCATATCAGCTGTATTCATGAGGCTGGTTGCTTATCTCAGAGCCACTGTAGTACCTCCCACCCCAACTGTGAGAAAGACAAAAACTTAAAAGGCGACTTACAGTGGATTTTGAAGTCCTTGTACTGTCTGTCTTCAATTGCTACCACGTACAAAGCTGCCCGGTCTGGAAACATAAGCCCTCCAGGTTTCTGTTGATGAATTGTGGGGAAATGGGTCTCGTAATCTATTCACCTGACAAAGACATCACATTTTGAACTGCACATAGAGTCACCAGACAGGCACCCCCTTGCCAGCATTTCTCATTCAGCAGACTGTCACCTTGGCCAGGGTTAGGGTTAGGATGACAATGCCCAATTTTTATTTGGGAATGGGGAGAACTTGAGGGACCTAAGTGGAGACCATAGAACAAATGAACTGGGGCAAAGGTAAGTTCAATGGGGAACAGCCTGGACAAGCCAGAGTCAGAAGCATGCTCAGCTCTCTGGCAGCCAAACAAGTCCTAAGTACCTGTTGACCAGAAGAGATTTTTGTCTTGACAACAGAGAATGGGTGTTGATTACAACCAAAGAGGACAAGGTGAGCCCTACAGAACAATGAGGCAGACATGTTGGACCTGGGTACCATCGTTCTGTCCCCTGAAGCAGATCTGGTTTAAGGAGAGGGGTCTGGAGGAGGTGACCTTCTAGCCCAAGCCCTCTCTGGAGTCCTCATATTCTTCCTAGACTGTCGACCAGGGGTAGAGCAGCAGGACAGCCAGCAGACCAACAAGGGGACGGCATGCAGGACACTTACCAGCCACTTGTCCCTGGCAAAGATCACCGTGTTGAGCATTGACTCATAGAACAGACAGTAGCCCATCCACTCGCTGATGATGATGTCTACCTTCTCCACAGGCAGCTCCACCTCTTCTACTTTACCCTTAAATATGGTGATGACTGGAAAATAGGAACCCCACGGCCACACTTTGCAGGGACCCTAGCCTGGAACCATGAGCACCCCACATCAGGGCCAGACCTGCAGGTTTTAGCCCTGTTCTGATTCTGCTTTTAGGATGTGACGTACCTCATCCTTCACCAAGCTAGTTATGCAAAGAGAACTGCGAACGACTTGCATGTTTTCTCCCCAAAATGTACATGGCAGTGACTATGTCCTGGCCCCTGTGCCGAGCCTGTGATACGCACCATATCATGTGATCTTCCCAGCAACTCCATGAAGTAAGCACGTTACTATTATTCTCATTTTTGAAGTGAGGCTTAGAGAGGTTGAATTGTGGGTGTGGAAGTACAGGCCAGTCTAATATGCTATGACTCTAACACTCTGATCACAGTCCCCATCCCATTTTAAGCCACCATGATGGTTCAGATCCAAAGGGCAAAGACGTTCACATCCAGGGCTCATCCCCCAGTGGGTTCGTGAGGAAGGCAACTTGGTGTCTTGACAAGAGCATGGGCTCTATAATCAGGGGTTTAAGTCCTGATCTTCTCATTATTAACTATATGATTTTGCACAAGTTATTTGACTGAACTCCGATTCCCCAGAAAACAACCAAGGAAAGTAATATCTACTTAGCGGGCAGTTGAACTGATACGATGAAATAACAAATGTTAAGTGCCAGGCTTATAGCCAGGGCTCAAGAGAAGGTACACATCATCTGAAATTTCCCCCCTTGCTGATGGAAAGGTGAGGGGGATAAGGATGGAACCACTCTCCTGCTCTTAGTGACCTCTGCTCATGAGTCACTTCCTAGACCTTCCTATCCCTCCGTGGCAGGAGAAACTTCTTAGTTGAGTTTTTGATCATTTGACATAGTCATACACATAATCTTGGAGTCTCTTTTTTGCATTGGTTGCTCTAAAGATCATAGCAAACACTATCTTAGATGCTGCTATGAAATTGACAGGGTGATGTATTGGTTGGCTGATTCCATCTGAACATTTCCTCTGAAAGGATACACAGATTCATGCTCTGAAATTCTCTTTCTGCACCATCTTCTGAAAAATCACACCATGCCTGAGCTTTGCTGGGAAAATTGAACAAGAGCTTGTATTCAGGAGTGAAAAAAAACAAAAAAACAAAAACCTGTACACAAAGAGAACACATCTGTCCTGAATCTGAGCTTCATGAAAATGAATTTGGATTAGAGGCTCCTGGATGACAAAGGGCACACAGGTCACCGGTTTTGTTTCATGTCCTCACATTGGATAATGCAGCTGATGAAGTGCCCATTAGCAGCCTCTAATGATTTGCTCTCTAGTACCTGGTGTTTAATCAAGTCTTAACCAGATAAGGCCTCCTCCATGATCAGTCAGACACTTTGCAGACGCACGTTGGTCCTGATCGCTCTAGAGGGAGGCCCAGGCTTGTGTGGCCTTCCTGGCTACTACGCATGAGCCCTGCCCCTAAGTGGTAAGAACAAGGAAGGCCTAGTCATCTCCAAAAGGTTTGGAAGGGGTGGGAGGAGTAGGTGTCAAAGTTCTGCTTCTCTGGGGGGCTCCACAACCCGAGAGCAGGAACGCAAACAAGAGGAGAGCCCAGGATGAACCAAGAGAATTCACAGGGAACAAAGTAAGGGATTTTTGAAAATGCAAAGAGAGTGCCTAACTTATTTCTCATTCTGAAAAAGAGTTGACAGATACAGGCCCGACCCACCTGTCTCATTATTTGAGTGCAAAGCTTGGTTTGTCTTACTTTTACAAATCTTTGTTGTTGAAGAGTAATTGACGTATATTCATTTCATGTGCACAACACAGTGATTTGACATTGTATATGTACATTGTGAACTGATCACCACGATAAATCTAGTTACCGTCCGTCACCAGACAAAGTTGATACAAATTATTGACTATATTCCTCATGTGGCACATTACATCCCCATGACTTATTTATTTTAGAACTGGAAGTTTGTACCTCTTAATCCCCTTCACCCATTCCCCACCATCCCCTACCCCACCTCTGGCTGCCAGCAATCTGTCCTCTGTGTCTATGAGTTTGGGTTTGGTTTGGTTTTGTTTTGTAGACTCCACTTCTTGGTGAAACCATGCAATATTTATCTTTCTCTGTCTGACTTCTTTCACTTATTGTGATGCCCTCAAGGTGGCCTCCCTTTCTTCTCTCTTTGCACATTTCTTGAAGGCTCTTCCCTAATGTTTGCATGTGTCTATGGGGCTATAAGTCTGCTCCATCTCCTACATTAGATCATGCCCTCCATGTGGCTCGGGAAGATGCCTTCTCCTGCCCATGGTGCCCCACGGCCTCCACTCTAGGTGCCTAGTACACGGCTCACTGGGGATGGTTACATGAACAGGACTCCAATAGGACTACAAGAAGCAGAGATGGACAAGAACTTATAGTCTAGTCTGACAGATGGGTATGTACAGAACATTCCTGGGGTGTCCCCAGCGTGAGTGAATGCTGTCCCTGTTCTCGGCAGTAGCACTCTATCCATTCGTTGCTAAATCCTGATCACTATGGCTACAACAGATGATAGGTAGGTAGATAGATAGATGAGAGACAGACAGAGAGAGAGAGATACACACGGTAGGTCATAGAAAGGTAGAAGGTATCAATTAACCCTGTTTTAAAAAATCAACAGTCTGTGCCTCTGTTTACTTAACATCACCATTCTGCATCCAAACATTTTTTGGAGCAGATGTAGCCCCTGCTTGGCTTGGTGAGTAGATGGGCCCTCTGTGAAAGGAAAAAGGCAGGCCTCCTCTCAGTCCAGTGGTGGACTGGATTTCAGACCCCCTTCATCCCCTTGCTCAGGTGTTTCTATACAGTGCTCGATTTCCACAACCTTCTGCCGGTGTCCTAGGGGAAGACAACTTCTGTTCTTCTTCCAGCTGACAACAAACCTTGATCAAACATTTCATCCCCTTTGGGGACTCAATTTCTTTATTGTGGGGGAAAAAAGAAGGGGGATTGAACCTAAGAATCCCTAAGATGCTCTGCAGTGCCAAAATGCT
Organism: Mirounga leonina; assembly: GCF_011800145.1. Taxonomy (NCBI): domain Eukaryota; kingdom Metazoa; phylum Chordata; class Mammalia; order Carnivora; family Phocidae; genus Mirounga; species Mirounga leonina. The sequence goes on from NW_023270504.1 coordinate 27,834,239, forward strand.
TCGATTCTTCAGATATATATTGAGCATGTAAAAGGCATTCTGCAAAGTTTACTGGTAGTAGCTGACACCAATAAAGAAACAGTGCCTACAATTTCCAGTTTGACTAATTTGCACCAATTCCTTGAGGCTAATTTAAAAGAAAAAAAAAAGAGGCTATGTTGTTTCTATGGACCCAAATATAATTGCCCAGCTGAATCATCAAGGATATTCTTCCTGTTTTCTACAGTCACACCAGCAACCATTTAAATTCCCAGATTCAATTTCCCAGTCTGCAAAATGCTACCTCTTGCGGTGGGCTTTACGGCAACCAATGGGGTGGGGAGGGCTATTGGCCAGTGCAATGCAGTGGGCTGGTTCCAAGGACTGTGTGGGCGTCTGAACCTTCTCCACATCAAGCTTTTTCAAGGGGCATCTTAGCCACTGATACTCAGGTTCTGAGCAGCTATGAGCTGCAGAACCCCACTCCCAATCTGGACCCCACATCACTAACCCTGTGTCAGCTCAAGGTTGCACTGAGGTCCCTCTTTGGAGCTATGTTTTTACTCCCTAGAGATGATGGAAAGTTTGTTCCAACAACAGGCCCAGGGCTCATAAATTTTGGAATGATTAATCATAACTAAGTGCACAACAAGGAGCAATGCACTCTGAACTCTAAATTGGGAGATTCTTCCCCTGTAATTTCAAGTTTGCAAATTAGACATCCAGATTTTTTTTTCTTTTTTTGGATTTGTTTTCTTTTTATCTTGAGTGTTTATTACAGAAAGCTAGCCAAACTGACTCACAGTTATTCGTTTGACTTAAAAAAAACAAATTGGGACAGCCTGATATCATCTGGGCCTCCAGCATGTCCATCAGAGTCAACTGACCCCACAGGTCCGAAGTTAGAGGTCTCCTCAGTTTAGACTCTTCTGTTTCCCAGAGCAGATCCTGTGCCAGAGAGGAGTGGGCATGAGGGTCATGAGTGCAAGGTGGGGGCACATTCTGAGGCAGTAGAGCCTCTCTGATGCCACCCCCACCGCAGCATGGCCACTAGCTGCCCCCCAACTACCTTGCCATGTTGTTCACCTGCCTATTTTGGCGACACCCACGCCGGCTGCCACACACCTTCCAAGGGCCTGACTCACCTCCAGGCTACGATCTCTTCTTCTTAATTGCCTAACCTAGCGTCCTATTTCCAGGACCTCACAGAGCACTTGACTCCTCACAAACATCAGGAATCATTGCTGAATGAATGAATGGATGAATAAGCAATTTTGAAAAAAGGGTATTTGGGTTCAAAGACAAAAGATCCTCAAACCAGTCCTAATTAGGATAGTAAAAAATTACTAGCATTTGAATAGCAGCTTTGCAGAGTTGATTTCGCTTATATTATCTCTGTAACCCTCACAGGACCCTGTGCGGTTGGTTTTTATTATTCCATCTGCCTAATGAGAAAACTGGAGTTTAGAGAAATCAAAAGGTAGAGCCAAAAGCGAGGCCTGTTTTATAACCTGGTACAAGTCACCAGCCTCCCTGAGGTTCCCTTCCTTCACCTGCAGCCGATATAGTATCTGCCTTAAATACCTCGTGGGATTGCTGTGGACACGAAGCAACTGCTTGGGAATGATGGAGGAAAAGAAATCAGAGAAGGCCAAGGACTAACCCATCCTCCTCCTGAAGGCTGTCAGATTGGTTAGTAGGGTAAGGAGAGGTAGAGCCATCATGAGCCTATCAGGATGGTGGAGGAAGAACCCATCCAACCCCCTGGTATCAGCTCTGTCTCAGGTTCCCATGGTCCAGATACATGGATAAATCTCTCTTACAAGGTCAGACCTAGCCCCATTCTTGAGCCAGTAGTGATGGGACAAAGAGGACAACAACAACTTTACCCCCAATATCTGGTGGGACTTGGAATATACTCTACAGCCAACAGACCCCATAACTGGAGTGGCAGAGATGAGCCCTGGGTGCTTCATAGCCGCAATATAGTAGAAACTTCAATATGGTAACCCCTTTCTTCCCCAGCCCCCCTTTGCCCGAGAACATAGGGCTTGAACTTCTGTCTTGTCCCTAGTACATCATCTGCCTGGCTTTGTGTCTTAGCTTGCTCTGGTTCCCTTGAGGACCGAGGACCTTGTCTGCTTAGCTAAAGCTCTGAAGTTCTGCTAGTTTTGGCCGGAGAACTTCTCTGGCCAGAGACCCTGCACAGCTGGACTAACACTCAGGCAATCAAAACCATACCGGGACTCACCCCCACCCCAAGCTATTGCCCACCACTTAGGACCCCTGGCACGGCACAGCCTGGGAAGATACCTCACACATTGGCCACAGGCAGAGGATTGTGCGGGCTTGGCCAAGTGGGGGCAGGGATGAGGAAGGCAGTGGAATGGGACAGGGTGGTTGAATCAGTGCAAGTGTAGAAGACAGCAAAGCCTCCCCGAGGCCGCAGGACTCAGGAAATCATCCCAGGTGTCACTGTCGCTCACTACCTAGAGCTTATGTGGGACAGGCACAAAGTGTCTCTCATCTCGGGGAGCTGGCATGGACGGTCCCTCTGCGTGACACACTTCTGTCCACTCAGCAGCTGGCCTCTTCGTCCGTCAGGTCTGTGCCTCAGGGGCCTCCCTCCAGAAGCTTCCTCACTTCCAGTACTGTGCTGGTCAGTGTCTAACAACCGGCTCCGGGAGTGGGGCCAAGGTGCTTGCTGGTGTCTGTGGTGCAAATATCTCCACCATGGCTGATTTCTGCTCACCCTGGGACGTCACCCGTGCGCAGTTGGGAAGAAAAGTACAAGGCAGTGTGAGCCATGTGAGCCGGCTCCAGAATGCCATTACGACCCCCCAGTTGGAAGTGGGCACCCCACTTTGCTCAATGGCCCCATCGTGTCTTGTTCTAAAACCTGTCGTGATTTGTAATTCTACCATGATGTCTGTTCACTTGCGTTCATGTCGGTTCTCTCCGTGAGACGGTGAGCTTCACCAGAGCAAGAGCCTGCTGTTGGGTCTGCGATTGGCACCCAGCACCTGGCACAGGGTGTGGAGCGTGGCACAACGATGCCTGAAGGAACGAGTGTGTGAAAACCAGCCCTAAGGTTATTAATAGGCTGCTTCACGAGCAGTTAGGAACGGAAGTAGCAACCACCAGCAGTCACCAGTGCAGGTTCATTAAAAACAATTATATCTGATTGATCTCACTTCTTCTCTTGACAGGGTTATTAGTCAAGTTAGTAAATGAAATAATAATAACAATAGCGAACATTTATTGGCCGCTTACTGCCCACGAGGTATCGTTGTGTTTTACACAGAGGTGTGCTAGTATGACCAATTGGGGTTTCGGGGGAAGTAGCCCTGATTTGTAGCATTTGCTGATTTCTGCGGTATAAATATTCCCATGGTGGCCGATTTCAAGCCACCAGAGTGGCTTCATCCATATAACAAATGTACTGAAAATTTCACAGTCCGTCCTGAGGAGCCTGTAGGAGTCTGTTTCGGCCCTGTTTTCCCTAGTAACATGGGATTATCACAATGACCCTATGAGATATGCCCTGCTATTGTTCCTATTTCACAGATGGGGAAACTGAGGCACAGAAAATGAGGGGTCCAAGATCACAAGCTAAGTGGGCAGAACTGAGTGTGAACCAGGAAGCCTGGGTCCAGAGTCAGTGCTCTTCACCCGCACCCCCCTCCCCATGCCCGTGGTGAGTGATGTGGGCACATCCTTGCCTCCATGGGATCCTCATGGATATGCCATATTACTGTATGGCTTCACCACTGGCTACTTGGCTGTATTCAAAGGTGCTGATCAAGAGCTGAACGCAGACCAGGCTACAGGCACTTCACACTCACCCCAGGGCACCCATCAGAGATGCAGGAACGCCAAGCACAGAATGGTGACCCTGGGAGAGCCATGCTCTCGGGATTCCTAGCAGATGTAAGGAAGGACCAAATCTACCAGCATGAAGTCTACTATGAATAAAAAGGGCAACTCTCCGTTTGGATTCAAGACATAGGTTAGGAACTACAGCTTGGCAGTAACTCCGATAGACGACAGATACGGGTATGGACAGAACAGATTGTAGCTGATTCCAGCTCAGCACCAGATGACATGCGGTTTCTATGATTCCTAATGGACACTGGAGCCACGGGGCCAGCAGCACAGCATCTGGGTCCCTCCAGGCGCCAGTTGGGTTTATTTCTTAGCATGACTCTGAGGGTGAGAGGGTGATTCAAACCAAAGCCAGGGGTGAAGGACCGTCGGGGGATGTGGGAGAAGGACTGCCGCCTGAGGAGGAGGCTTCTACGCCCTGTGGCCCCAGAGGAAAGAAAGGGAGCGTGGGCAAGGTTGCAGGGAGGCGGACGCCCCCGAGGAGCCAAAGCTTCTCCCAACGGTGGCTCGCAGGTGGCCAGTGGCGGGGTCCCTGTCAGGGCCACCTCCAGGACTGCATGGCTCCAGGGCATGGGAGGAAGCCTGCTACAGCAGATAATTCAAGCATCGTCTATGGAAGTCACTGAGTGTGGGGCTAAGAAAGAGCAAAGTGCCCAAACGGACCCACACTTAATGCTTTTTGAGCACCTACTACGCAGGAAGCCTAACACTGGGCACTCGGTGAACGCTCTCTCGCATCCCCCCAGGACCCCTGCAGGCTGCGCAGGGACCTAGCTCCTCTCTGGGCAGGAGGTGAGGTGACAGGACAGAGCCACCCCTCCTGGGACGTTGCAGAGCTTGCTGTCCACTGCCACTCTGCCGGGGTACGTTACGCTCAGGCCTCTCCGTCTGCGACTCTCCTGCTTTAGGACGTGCGCAGGTAGAAAAAGAGAGAGGAAAGGAGGGGTACACTTTCTCCCTTTAGTTTTCTGAGAAGTACATGGGTTCTAATTCTTTTGTTCCTAAAACTATAAACATTTCATCAATCTCTGAGCACCTATGTCAACTTTCACAAACAAATCTGCCTTTTGAGGCATCCCGGCAATAGCACCCTGGCTTCCTCAGCAGGGAAACAGAGGAAATAATAGTGCTTAAGTCAAAGAGTGGGCCACCTGTGTGGTAGAAGCCATGTGACGCTGTGAGACCGCTGCAGGTGGCTTCGTGGAGGTGTGTGTCTCCATGGGGATAAACCCCTCCCCAGGAACCGTGTGGAGGTAGATGGGGAAAGGGCTTGATTGATTCTGGGTGGCAGGTATTTTATGTCCTGTGTTGTTATTTATGTCTCTACACCTACACTCCTGAGCCCCACACAACTGGCTGTTGCAACATTTCAAAAGCATTTCCATGGAAGCATTCATACAGTCAAGCTGTCCTCTTTCCAGTACACACGCCAAGGCTGAGTGAGCAGGTGCCACAGTCGGGGCCCTGGGCGGCCACCTATTGCTGTGCTCGGGGAAGGAAGAAGTGGGAACAACGTTGCCTTGGAAGGGCCCCTGGCCCTGGAGTTCCCTCCCCCTTGGTACACTGGATGTGAGGGGAGGGTCCAAGGGGGCGAGTGGGTCCCTGCACAGGAAGCAAGCCTGGCTCAGCGGACTGGAGTCGAGCAGGGAGAGGAGAGTGCCCATGCATGTGTCAGAGCCCAGCACGGGGTGACAAACACATCTGCACTGGGCACGAGGTGGTGACAGTGGGAGATGGTGCACATACGGTGGGATTGATTCAATAAGTAAACATGTTAAGAATAGTGAGAGCCAGATTTTTCACCGTCAGAGAAAGGAATCTCCAACGTGGGAAGGGAGGAAGTTAGAGCACCCGGTGGGGCTGGTTGCAGCCAGGGCATCACGTGAACTCACACTTGACAGTATGTGTAGATAGATTCAGAAACACACGTTATGTAAATGCCTATGTACACACACACACACTTCTCTAGTTCTTTCCACTGAAGCAGCCCTGGGGACATCAACACCCTAAAATCAATGAGGACACTTAGCCCCAGATCCTAGTTTCTAAATGCCATCGTCCACTAAATGGACTTCAAGACTCCTTGGAGAAATGACTGATTCTAAAACAAAGCCATGTAAAGTACAAGGTGAACCTGGACCATTTGTGCCAGAAAATAAGAAAGCTCACAAAAAGAATGAAGAAGGAATGACAAAAGGATGCAGAAGCCAGCTTGAAGGGGGTCCTGTGACCAAATTAGGAACAATTTGTGTTTCAAAATGAGTATTGATAATAACAGACATAACCTATTGAATAAAATAAGGAATTAATGATAATGAATGAAGTATTTACATGGTTTCAAACCGCCTCCCCCAGAAAATCCTACTCATTACAAAAGGAGAAGGAGCAACGTGACCGTGGAGAAGCCTGGTAGACATCACCTTAAGCAGGGATCAAAGTCAATGCTGTCAGTGACAGGACAAATCCAAACTGCATGTCCCCAAGAGCGTGCAGGGAGAAGGACACAGCATCTCAGCTGAACCCATTAGTGCAGAGGCATCCTACATCCCCAGACAGAGGGACATTCTACAGAACTCTGGCCTGCGATCCTCAAGCATCAAGATGACAAGAGTCAAGGAAAGTCTGGCTGCTCCAGCCTGAAGGCAACCAGAGATATGTCAACTAAATGCGACACGTGGTTTGAAACAGAATCCTTTTGCTGTAAAGGGTGTTATTTTCGACAAGTGGCCAACAGTAGGATCTGAGCACTCAATAACAATAATGTAAGAATGCTAGTCTCCTGATTTTGATGGGTGCAGTGTGGCTATGCAGAGAAATGTCCCGGTTTGTAGGACACACACATTTGTGTCTTCAGGGCTGATGGGGCCTCATGTCAACAACTTGCTTTCAAAGCATTCAGGGAAAAAGAGAAACTTGCACCTTTTCTATAAACTGGAATGTTCTGAGGGTTAAAGGAAAGAAGGGAAAAAGGAAAGGAAGGGGAATAAAATAATTTACAGGAGTCTGAAGCAGGGAGGGGGAGGGGGGCCCTCGAGGTGTGACCAGAGTTCATGGTGAGGAGTTGTGGGCTTTCTTTTTCCTGGCAAGCCTCCAGAGCCAAACTGCTCTTCTCCTGAGGTCAGGCACTCCTCAGCTAATGTTCTCCCCTCTCCCGCTCAGGCCTGCCCCACACACTGCTACCAATGGCTATGGGCAGCCGACCTCGGCAAGCCAGGGGGGCTACGGTTCTAGATCCCGACAGCAGCAAGAGACAGATGACAAGTAAGTGGGGGCTGGGCAGAACTTCCCTCCAAGGGCAGGCGTCCTTGTGCAAGAGAACCTGTACAGAGGCAAGGATGGTCCAAGTGTCCTTTGAAGGCCTCTTAGGGCCCAGGGATGGGACTGAGAGGACGTCAGGTCAGACATCTAGTTGCACACACCCTCCTCTCCTAAGAGGTTTTGATGTTCATTTTCAGGATTGGCAGCCACTGCTGGGGCTACCACATCAACGTAAACACACTTCAGGGGAGAGGACATGAGCAAAGCCAAGACCGAAGGTTCTGCCCTAGCTCTCCTAACCTCAGCTTCCACGGCTGTGGCACAGAGCTGGAGAAAGGGATATCCGATGAAAACATGGGGATGGCAGGCCGATTCACCCTTGTAGAGAAAGAACTGGCCAGTCTTCTTTTCCATCGTAGTAGGCAAGTAGAGCGCTCACCTCTTTCCCTTCTGCCCACGTCAGGTACTATTCCGAGGAGCGTAGGAAACAGCCAGCTCCCCTGAGCACACCGAGAGAGGCTGGACACCAAGGCCAGAGGTCAGGGGTGTCTGAGCAACACTTCCCCTACTCAGGTTGGAAAGAGGCCTCTGGACCCCTTTTGTGGCCCACCCCTAACCTTTGTGCTGTGGCTCACCCACCATCGCCCCCTTCCCTTCCTCACTTCCTGCCTTCCCCAGCTTAGATTCCATGATCCATTATTGCATTCAACTCCCGGGCTCTGCCATCAAATGCCCCACCCAGGCAGTCCTCCTCACACCCAAGCTGGTGAGCGTGGTAGGGGGAAATTCATGCGTGGACCAAGCTTACTGCCTGTCTGTGTTGACTCATCTCCAGCAGGCACTGACCACTCCCCAGCAATCCCCACTAGTCCTACTACTATATCTGCCTTTCTCCCTCCTAAAAGACCATTCCATCCCTTCTCATGTCTCTTCTCATCACCTTCTTCTCTGCCAATGACTGTCTTATTCTTTGAAAAGGAAATGGAGGCAATAAACCAGGGGCTTTCCACTGCCAGCCCACCTCTGTCTGGACCCACACCCTCCACTTTCCCTCTGGTTCCCTACTCCAAGAAAAAGGCCAACCCCTGAACCTGTGCTCTGAACTCAAGGGCCTCGCTCCTGTATCTTTCTCCTGGACAATTGAATCAAACACACATGTTTCCATATCTCTAGCCTTAAAAAACAACTCCTTCCCTTGGCCCCACATTCCCCTGTAGATACAGTTCCATTTTTCTGTGCCCCAGCACAGCAAAAAGACTTACTTAGAGCCCTCCCTTAACCTACTCTAACTGGACTTCAGAAACCCCCCCACATTGAGTCCACTCTTGTTTAGAACACCAGTACCTTCCATGTGGCCAAACTCAATGGTCACTTCTCTATTCTTACCTTACTTGATCTCTTAGCATTCCCTACACTCGTCCCTATCTCCTTCCCTTGACTTCATGGTACATCTCTCTCCTGAAGGTCCACCAGCCTCACTGGGGGTATCTTCTCTGCCTCTTGCTGGCCCCTTCTCCTCTGCTTGCCCTCCAGATATTAAAATGCTCTAGAGCCCTATCTTTGGCCCATTTCTTTTCTTCCAGCTCTACTTTATCCTTAAGTGACATCATGCTCTAGCTTCAAATAAAATCCATATGCCAAAGACTCCCAACTCTATATGGCTCTCCCTGGAACTCTAGACTTATATATCCCATCTTACTCAACATGTCTATTGGATGTCCATCTCAAACCTGACATGGGCTGAAGAGAACTTTTGACTCCTTTCTCCCTCCCATCACCCCTAGGAATTCTCTACTTTCAGTCTTCCACCACCGCCCCCCCATTACTCAAGGCAACAAAACAGCCCTTGTTCCTGTCTTTTTATCATTCCAATATGCATTGCATCTGTAGGTCCCCTTGCATTTTGGCCCATAGTGCTCAAATCACCTCCACTGCCACCATCCTTGCCACCAGCCATGCCACAGTACATCCCCCGAGCACTGAAATAGCCTAATGAGTCTCTGCTTACACTCTTGATACCTACAACCCATTCTGATCCATACTCCATAGGAACCACTTCTCCAAAATGCCTCCATCATCCTTAGAAAAAAAAATTCAACTTGGCTTTCCTAGTTTATATAACCTACATGATCTGGCCCAGCTCAGCACAGGACTTGGGGGCTAAATCACATCAGGTTGACTGATAAAAGATGCAAGGAGTTCTTTGGATCTGGGACACTTGTGGGTGTGAGTGTGTTCAAGATAGGTTCTAGGACAAAGGGCCTGGGAACTGTTGCAATGCATGGGAAAGGAGTGAGGGGAGGAAGGGTAGAGAGGACACCTCTCTTTATAATCAGACTCCAGCCTGGAGAAGGTCCCACTCCCAAGGGCAGCCTAATTGCCAAGACAGCTTCATCAGCATCAGGGCCGGTGGGCAGTAGAGGACCGCATTTCTCCAAAGCAGAGCCTGGAGTCTGCTAGGATGCCCCTGGTTAGCTTACAGGCAGAGGTGGGGGCTGGGGGCTGTGCAGAGGAAAGAAGAGGAGGAAGAGCAATAGAATGCCTACAGCTGGGACCAAGCAGAAGGAATGGTGGCTAAGCCATGGAAGCTGAGCTGGGAATAACGTGCCCTTGGCTGAGATGGCTGGGATGGGGAACCTCAGAACCTCCTGGGCACCATCCTGCAAATAGGGCCTCAGCCAGGCTCCACCATTCCAAGGCCAAGTGCTCTGTACTCTTCCCTCTTATGTCAGTCTATACCACCCAAACAAGAAAGTGCAAGCCCCCTCACTCCCTCCCTCCGTGGGAAAATACGTGGAGGTGTGTCTTACTGTTGTCCAAGTGGTTGGCCTTAATGATCTTCTCTGAGTAGTCAGAAATACTGGAACATTCAATCTAGAAAGGGCACAGAACAGAGGAGTGAGGCATAAAAAAGATCACAGCATGTCTGGCACCAATTTAGCCGATGGAGAAGCTGAGCCTGGAGGGGTATGGTGACCTGCCCACAGCCATACAGTTATTTTCTAGTAGACTGAAGACTATAGTGCAGCCCTCCGAATTGGCAGGACTGTGGCTCTTGCATTGAGTCTGTCTGCCTTTGCCAGAGGCTGATTCCCAGTGCTTCACAATGGAGGGCCTGGTATCCAAGTTGGGGGATTCAGAAGGAAGTGGCAGGCCTCCTCCTGGAGAGAGGAGAGTGACCTGGAGCCAGGCAGCCTGGATTCACATTCAGCCTCAGCCACTCTCCACCTGCCCCTCAGTTTCCTCCTAAGTGAGGAAACAGTCCCTGTTTTACTTGGTCATTGTGTGGATTAAATAAGCCAAAGCATGTGATCCACTCAGAGCATGACGGCCCCCAAGCCCCAGCCCCCGGGGGGACGGCCTTACGGCCCTCTTTTCTCTTCTCCTGTCTTTGCCCCCCTGCTTTCCTTTTCCCCTTCTCTCTTCTCTCCCTCTCCCTCTCTCTCCCTCTACTTCTCTCTCTCTCTGTAGAAGAGCAGTGGGTAGAAAGGGGAGCCTGGAACAGAAGAACCTGTGAAATGGGCCATCAGGAAAGAGGCCCAGCTAAATGTGGGAGCTGTTTAGAAAAGAGCAGTGACAGCAAAAGCCTGGGAGGTAGACAGATTGGGACAGTTGGGATAGTCGCCACAGCTGGAAGGCGCCAAGGGGGCGCCTCCTAACAGCTCCTTAGCTGGGGCCGCTGGCCACTTAGAAGCCAGTGAGGGACAGCCCAGCCCTTTCATTGCTCAGCCCTCGGCTACCCATTCCCCAGCTGGACAGGGGCTGAGATGAGGCCTCTGAGACAGTACTGGGAGGGCGGGCAGGGGGATGGCCAGACAAACCAAGTCCCACCCTGAGGTTTTGTGACCTCATTGGAAGTGGAGTCTGTCCCTTGCTGGAAAGCCTCCCTTTGGGTGAGGAGGGCCCAGTGAAGGAGAGCTGGAAGGTGGGGAGGGGCAGGACTTGACCTGGGGCATCCGGATTGGCCCGTCTCCTCAGCTGAGTACATTTCAGCTTTTTCAGTCAAGTCTGTGGTGGAGATGCCTCAAGGATGGCCCAGGTTTCTAGAAGACCTCTACAGCCAACGCCTAGGCACTTTACAAGTGAGGCATGGAGAAGGAACGTTGTCGCTGCTGGGGACTCAGGGACAGGCCTCTGAGGCCAAGTGGGGTTGGCCAAGGGGATGTGGAGGGCTCTGGGATTGTCAGCACAGGCTACAGGACCACGCAGCTAAATGCACAGAGAACAAAGCCCCACTGAAAGTTGCTCAGCTCCCATTGGCTTCTGCAAGCAGCTGTCTTGTGTGCACACTGGGAGCTTAATTGTAGTGTGTCTTAAATTTTGCTCAAGACCAATTCCCATATTCTAGCCTTGGGCCCTCTGCGTTTTTCAAACATCAGCCAGCCACTCAAGAGATTTTCTTTTTCACAGTTTCTTCCCAGCTCCAGAGCCCACAGCCTCCCTGTCATCAAGCAGTGCCCAGCTCTGTAGTGTAGCCAGAGGAAGGCTGGGAGCCCTCCCAAAGTGTCAGCCTCCATTTCTATCTGGAGGGGCTGCAGCAGCCAGAGCAGCAGAATTTAAACTTACCAACTTGCCCTTTAACGAACAAAGGAAGGAGATTGTCTTGTTATTATCCCCTAGGGCCTCATCCCAACTATATTAATATTAGACACTGAGCATTGGTCATATGCCAGGCCCTGTTCTAAACACTTTACATATGTATTAAACTCATTTATTCTTCACAGTCACCGCATGGGTGAGGTATTGTTCCTAGGGCCATTTATAGATGGAGAAACAGAGGTACAGAAGTGAATTATCCACAGTCACACAGAGCAGAGATTCAAGCCAAAGCCCACACATATAACCACACAGCACTGCTTCTCAAGCTGATGGTAGGACTAAGTGCTCTAAGGTAATGATGACACCAGAATGATTTCCAGAAAGTCAAAAATCCTCCATAAATGTCAGCATTTGTCAGGGCAAGGAGCCAGGAGCAATGCCCAAGTGACAGGGAGCCCTGCGAACTTGCCCCACCTCCTGAGAGTCACACTTGATTTTCTCTACCTCTCCTCGAGGGTGTGGCCCCAGCAAGGAATGGACCTAGATTTGTACTTGTAGGAGGGGCAGGAGAAGGTAGGAGGCAGCTGGTTCTATAGGAGCCAACAGGAGGGAGGGAGTCGCATGCTCACCCCAAATACTTTCTTGGCCCCTGCTTTGGCAGCAAACATGGAAAGGATCCCAGTACCACTCCCAACGTCCAGCACCACTTTGTCCTTGAACACATGCTTATTGTGGTACATGGAGTTCCGGTAGGTGAGTGTCCGCACCTCATCCTTCAGCATTTCCTGTGGAAGGAAAGGCAAGGCAATGTCAATGTATTCAAGCCACCTAGGAGTACACCAAGGTCATGGACCCCAGGACTGTCCTGTTAAATTTTTCAAGAATACAGCCACTTTGGAAAACAGTGTGGAGATGCCTCAAAAAATTAAATATAGAGCTACCCTATGATCCAGCAATGGCACTACTGGGTATTTACCCCAAAGACACAGATGTAGTGAAAAGAAGGGCCATATGCACCCCAATGTTCATAGCAGCAATGTCCGCAATAGCCAAACTGTAGAAAGAGCCAAGATGCCCTTCAACAGATGAATGGATAAAGAAGATGTGGTCCATATATACAATGGAATATTACTCAGCCATCAGAAAGGATGAATACCCAACTTTTGCATCCACATGGATGGGACTGGAGGAGATTATGCTAAGTGAAATAAGTCAAGCAGAGAAAGTCAATTATATGGTTTCACTTATTTGTGGAACATAAGGAATAGCATGGAGGACATTAGGAGAAGGAAGGGAAAAATGAAGGGGGGTGGAGATCAGAGGGAGAGATGAACCATGAGAGACTATGGACTCTGAGAAACAAACAGGGTTTTAGAGGGGAGCGGGGAGGAGGGGTTGGTTAGCCTAGTGATGGGTATTAAGGAGGGCACGTACTTCATGGAGCACCAGGTATTATACGAAAACAATGGATGGCGGATCACCACATGAAAAACTAATGATGTATTGTATAGTGACTAACATAACATAATAAAATAAAATTAAAAAAAAAAAGAATCTCAGTGATGGGGGTGCCTGGCTGGCTCAGTCACTGGAGCGTGCAACTCTTGATCTTGGTGTTGTGAGTTTGAGCCCTGTGTAGGGTGTAGAGATTGCTTAAAAATAAAATCTTTAAAAAAATCTCAGTGATGTCATTAGGCCAAGCTGCAGGAGAGTATTGTAGGGCAGCTGGACTAGGGGCTACCTGTATACTTACAAACAACTCCAGCCTTAAAACTCTACCCAAGAAAGATAATTTTGTACTATAGAAGGAGAAACCTATGTCCAGCCCTGGGAAAACTTCCATCTACCAAAGAAAAAAGGAAAGATCAGTGCAATGCAACCTGAGGGATTTAAGTTAAACCTAAAGCAGAATCTTCTGCCACCATGAAAGAATTGTCTTCAAACAGATTATTAGAGGAGGCTTTGTTTCGTGTGTGTGTGTGTGTGCATACCTTTTTCATTTGCTTTTTTTAAAGAATGGAAAACATATTTCTTTGCTCACCATTATTCAAGTGCTTTGTGGCCTAAAAGAAAGCAGGTTACCCCTTACAACTGTCTCCAATCTAACAAGAACATGATTAATCTGTGTATGGTGGTGAGGCAGAGACCTTTGTCCATTCAAGCTATCGGGAAACACTTTTTTTTTTTTTTTGAGAGAAAGAGAGCATGCAAGCAGGGTGGGGAGGCAGAGGGAGAGGGAGAGAGAAAATCTTAAGCAGGGTCCACATCTGACATGGGGCTCAATCTCACTACCCTGAGGTCATGACCTGAGCCAAAATCAAGAATTGGACATTTAACTGACTGAGCCGCTCAGGCACCCCAAACACTTCTGACTAATTCATCACCAATAGTACTGGGGTTATAGTATAATTTTAGTATAATGTTTAGTATAACTTGCATACAATAAAAAGCACAAATTTTAAATGCATGGTTAGGTATAAGAGTTTTTTTTTTTAATTTAAATTCAGTTAGCCAACATATAGTACATCACGTGCCCTCCTAGGGGTAAGAGTTTTAACAAATGTATACCTGTGTAACCACCACTATAACCAAGATATAGAACATCTCCACCCCCCTAGAAAGTCCTTAATGTCCCTTGGGCAGTCAATCCCCACCACCACCCAAATGATTAATCATCTAACTTCTATCACTGAAGTTTCCTTCTGTCTTCATATAAATTGAATCATATGGTATGTACACTTTTGTGTCTGGCTTCCTTTGCTCAACATAAGGTTTTTGATGTTCATCTACTTTATTGCATATATCCAAGGTTTGTTCCTTTTTTCTTGTTCTTGTTGTATTGACTAGTATTCCATTGTATGGACATTTATCCATTCACTTGTCGATGGGTATTTGGATTGGTATAAATAAGGCAGGTACAAACATTCTTGTATGAGTATATTTGAGGATATGTTCTCATTTTCCTTGGGTAAATACCTAGAAATGGGTTTGCTGGTAGGTGTTTAATATCATAAGAAATTGCCAGTTTTCCAAAATAGTTGCTCTAGTTCATGATCCCACCATCAATGCATGAGATCTCAAGCTGCTTCACATGCCAGCAACTTAGTATTATCACTTTTTAAAATTTTATTCATTCTTGTAGATATGAGCTGGTATCTCATGGCAGTTTTAATTGCATTTCCCTGATATCTATTGATGTAGATAAATTTTTCATGTGCTTATTAGCTATTCATATAAATCTTCTATGATGAGTCTGGTTGAGTCTTTTGTCCACTTTTTTCTTGACCTATCTGTCTTTTCTTTATTGAATTGTAGGAATTTATATATTCTGGAAACAAATCCTTTGTCAGACATATGTACTGTGAAAATCTTCTTCCAATCTGAGATTTGCCTTTTCATTTTCTTGATGTTGTCTTTTGAAAAGCAGTTTTTAGTTTTGATAAAGACCAAGTTTGTAGGTGGTTTTTTTTTAATGATTAGAATTTTTTGTGTCCTGCCTAATTTTTATCTACCCCAAGGTCACAAAGATAATCATCTATGTTTTCATCCAGAAGTTTTATAGTTATGGCTTTTACTTTAGGTCTATGATTCATGTCAAATTAATTTTTTTCATATGCTGTAAATTAGGGAAATGAGTTCATTTTTTTTATATAAAACAGGTGATGTAAACACCATTTATAGAATAGACTCATTTCCTCCATTGAATTACCTTGCCATCCTTGGCAAAGATCAATTAACTATATATTTGTAGCTTCTCTGACCTGTTCCATTAATATACCAATTCAACACTAACTTGATTACTGTAGCTTTATATTAACTTTGAAATCAAGTAATGTGAGTCCTAGTTCTTTTTTTACAAGTTTTATTTTAGATCCTATGCATTTCCATATACATTTTAGAGTCTGCTTATTAATTCACACAGAACAGCTCCCTGGAGTTGATTGGAATTGCATTGAATCTATAAATCAATTTGGAGAGAATTGATATCTTACAAATATTGAGTCCTACAATCCAAGAACACTGACATAGCTTTCCATCTATTTAGGTCTCCTTTAATTTCTCTCTGCAATGTTTTATAGATTTTAAAAGGCTTGCATTTCTTTCATTAAATTTATTCTCAACTATTTTACTTTATGGTATTGTATATGATATTTTTAAATGTTATTTTCCAATTGTTTTATGTCAGTGTATATATTGAACATACTGTGTTTTGCAGGTTTGCTCACTTCACATACTAATTGTAGTATGATTTTTTGTAGATTCCTTTGTTTTTCTATGTAAAAAATCTTGTCACTTGTGAATTAAGACAATTTTACTTCTTTTTTCCAATCTGTATGCCTTATATTTTTTGTTCTTTCCTTTTGTTTTACTGCACTGGCAAGGACTACCATACAATAAAACATTGAATAAAATAGGAGAAGACAGGCATTCTTTCTTTGTTCCAATAATGTAAATGTCACCATTGAGCATAATGTTAGCTGTGGGCTTTCTATAAATGTCTTTTATCAGATGAAGACGTTCTTTTCTATTTATAATTTGCTGAGAGCTTTTATCATGATTAGCATTGAATTCTGTCACATGCTTTTTCTACATTTATTGAAATGGTATGTGACTTTTCTCCTTTATTCTGATAATATGTTGAACTCCAGAGATTGGTTTCAAATGCTAAACCAACATTTTGTCATGATGTATTATCCTTTTTAAATATTGCTGGGTTTTATTTACTAATATTTTGTTGCAGATATTTCTATCTATATTTGTGAGACATTAATCTGTAATTTTCTCTTACCTTTCTCTGGTAATAAGTTATGCTGACTGAGCTCATCACACAAGTTAGAAAGTGTTCTCTCATATATTTTCTGAAAAAGTTTGTGTGAGATAGGTATTTTTCTTCTTTAAATATTTGACATATAATTCACCAGTAAAACTATCTGGGCCTGGAGTCCTTTTTGTGGGAAGATTCAATTTTTCAATAGATAGAGGGCTGTTTTAGTTTTCCGTGCATTCTTACATCAGTTCTGACAAAGTGTTTTTCCAAGGAATTTATCCATTTCAGCTAAGAGATCAAATTTATGGGCATAACATTGTCATAATATTCTCAAATTACCTCTCAAATGTTTATATGATCTGTACTAATGTCCTTGTCTTCATTTATGATACTATAATTTGTATTTCATCTGACTTTTTCTTGCTCAGTCTAACTAGGGGTTATCAATTTAATTAGTCTTTTCAAAAACTAACTTGTAGCTTAGTTGATTTTCTATATTGCTTTACGTCTACTTCATTGATTTGTGCTCTCATCTTTATTATTTGCTTTTCCAAACTTACTTGGGTTTTCTTTTCTGCTTCATAAAGTAGAAGTTTTGATCATTGATTTTGTACCTTGCTTTTTGTCTAATATAAGCATTTAAAGTTATAAATTTATGGGGTACCTGGGTGGCTCAGTTGGTTAAGCATCCAACTCTTGATGTCAGCTCAGGTCATGATTTCAGGATCATGAGATTGAGCCCTGCATCAGGCTCCATACTGAGTATGGAGCCTACTTAAGATTCTCTCTCTCCTTCTCCCTCTGCCCCTCCCCACTATAAATAAATAAATAAATAAATAAAGTTATAAATTTCCCTCTACATTTTGCTCTAATTACAACCCACAAATTTCCATGTGTCTGTTTCTTAGTTCAGAAACAGCTGTAACAAAATACTATAGACTGGGTGGCTTAGAAAAACGTTTCTCACAGTTCTGGAGACTAGAAATCCAAGATCAAGGTACCAGCAGATCCATTATCTGGTGAGGGCCTGCTTCATGGTTTGCATATGGTCATCTTTTCCTTGTATCCTCACGTGGTGGAGAGTAGAGTGAAAAAACAAGCCCTCATGTCTCTTTTTATTTTTTCAAGATTCCAGAATACATTAAAAATTTATTTTGCTGAGAGAAAGATAGATTATCTAATAAATGATGCTGTAGTACCGAACAACCTGTATAGAAATATGGCTGGACCATAACCTCACAGGATATAGAACATTACTTAAAGATTAAGTACTTAAAAAAAGAAAGATTAAATAAACACTTAAGTATGGAAAAAAACCCAAAAAATAACTTCAGCAGAATTTTTAGGAGACTGTATTAGTTTTCTATTCCTGCTGTTACAAATTACCAAAGACTTAGTGATTTAAAACAACACAGATTTGTTATCACACAGTCTGGAAGTCAGAAGTCTCATCCAGGTCTCATTGGCCCAAAATCAGGTGTCAGCAAGGCTGTGTTCCTTCCGGAAGATCTAGGACAAAATCCATCCCCTTGCCTTTTACAGCTTCTAGAAGATACCTGCATTCCTTGGCTCATGGCTCCTTGCTCCTTCAAAACCAGCAACTGCATCACTGTAACCTCTGTCCCCATTGTCCTCACCTCTCCCTCTCTGACTCTGACCTCACTCTCCTGCTTTCTTCTTTCACTTATTGGGACTCTTGTGTCATGTCTCCTCTTAGTATACTAATCCCATTCATGAGGGCTCCACTTTCATGACCTACTTACCTCCCCAAGGTCCTACCTCCTGATACCAATATACTGGACATTAAGATTTCAATATATGAATATTGAGGGGGACACAAAATTCGGTCCATAGCATTGTGTTTTCACTATCATTCAGTTTCCAATATTTTCTAATTTCTCTTGTTATTTCTTCTCTGACCTTGTTTTCAGTGTTGCTTAATTTCCAAGTATTTAGAGATTTTCTCAATAATTTATTGGTTTTGGTTTCTAATTTAATTCCATTATAATCAAAATAATGTATTCTGCATGACTTCAGTGTTTTAAAATGTATTAAGATTTGTTTATGGCCTGACATATGATCTATCTTAGTGAATGTTTCAATGTGTCCTTAAAAGGAATGTGTATTCTTTTAGTTTGGAGATGCAATGTTCTACAAAAGCCTATTAGGTCAGGTTATTTGATTGTATCATTCAAATTTCTACATCTTACTGATTTGTGTGTGTGTATTTGTTCTATCAATTATCAAGAGGGAAGTGTTAAAAAAAAATCTTTAACCATAGTTGGGGATTTGTATTTTTATCCTTCTAGTTCTATAGATTTTGCTTGATGTTTTTGAAGTTTTGTGCACACATGTGTGACAGCTTTGTAATGTGTCACCTTGGCTTGCTACTCTGCATTTCCCAGAATTCTCTTTCTACTATGTTACCAGTTAAAGTGGGCCACAGAGGAGATTTGGAAGGTAAAAAGGAGGCAGGAAGCATTTTGTAGTGCACACGTCATTGACGAAGTGTTGACTCACTTTGTTGGCATGAAGCAGCAGCTGGGCCTTCTTCCGTTTCTCTGTCTCCTGAGCCGGGTGTGTGTGTATAGCTCCATGGTGAAACTCCCAGCCTCTATAGGATACGATCACCACCAAGGTCAAAGGCAATAGAATGGGCATGTCTTTCAGTCTGTCGTCACAGGGTTCAAGCTTGTGCTTATTGGTTCTAGCTTCTCCTGATCTCCCCATATTTTACATTCATATTCTTTTCTGGCTACCTGCTCTGTGAACTTCAAGCTCCAGCATAGACATGGAGACACAGCCTTACACAATTACATTAGCTAATTCTCTGTGTGTATGTGTGGAGATACATATATATATATACCTGGATCAACTTTCATGGTTGAACTCTGTCTGATACAGAATTTGATACCAAGAATATCTCTTGAATATAAGGATGTATTCTCTGAATTGGTTTTGAGTTTTCTGGAATCTGATTAGAATTAAAGGCACTAATGCCTCTATTGCCAATGATAAGGAGGACACAGGTGGCCAATAGCATGAAATGGCAAAGTAGTCACTCAAAACTTTAGATACCTGTAATAAAGTATCTATGGAAGACCAGATTCTGGATGACCAAGTATTTTCTACCTTAGAACATTTTAGTCAACATAAGAGGTATAATGGGTGGGTTAGTTGGTTGGTTGCTACTAACTGTTCTAAAAAACATGGAGAAAGAAAATGAACTTAGGAATTTAAATTCTCAGCTCAAGGTCTGCACATAGCACCCAAAAGCTTCTATGATTTCTCTGGGGAAAAAAACACACACAAACAAAAACATTTCCTGTAGGTACAGGGCCAAGATTTCCAAAAACCAAATCCAAAGTCTAATCATACAAGTGCCTGAATTACAACACAAATTGCATTCTCATCCTTGCAAGACCTCTTTTGTTAAAGTTGAGGCATCTGTTGGGAATGAACAGGATCCTAAAAATTGGAATGGAAACATATAGGAAACATATGATTAAGGTGGGACCTCAAGTTCCTAAATTACAGAATCTTCTTTGCCAGTAGAAGCATCTTCTTCCCCTGCCTGAGGGAGTTAGTTTTCCTTTTCCTAAAGAATCATATTGGCTTCCCTTGAGGTAGTTGCTTGCAAGTACTGCTGATTCTCCTCAGGATCTACCCCTGCTTTCTTTTCTGCTAGCCCTATAACTAGATTCAATTCCAATCAGGCCCCAAAGGGTGAGGTATATAATGTGACTCATGAGGAGGTATGATACACACAAAATGGTATTTCTCATTTATATAGATTGAATCCTAGGGAATATGTATGGGAATGTGTATTAAGGCTGTGGGATCAATGTGGAAGGAATGTAAAGTTGAATGGGGCCAAGTTTATTGATATGGGCTCACTAAGCAGAGATTCTGGATTCACTGTTTGTGCTTAGAGGCTTAGAATGCCTGTAACAGTTGGTTTGTTTGAGTAGCTGAAACATGGACCCAAGGTTAGCCTCCACTAAATGAAGTTGAAATGCTAGAACTTCCTTGGTATGCTGAAGAGAAAGGTATCCAAAGGCTTAGAAGATTGGAATGTTAAAGTGCATTTGTCATGTGAGACTTACTCACCAACATCAGAGAACAGACCCTTGACCACAGCTGTGAAAAATAAGTTTGCAAGGGGAGTCCAGCATCCTTGAAGAGCTCTGTGGTTGCTCTTCTCTATAGGTCAGAAATTACAGTGGGAACCATCGAACTGAGATCCCTAATTGCAATGGGAATAATATCAAACTGGGATTCTGGGGAGGCACAGGTCAAATCACAGCACCTAATCACCATATATTAGGTGGGTGTGGTTACTGCAAAGGACTTGGGAGCCAAAGCAGTATTCAGAACTCTGACTTGCAGAGACCTATGGTGTTGGCCATAGGTCTTCAGAAAAGAGATCATAGAGTGTTTAGAAAAGAAATAGCTAATAAGCATCCTGAATTCTTACTCGATCTGTTTAAGCAGAAAAATTATAGGTCTAGTGAACAAAGGTCTGGTTTGAATCATTAAATCTAGAGTCACACTGTTCAACTGATTCCCAGACTTGAGCCAGTTAACAGACGCAGAACCCTTGAATGAAGGAAAGGCTATGTTCCATGAAGAAAAACCCTGTTACAGTGCCAAAAATGAATACTGTTAATCTTTCTTCCAGTCTTCACCAACAGGACCTGCAGCCATTACCACATTACAGTGTGACTACACTGGAGAAAGGAAAATAAACAAATTTTTGAGAATTATTGGACATTGGCTCTGAACTGACACTAATTCCAGGAGACCCATTAGTCCAGAAGACTAATTTCAGGAGACCCACGTCCCCATTCAAGTGGCCTGTTTGCCTGTGAGAAAATGGAAATGGATCTTGGAGAATGACTATAGATTATCATAAACATAATCAGGTGGTGATTTCGATTATAGCAGCTGTTCCAGATGTCATTTTAGTGCTTGAGAAAATCAATACAGAGGATTGCTGGTTTGTTGTTGTTATCAGTTTTAGAAGTTGATCCACCTATATTTCTTTAAATCACAGCTCCCATGCTTTTGAGGTCTTTAATCCAGAGCATCATTTAGCTTCTGTGTGTCAATTTCCCCTTCTGGAAAATGGAATGATAATAGTACCTACTTCGTAGGGTTGTTGTGATGATTAAATAAATGCAGTAAGTGTTACAAAAGTGTTAGCTCTGGCTCTTTGTGACAACTGTCACCATTTTCATCCATGCAAAGAAACAGTTGAAGGTGAACAACAATTGAGGAATGGAGGCAAAATAGTGGCAAAGTTTTCGGAGATTCATCAGCCATAGCCAGAGTTGGAAGTCCTTACTGCCTGTCTTCTTGGAATTAGATTGGCCCAGTGCCTCTGCAGATTCTGTTGTTGCTAAAGGGGAGCTTTCCAGATGCCCACCTTTAATTCAATGCTTTCTGTCACTTCTTTGACCCCCTCTTTCCTCTAAGGCTTCAGACCACAGGAGTTTGGTCCAAAGGTACAAGTTCTGGGAGAAGAGTTGTGACTTAGCAAGGCTTCCCTTGCTCAACCCACCAAAAGAGAGGCTCTCTCCCGTTCCTCCACCCCTGCTTTAATCATCCCTAGGAGAGAAAAGCCCAAAGAAGTCTCCAGACATTTCAGACAAGAGCATGCCACTCTTTGTTGAAAACGATTCCCAGCCCCCAGCTGTGGATGCCTTTGTCTCCCAGCTTCCCTGCCTATTAAACACATGACAGCACATTGACTAATTGTTGGGAAATGAGGCCCTGAAGAATCTATTTCAAAAGAACCTGCAGCAAGATTGTCAAAAGAAGAGAGCTGGCCGGGAGTGGGATCAGTGCCCAGGACTGGGGGCTGGGAACACAGCCCCACCGGCAGGCATTCTTCTGGCTGCCAAAGAACCAAGCCCAGGGGCCCACTGTCAAAGATGCTGGGAATTTGGAGCTGGGATTTGGGAGGTCGTGGATCTGGCCCCCTCCCTTCTGAGAGCCTCAGTAAGCACACATCTGTCATTTCCTCTCCTATTCAAGATTCCATTCCTCTCAGAGATGCCCTGTAACAGCTGGGCCATGGGATGGAAGAACAGAAGTGTCCAGAATCACCTCTTACTGTGCTCTCCCAGCCCCTAGGAGTGCCCTCCCCCAAACTCGACACTTCTTGTTTGTATTTACAGACTAATCAAACCCAATCCATCCAGTACCATGTTTCCTAAACACTCACTGATCACTATTAATCAGCAAGCTGGCGATGTTGCTGCCTGCCCCTGTGAGCATCTTGTTAATGATGGGAGAAGACTGCCAAACGGCCAGCTCAGCTCTGGATGGGGAGGTATGGGTCTTGTCCAGATGGAGGTATGGGACTTGTCCAGACTGAGGAGGCAAAGGCATTGCTGCAAACTGCCTGGCATAGAAAGGAGATCCCTGGTGCTTGATAATGAGAAACGAGCAGGCCCTGTCTCTGCAAAGAACAATGTTCAGAGTCCATCCACATGTCCCCTACCTTTTTTTATACCAGATGATCTTGGGGACCAAACAGGGTGGAGAGAGACCTCAAGGGTGAAGGAAACCTAGGTAGCCACCCCTACACTGAAGACCTATGCATTTCCCAAGAAGCCAGATCTAGAGATGGATGGCCTACAGCAGCAGGAGGGATTTAAGCTAGGTGATCAGAAATACTTCCAGATGCAAAGCATTGCTAAAACTATTCTGAGGCAGGTTACTAAGGAAAGAAATGTTATGTATGACCTGAGGATCATTTGTTCCACGTTTATTAGCTCAGTCTGCACTATATTTATACATGTTTATGTATAAGTTTGGGTTTTCTATCAATACATGAAATGGAGGGAAGCTGGTACAGTATTTATTTGATGGCCCTTGGTTTCTTCTCCCACTGGAGATCACACCCTCCAGGATGCCCAGCCATGTGCTGACCAGGCATCACCTGAGTGATCAAATTAGCAACCATGTTAACAAACCTTTACAAATCAGTCAGTGTCAAGCCCTGGGTTAGAGGCAGGGGAACCAAGTCCTGAGGGAATTATAGAAGTTAATCCTAGCACAGGAGAGCACATTGTAGGAGCCAAGAACTTAGTTATCCAGAGGGAGTTGTCCCAGAAGTCGATCACAGGAGGCTCCATTGGGGGGGTGGAGCTTGAAGACCAGGGAAGGAAGGGCATGAGGTGCACATCATGATTGATTGGTTTCTAGAGGAGGAATTTCAGGCAAGCCCAAGGGGAGGCATTTTGGGGAATTACCATCTCTCCTAGGAATCTACCTCATTGAAATAGGTGCCCAGACCCACATGCCTGTTAGAATTTGTCATGTTGTGGGGGGGGCTGGGTGGCTCAGTTGTTAAGCGTCTGCCTTCGGCTCTGCTCATGGTCCCAGGGTCTTGGGATTGAGTCCCACATCGGGCTCCCTGCTCAGCAGGAAGCCTGCGTCTCCCTCTCCCACTCCCCCTGCTTGTGTTCTTTCTCTCACTGTGTCTCTCTCTGTCAAATAAATAAAAAATCTTTAAAAAAAAAATTTGTCATGTGGATGACATGTCCTCTAACTAGGGACAGGGTGAGCTCTTGAAGATGTCCTTTCTGGGCACCTGGGTGGCTCAGTTGGTTAAGCGACTGCCTTCAGCTCAGGTCATGATCCTGGAGTCCCGGGATCGAGTCCCGCATCGGGCTCCCTGCTCAGCAGGGAGTCTGCTTCTCCCTCTGACCCTTCCCCCTCTCATGCTCTCTCTATCTCATTGTCTCTCTCAAATAAATAAATAAAATCTTAAAAAAAAAAAAAAAGATGTCCTTTCTGCCTCCCAGAACCTCTCACAGGCCTAGGATAGGGCTCAGTGCACCACCTCACCCCTACCCCCACTCCCATGGGGAACAGGATCAGGGAAGGTACAGCAGCTCACTTATCTGCCCTAAGATGGGACATGTGAGCCACCAAGAACAGGAGCAGGCTCAGCTGCCCTGGCCCTCCTAGGCCAGGACCCCCAGAACAAGCACAGGGCCCACTCTTCCTCCCCTGCAAGTCCCACGCCTAACAATTTTATGTGAACAGCAGTTCTTGGGGGTCAAACCCTGAGTCTTCCCAAGGTGAATGAGCCAAGCCTGTGAGTCTAGAATTAACTGAGGGACCCCTCCTTCTCTCTCTGTCTCCATATGGAATTGCAAAGGAACCACCAGAAACAAAGTTAAAGTTCCCAGAAAGAAAGACCTGGTTTAAAGTCTATAAGGCATGGTAGCTACGGATGAAACTCCTGGGTCCCAAACGTAAAGGTTTCCATTCCTAGCTCTGCCACTTGTTAGCTTGTGACCTTGCGCGCAAAAGACACAAGGAATGAAAGTTGATCTGGATTCTTAAGATCTCACATCCTCATGTATAAACTGGGGACAAATAATCCTGTATTCCTCAAGTTCATTATAATGAATTTATATTATTTTATAAGTAGGTTTGGTGGGTGGCATAGGGGATAATGTGCCTCTTTAAAAAAGGAATATATGAAATCAAACCAGAAACAAGAAGAGTAAATACTAAGTAATACAAATTTGGCTTGTCTAAAAACAAACACACAAATAATTATAATTGGGGACAAAACCCAACTTCATAGGGTTGACCCGAGGAATAAATGAGGCAATCATGTAAAATCTTGGAACAACACCCAGCATGCTGTAAGCACTCAAAAAAAAAAAAAAAAAGGAAAGAAATGCTGGCTATTATTTTTTAAATACTCTTCTGGCAGTGACAGTGTTACCATTTTGTCACAGGGAGGGTTTACAGAGGCATCTAATTGAAAGGGGAACTTGGAGACTTATTTCAAAAACGCATTTGCAAAGCAAGCAAGGCTTTGTTCCTTTTTCAGTATTTCTTCATACTGTAAGGGGATAATAGAAATATTTTCTTCATAGGGTTCTTAGGGGATTAAGTGAAATGATATGTATAATGTGCTTAGAACAGTGCCCAGCACTGCGTAAGCACCTGGTTAATGAATAAGCACTCCCCAGTCTGGGTGGCTGGAGAAAATGCTGGAGGTGAGGGGGGTGGAGGCTTCCTGGCTGTAGGGGAGTTCTGTTCTGTTCCACAAGGAACATAAATCTTCCCCTGCTGTGGTACAAGTCAAGCATTTAGACACAAGAATTTCCTAAGAATCAATCAGGATGGCAGACCTGGGCCAGGTTTCCAAGGAAGCTTGCTGTATTTCTTCCCCTGGAGGTGCTCATTGGTCTAGGACCTAAGGGTTCATGTTCAGGCCTCCTGAAGACCAGACATCATGGCCTCTGGAAGGTGTTCTCAGCCTTAGGACTCAAGCTGCAAAGCATCTGAGCTCCTAGAGCAGGGACCTAGAGCAAAGACATCTGGTCCACCTGGATCACCTGGGCTTAGGGTCTCAAAGACTCAGGGGCCGAACCATAAAACAAAGAAACCTTAAGCCCCCCTTGCTCTCTGGCCAAGAAACACACAGACATATGCTTCTAGATACTCACCTGCTGCTGGCCTGGCCCTGACCATCTCCCAGAGAGGCTCACAGGAGGGAAGGCCAGGGGCCTTGGGCCCCTGAGAAAACCTCCTTTATGACAGTAGACAATACATTACTCTGCCTCAGAAAACAGTGATGGAACAGCAGGGCCGAGCTCAGCATGCTTTACCTCGTGGATCCCAAAGTGGGCGTAGGAGTCGAAGTAATAATCTCTCGAGGTCATCTCTTCCGGGTTCAGCAGCTTGGACATCTTGCCCCGTCCTGGGCAGCTGGGTTGAGTGGACACATGATGGACACATTGCACAGGCTTGGGTGGGACGACGGGCTGAGGGGGCTGCGGGGGGGGACTGCTCACCTGAGGGGAAGAGAAGGGGCCTGGTGTCAACAGCAGCACTGAGGCCCTGCCCTCTGAGATGCCGCCTTTCCTTCCTTCCCCTCCCTGAGCCCCGTGGCTCCAGTCGCCACAGCAGCCACTCCTAAGGGGCAGATGGACCCTTCCGGCTTTCTGGCAGGCCCACTGAGGGCTGTGACTTGTAGAGAGGCACCATGCTACTGAGGAGCCAGAAAGACCTCAGATTAATCGAATCTCATCACTTGCTAGTCAGGTGACCTGAGCCAATCTGGGCCTCAGTTTCCAGATCTGCTAAGTGAGGACAAAAATACATTCCTTTATAGGCGAATAGTGAACTCTCACTGAAGGGAGAGATGCATAGTGTCACATAGCCTGGTGGCTGGAGTATAGATTCCAGAGCCAGTCTGCCAAAACCGGAACCCCAGCTCTGCCACTCAGGAGCTATGCACCCGACCTCGGGCAAAATTAACCTCTCAGGGCCTTGGTTTCCCCATCCCTCAAATGGGAATAAAATGATCCCCACGTCCTAGAATCACCCTGAGGATCAGATAGTTGTTATTTGTGAAGTGCTTATAAGAGGGCCTAGCACATAATCGGTATTTGTTAAACTGAATCCCACCTGCACCCTTAGGAAGATCGAGTCCCTGGGCTTCCCTCCAGCAGACCACACTTGCCCCCCAAAATGCAGGTCTCTTAGGTTCTGGGGCCTCACACCTATTGTCTTCCCTCCTGCTTTCTGTGAACTTCACTCTGAACTTCGGCAGAAGTCTACTCTGAACTGTGAATGCGCACGCTGATGGTGGCCTCCTGCCTGCGCACAACCAAGCATGCTCTTTCTGGGTTCCCAACCCTGCCATGCAGCCCCGCTCTACACCCCACTGCTGCTGCCGGTCCCTGGCCAGCACCTCTGCCTTCACAGGCTAAGGGGAGGAGGGAGAAGGAGAGGAAGTTCAGGGAGTTTTGGAGCCCAAACATTTGGCTTGACTGCAGACACGAGGTCATCCTAGAAGAAACTTCTCTCCCCGGAGCGTAAGAATCCAGGTGTTTACAGCACAGCAAAGGCCTCAAAGCAGGGTAAAAGCTTAAAATATAGAGAAGCAAGATTATCCAGTAGTTGGTCCTCTGGGACTCCTGGATCCCATCCTGCCTCTAGTAAAATTAAAAACAGATATTGAGAGTCAGGTGGTACGGTATAAAGCAGAAATCCTGAGACCACATTGCCTGGCTTTGAAAAACAGCCCTGCTGCTTAGTGGCTGACAAATGACCTTCAGAAGTCATTTGTCATCATGTGCCTCAGTCTCCTCCTCCATAAAATAGACATCATGGTAAAACCCATCTGAGCAAGCAGTCAAAAAGTTTGGGTGAGTTCATACATATGAAGTGTTGAGAACAGTGCCTGGCAATAGTAAGCTCTAATATTACTATTACTGTTATCAATATTATTCAGATTACATAAACATGTCTGTTTCATGCCTTGATTTTCTCATTTGTGAGCTGAATCCGCTCAGACTTATTAATCTCCTTCCCAACAAGGGAAATAGGGAGGCCCTAGGACAGAGCAAGATCAAGAAACCCAAGTGACTCCATCTCTCCATTGTGCTGTGCGTACAGTCCCCAGACTGCCCTGTGTCCTGGGCTGTAGGGGAGTGAGCTCAGGGGAGTGTGATGGTCCCATTTTCCTGGTGTATCTAGGCTACAGCCTCTGGGAAATAAGCAGACTTCCCAGTTTAGCAACATCAGATTTGAGGTCGGAGAGATCCCGGCTGGCTGGCAGAGGCAATTGGGGCTGCCTCATTAGAATGCAGCAGGTGTGCCCACCCTCATCTTGGGATGTTGGTCACGGTCTCTGGGAGGCTAAAAATAGACTGTGTCAGTTGCATACTCCCATGCTGGCTGCAGAGTCACCTCTAAAGCTGAAGAAGGCTCCGTGCATGAAGCTGACCCCAATCTTGACTCTATTTAAATACATTAAAGAGAGAAAAAGTCCTCCTGGTCCAGGCAGCATGCATGGTCAGGGTCACAGGAGCCTCCTGCACCCCTTAGCTGCCATTCAACTCTGATTCCAAGGTTCTCTCTCCTACGAGGTCCCTGAAATCCTTTTCTCAGCTGCCAACTTACAAAGTGTCTACCATGCACCATGCATTGCACTCATGAGGCAAAGTAATGATTGAATTTGGGGAAGCATTCACCTCGATAACCACAGGTCAAACCATGAGGACAAAGAGGCATCTGTGGCCCAGTGTCTGGTCCCAAAGGCTGTCAGCCTGGCTCAGCCTCTTGCAGAGGGGACTTGCACTCTGTCCATTAGCTGATAGTTGTGTCCTGTCCCTGGAGACCGGGAGTGGGATGGGAAACAGCAGTGACCCATGATTCCCAGGCATTCGGCTACCTGGAGGGCTGCTTTTCATTCCATAAATACCTACTGAATATCAGCTGTGGCAAAACACTGCAGGTTCTGTGGAAGAACAGAGACGAATAGTAAGAGTGCCCTCAAAGGACTCTGCTTTTTTGGTAGGAAAGTAAAACCTTAGAAGGCTCCACTAGATGATGGAATAGGATTTGTTTTACAAGAGAACCTTGAGCAAATTGTTCTGGGAGTTCAAAGAGAGAGAATTCACTTTAAAGAATCAGAAAAGCTTGGGATAGCTGGCAGTGGCACATGTAGGTGGGGAGCTTTCTGAATGGATTTTGGTAGGTGGAAATGGTGGGAGGGAATTCTAGGAGGAGGGAATGGCTGGAGCAAAAGGTAAAGGGGCAGAAAGCTGTGAGCTTATTTGAGGAGCAACTTGGCCGAGATAGTGGGAGATCCCATTGAAAGGAAATTAAGGCCAGGCTAAGAGGTTGTAATTAAATACAAGACAATGGGGAGTTGGTGGTTTGCTACCAGAGAGTTCCATGCTTAAGCTCTACTTTAGGAAGATTAATGTGGTGGTGGTGTGCAGGAGGGGCAAGGAGGAGAAATGACAAGTCAAGGGACTAGGGTTGGGGAAGCAAGGTATGAACTTATGAGGCCATTTTCAAAGTCCAGTCAAGAAATAATGAGAACCGGAACTACCATTGTGTTAGAGGTCCCGCCCGCCAGGGAAATGACAGAAATTGAATCTTCACAGAGTTTGCCTGTGGGCTGGCAACTGACGGGATATAGGGGAAAAGAGAAATGTTGGAACCCAAGATAACCCCAACAATTTAAGCCTCGGTGACCAGAAAAACAGTGGTGACATTAATAGAAAAAAGCAAGTCAGCAGGAAGAGCAGGTGAGGCAAGAGGGGGGAATAGTGAATTTCTGCTTGGATTTGTGAAGTTTAAAATGTCATTGAGTCATATAAGAAAAGAGTCTAGCAAGCAGAGTAGTACAGTCCCAGTCAATAAACATCATAAATAGAATTGAAAAGCAAATGATAAAATGAGAAGTACCTTTCTAACATAGATGGGTGAAAGTGAATATCCTTAATATGTAGAGAGCTCTTATAAACCAGTAAGAGGGAAGCAAGCATCCCTCATTTAGCATTGAACAAAGGATCTTACCGTTAATTCACATGAAAATAAACAAATGACAAATGAACATGAGGCAAAAATATTTAGCCTCTATAGAAACCAGGTAGCTTCAAATTTAAAAAAAGTTATCATTTTTAATTATTAAATAAGTTTGACTCCTCCCACAACTATGGTAACACTGCACTTGTAAAGGCTGTAGAGAAAGAAGTACTTTTATATAGTTCTAGAGAGGATTTTTCTGGAAGGCAGTTTGATAAAAATGCATTAAAAGTCTTTGAAAGCACAAATCCTTAAAGCCAGTAATTACTTCTTTTGGAATTCATCCTGAGGAAAGAGTCATGGCAGACAACACAAAATGGGAGTCAACCTAGAGGTTCCACGAAACAAAACTGATTACATAAACTATGGTACATCCACACAACAGAATGCTATACATCCGCTTGTAATGTTGTGGCAGAGTGTTTAATAAAAGAAATATGATCACGGTAAACTGTGGGTTGAGGAGAACAAGTGGGAGAAGAATAGACAGCGTGATCACATTTTTTAAATTAAAACCTATTCATGCCTGTGTTAAGAGGGGAGACTCAAGGAAGTCACCAGAATTGGCGACAATTATGACAGGGTGTTGGATGATAAACAGTTAATTCCTTCCTTTCCTGTGCTTGTTGATACTTTCTAAAATGTATGCCATTCACATGTACTACTTTTGAAAAGAGCAAAGCATAATAATATTGGCAAAAAAAAAGAAACTCAATCCCAGACCTCTGAAAAGAAGCCGAGGCTGGCCCTCTGGGGGGAAACCATCTGCTCAGAGAGGGGCTAAGGGGCTCACTTGGGAGACACCGTCAGGGAAGGAGGTAGAGGGGAATGAGGCTGCGCCAGGGAGAGAAGCCAGAATTCTCCTTCTCTGAGGACCTTGGAGGCACAGGGGATGTGGGGGAGAGGCTTCGGAGGATGTGTCTTCACCCCTCCAGTTCTGTGACTGCCCCTCCTCTGAGGATGTGCGAGACAAGCGCTGCAATCCAGTGGCCACTCAACAGCACGAAAGCAAAGACAACCTGTAGCTAGCCTCACTTATCCAGAAGGACGCCATGCTAGGAAGCTGTGCAGTTACTTCTAGAGCTAACGAATTCTCCATGCATGAAGCTGACCCCAGTCTTGACTCTATTTAAAGGTATTAAGGAGAGGAAAATTCCTAGCTGGTCTGGGCAGCATACATACAAGGGCCTCCTGCACCCCTTAGCTCTGATTCTGAGGTTCCCTTTTCCACAGGGTTCCTAAGATTCTTTCCTCCATTGCCAACTTGGAAAGTGTCTACTATGCACCATGCATTACAGTCATGAGGCAAGCGGGTGAATGGATTTGGGGGGGGGCGTTCACCTCAATAACCACAGGTCAAACCATGAGGACAAAGAGGCATCTGTGGCCCAGTCCCTGGTCCCAAAGGCTGTCAGCCTGGCTCAGCCTCTTGCAGAGGGGACTTGCACTCTGTCCATTAGCTGATAATGTGTCCTGTCCCTGGAGGCTGGGAGTGGGATGGGAAACAGCAGTGACCCATGATCCCCAGGCATTCAACTACCTGGAGTATTGCTTTTCATTCCATACATACCTACTGAATATCAGCTGTGGCAAAGCACTGTGCAGGTTCTGTGGAAGAACAGAGATGTATACAAACCTTCTAGGTCCCCATATGGGCATATAGGAACCAGTATAGGAATCCAGATGTTTCTGTGGAAGCTATCAAAGTTGGTTAAGCCACAGTGGAAGGTCCTTTGAACGGTATCTGAAAACCCAGCCTTTGCCACATCTGCCTACCCTCCATGGCCCTGGAAAGACTCGAGCAATGTAGGGGATGGGTCTTGGAGGACAATGGTGGGTTCATCTGGGAAGTCAGAAGCCCTGAGTCCTCCATAGGTCAACCAGAGGCTCTGGGTGAAGGCAGCCTTCAAACTTCAACTCATCTTGTCTACATTGGCTGAGAGGGCAGACAAGGGTTGGGAATCACAGTGGGAGATGGAGGCCAGACTGACTCCCGACCTCAGCTCCTCAGTCTCCCCATAGCTGTGGCTATCACAGCTCTGATCTTCTCCCTGTGCCCAAGTTCTTTCACTAGACGTTTTAACCCCTCTAGCACTGCAGCATGAGACTTGTGCTCACATTACTGTCAAGTACCATCCTTGATGCAGTGGGATGCTTGGTGCTGCAATGCATACAGAAGCCCTGCCTTGCTCTCCCACCTCCCCCAAGGGCCTCAGGCTCAGGGTACCACTATTTGCAGAATAGCATGTTGCCTGCTTTCCTGGTCTTTTGAGACTCACCTGTCACTGTCAGGATTTCTGACTTTGTTTTCTACTCTTAGTGCCAACTGCTGATTGGGACTCTTTAGACACTGTAACCTCCCTCTAGGCCTGGCCTTTCCCAAGGCATCTTCAGCAGTTTTTCTCCCCAGTAAATCATCTATGATCTTCCTAGTCCACCCCATTCTGCTGGGGTGAATGGGCCCAAGTCCCACTAAATGCTGAGATAAGCTGAAGGGTTGTGGAAACACCAAAGCTGGAGGAAGCACCAAAGCTGGAGACCAAAAGGAGGACGGCTTCCTGAAGAAGTGGTGTTTGAGCTGGCCCTTGAAGGGGTGGAGGGGCAAGGATGGGGGTTCAGGGAGAGCATTTTTTTTAATCTAACTCACTTCCATCTGAAAATAAGGGTAGATGATAGGTGATGATGCTGTTGATGATTGATCCCTAACATTGATTGATCCCTAACGCTAGGCACTGTGCTAAGCACTTGACAAACACCATCTCATAAAATCCTCCTAATAACTCAATGAGGCACTGAAATTTACAAAGAAACTGATGCTCAAAAAATTTAGTCAGAGCTCACAAGTAATGGAGCCAGGACCTAAAGTGCTATCTGTTGGACACCAAAGTCATGCTCTTGACACGGATGCTGTGGTTAGCTCAGTTCAGTCACACCAAACTTAACTGAGCTACTGCTAGGAGCCCTGTGCTCAGAAATAGGTGACAAAGCTGACCAACACAGGAAGTCCAGTCCTGCAGAAAAAGGGGTCAACAGGCAATGACTAAAAAGAAGAAAATGTGAAGGTAGGCAGAGGTAGGTACCTCTCCAAAGTAACTGAGTTCAAAGGGGAACAAACAGAAAGCTCCATTTTATAGAAAGAGGAACTGAAGCCCACATAAGAAAAGGAACGTGTCTAGGGTCACACAGGCAAATCCAGAACTGGAGCCTCTAAGAAAATAGAGAAGGAGTGGTGGGGGAGAGGGAAAAGAGGTTTTGAGGAAGGAGAGTGGAGGTAAAGGAGATATGTTGGGGAAAGCTGGGCAGCAGGGGGCAGAGAGAAGCCAGCACTTTCTGCACCAGGCAGCTGAAGCTAACCCAAGCCCATTGGGCTATAAATGGCTCTTACTGGCACCAGCCCAAGCTGTAAAAATGATTTTCCTGAGAACAAGAGGCTCCACTGGAGGAGCCAAATCCTGCTCTGTTTTCCAAATGTCAAGAGAGCTTTTTCTAACCTAAGTCGTCTGTCCTCAGCAGCAGCCTGCCTGGCCTGAGGTCCTATGGAGGGAACAGAAAGGGGACTGCAAAGGGTGGGTCACTGCAAGGTGGGTAGAGGAGAGTGTGGGAGGAGAGGTGACCCCCTCGCCAGGTCTCACCACATCTTTTTTTCCAGACGACTTTGTCTCTCTCCCACCTTCTTCTAGCCCATGTTCACACTGGCCCCTGTCCCAGGGTCACCCTCAGACACTCATCACGCTATTTCTTCATCCTGATTTTTACGCACAAGACTGTGATCTTGTGGTCCATGTCATTGGTAATCACCTAGGGTGAGCTCTTCTAGCACCATCTGTCTGCCTTTAGATAGGGACCAGAGCTTTAACTGAAAGGAGAAAATTCTAATGGTAGAATGTCAGGCAACAGGGCTCTGCTGGGCATATGGACCTCTCCTATTGTCCAAGATCACAACAAAAATATATAGCTTTCATGTCTGCCTTTGGCCAAAGACAACCCTGTTTCCACCCTCACATCTACTCTTCTGCAGCCATGTTTCCTATCATCTGGGCTGAAGATGAGTCCCAGCAAAGCAACATCAAAGTCAGCCTCCCCACCAAAAAGTGCTATACTAAATAGCCCCAGCTCATGGCTTCTCACCCTGGGAGTCAGAAACCTGTGAATCTGGAGGATGGGGGGAAGCATCTAGATGCTGCTGGTCCCACAAGACTGTGATGTCTTCCTGTACATGGCCTCCAGGGCACCTTGGCCTGTATATTTGTCAACAGTCTCTCTCATGTCCCTCACTAGAGTTGGCTCTTTAAAGTCATAGACTCTTTCTAGACCCCCCCTGGGGCAGGGCCAAGCACTGATGCATGTCAGAGAGTGTCAACTGCTGTCACCCACTGGGATCATCCCGTTCTACAGTGTCCCTGATTATGACTGACATCTTGGCAGAACCAATCTTCACATGCTTTATTACTTTAGACTCAAGTTCCCTCCAAAGCTGTCCTCCCTGGAATCTTCTCCCCTCCAATCCTGCCACCCACTATTCTCAGCCCCCACTTTCCTACTGGTGAATGCTTTGCCCTGGGGAATGTTGCCAGGAGGCCTGGCAGAACACTTGCCTGAGCCAGGGCTTACCAAGGGATCTAAGACAGTGGTTCTCAATGTCTAGTCCTCAGACCACCAGCATCAACATCTCCTTGGAGCTTGAAAGAAATGCAAATTCTCAGCCTTTACCAGAAACCACTGAATCATAATCTCTGTGGTAGGGTTTAGCAATCTGTTCCAACAAGCCTCCATGTGATTCTGATGTATCACAGAGTTTGAGCTCCACTGGTCTAGTGTTACATTTTTCCACATTGTATTCTACAGAATAGAGATTCCTAGAAAAGGGGTTTCCATGGTCAAGTAAGTTTGGACAAGTAAGCTAAAGAGATTTTTCATTTTTTTCCCCAGCTTTACTGAAGTATAATTGACATATAATGTATAAGTTTAAGGTACAACATAATGATCTGATATATGTATATACTGAAAAATGTGAAGAGGTTTCTTAATTGCAATACTTTTAAACCTTTAATTTGCTAAAACAAATTGTGAATCTCCAAGAGGGAGTTAGGGTGTCTTTTGCTACCAAATTTATGGCTGCGACATCCTTTTTTTCTGAGAGCTCTATAAACATCTCTAGAAATTAATGTTCTGAGGAAACTATCTGTGGGACTCTGATTTAGGACAGTGTTTCTCTATTAAAATCTGCATCAGTCACCTTGGGATGGGTCTCAGGCCCCACCCCAGACCAATGGAGTCAGAGCCTGTGGGGTGAGACCCAACAAGCTGCACATTTAACAAGCTCCCTGCAGTGATGCCTATGAAATCCTGGTCCAGACAGAGCTGAGGACAGCTACCTGCCTTCTCCATCA
Source organism: Mirounga leonina (assembly GCF_011800145.1). Taxonomy (NCBI): domain Eukaryota; kingdom Metazoa; phylum Chordata; class Mammalia; order Carnivora; family Phocidae; genus Mirounga; species Mirounga leonina. Next base: position 27,869,423 of record NW_023270504.1, read on the forward strand.
CTCTCTGACCCCTAATGCAGTCCCCAGGGCCAGCCTGGAATAGCCTTGGTGCTACTCTGATACCCCAGACAATGTCAGGGCTGGGCCAAGGACACCTGGACCAGAGGCAGCCACAATTCACAGAAAGCACCTTAGCTCCCACAGTGAAAGAGCTTGGATTGAGTGTAGCTGTGCCACCTTTAGGCTAGGTGACCTTGGGCCAGTCCCTAACTTGCTGTCATTGCCAGGGTCATGATGTGCCTCAACTCGAAGGGCAGTCCTCGGCAGCTGTGCACTGTGTCTGGGTGCTTCCCGTCAGCCCTTGGCTGTCTCTTTGTGGTACAACAGCTGTGCCTGCTTTAAATCAAAATGGCATTGCACCCACACGGCACTCCCTCTGTCTCCTGGATCAGTAACTGCTGGGAAGGAATCTATTGGATTTGTTGGGCCTGACCTATTTTTTAAATAAACTGGGGCTGTTTTCCAGCTATTAGTCACTTTTCTCCCAAGCCTCCACATATTAAATTCTCTTCTTATATCCTCAGATATTTTGGCTGCAAGAGATGTCAGGTTAATTGGATGTTTGACTCCTGGCTCTTCCTCCTTAATGGGTTTAAAAAGCAGACTCCTCCCTCCCACCCCACATTTCCTCCCTTTTCTCTCCCCAAGGCAACAGGAGCCTTTTCTTTCCTTTGACTTGAAAGTGGTCACCAAGCACTTGGCTTCCTTCTCCACTTCCCTGTATGGGCATATGTGCAGAAAGACACAGCCAATGTCCTCACACCCACACCTCACCCAGAGTTGGACTAAGCTTTAGTTTCATATTTGGGTCAAATCATCCCTGTAGGATCTGAGCTGGGTTCATGACTCCCCACCCCAGGCTGGGTCATCCATGAAGGCAGTGGGTATCAGGCTGAAGTTGTACAGATAGAACATCTATGAGTTTTGGTCTTGGTTCTTTCTTGTCCTATTCAGGTCACTATGCAAAAGCAATTTAAACTTTCTTACACTCTCTTTCTTTTTCTGTCAAATGACAACAATTATGTGTCCTGCTTCTTTCATGAGCCTACTGTGATGACTGAAAGATGCTGAGTATGTAAATATTTGCAGGAAATTCTAATGTGTGGTAAAGGAGTATGAAACTTCCATCTGTGGCAATCTGAATCTATGCCCTTATGCTATTTTTGGATGTCCTCTGGGCTCTTCTCTGGCACAAGACACAGTAGCTTTGGCTACTCTTAGCATTCTGTTCTTCTGCCTGCCTGACTCTGGTCCTCCCCCTCCACATTGTCCGCTCTCTAGGCTCTATTCTGCCCCCCTTCCTTGGAGCTTTCTGAGTATTATGCAATTGCTATCTTCAGGAACATAGCCATCATGAAAAGTCAGTCATTTTTTCCAGCTCCTTACACCTGGCTGTCTCTTCTACTCCTATTCTGAGCTCATATGACGTCTGCTAGTCTAAAGCAGTAGGTTACATTCTGTGTTATTTTGTTGAAAAATGGTCTCACAATTGTAGGTGTTGCTTCTACAACTAAGAAGTAAATTCCTTCAGACCAGGAACCAGATCCTATGTGTTATTGTTTCTCCTTTAATACTTGGCATAGAGCTGGGGCTCAATAAAGATGTGTTGGTTACAGTATCCTTACACTTCATTGGGTCGATGTTGCCCTTCATAAATATATTATGAAAGTGGAGTGAAGGAGACTTTTTTCCCCACCATGTAATCAGAGAACTTTCATTCCCCTTGAAAGGGTAGAGAGACAGCAAGAAGAAAGACAAAACTGAGAAAAATAATTATCAGAATCTTAATAATACTTAACACTCCTATGAGGGTTGAATGGTACTCCAAATGTCTTTATCAAGAAGTGTCTTATCTCTTGATCTCCTGAGATTTCTAGGAGGAGAAAATACCTTTCAAATACAGAATGGATTTACTAAGCACCCATAATTCCATCTGTACAGACTACAAGTGGTTTCAAGTACAGATTCAAGTGTATCTGTTAGATATTTTCCCAAATCTCTTCACACCAAATAGTGCAAGGCCAGAAATGCAGGTAATGATACTGTGGCTCAGGGAAGCTGACTGACAGATTCAGCCCATAGAGCATACCTGGTCTGAACCTCAGAGTTGAACCTCACAGAGCCTCAGGCCCCATCACCTGGCCATTAAGCTGATCCCTGAAGAAAAGTGAGCTACAGTCACACATCAGAAAGAAAATCACAAGTTGTTTGTCAAGACCATAGCCACACCAACCAAATTCTCATCTGGTTTCTATGGACTCCTCCAGACACTTTCTATCTAGTTCTAGCAAACCCATTTACTCCAAACAAATGTATTTCCACCCAGATCCTGAGCAGAAGTGACTGACTCCTTTAATCAGAGATTCTAATGCAAGTTTGCACAGGAAATACTGGCATTCCAGTTCGAAAGAAAACAATGTCAGCCATCTGGTATATATTTGGCCACTACTCCAAAGGTGGCCTCAAATTGGTCAATGACAGGTTCCAAGAATCTGGATTTTTAAAAGCACTCCCAGGCAATCCCCATGATCAGTTAAAAAGCCAGGCAAAACATAAGAAATAATAATTTTCAAGACATGGAACATCAGACAATGAAAAACTGTACCCTGAGATGGCAAACAAAAAAGACGAATCCTACAATGGCCCAGCTTGTTGCCTAGTGTGAGTATCCAGGCTGCAGTGTAGGGAGTGGAAACCCAGCTAGAAATCTGTCTTAGTTGAAGAGATGGAGGTGGGACTCTGGAGATAGCAGGGCAGTGAGAGTTGGCAAGGCAAAATACTGGAGGGTAGAAGACTATGGGGCTGGGGGGAAGGTGGGGCTTTGGAGACCTGGAGAGAATCCCCCTCAAGCCTTCAGCTGAGGTGGATCAAACCATGCATGTAAAGAAACTACCTGATGCCAGGAAAAGAACTACTGAGAAGACAGAGGGACGATTTATTGTTCTCACAGAGGGACAGGAATACTTCTTGACCCCTTAAGCCAGAGTAGAAAACTTCATAATTCATGAATATGCAGAAAAGGTTATTTTTCCCTTAGTGGTGGAAATTAGCTCTAAAGACTGTTTTAATCCCACCAAACAAAGCTTAAAAGCAAGACCTGAAAGGGTTAAACTGTTCAAGTAACTTAACTGCATCCCAGAACAAAGCCTAGAAATACAATATATCAAAAAATATCCAGTACCCAACAATATCCCAAGGTCTGGACTGCACAGTGTTTGCCATTCAGTCAAAAATTATCAGACTTACCAAAGAATTGAGAAAATACTACCTATAATGAAGAAAAAAGCCAATCTCATGATATCAACCCAGAAAGAAGACAGATGACAGAATTGGTAGACAAGGTCATTAAAATTGTTATTGGAACTATTTCATATGTTCAAGTAACTAGATGAAAAATTAAACCTAATAAGTAGAGACATGAAAGATAGAAAAATGACCCAAACTGAACTTCTAGACATAAAAATTATATGTGATGAAGAATATACTGGATTAGGTTAATAGCAGATTAAACATTACAGAAGAAAGTATTAGTGAATCTGACAGAAGGCAATAAAAACTATCTAAAATAAAACATAAAGAGAAAAAAAGACTGAAAAGTGGTTAAACAGAATGAAATCTTACCATTTTCAGCAATATGTATGGACCTAGAGAGTATAATGGTAAATGGAATAAGACAGTCAGAGAAAGACAAATACCATATGATTTCACTCATATGTTGAATTTAAGAAACAGAACAAATGAACAAACAAAGGGAAAAAAGAGAACAACAACAACAACAACAGACTCTTAACTATAAAGAACAAACTGATAGTTACCAAAGGGGAAGTGGATGGGAAGATTGGTGAAATAGGTGAGGGGAACAAAGAGTACACTTATCTTGATGAGCACTGAGAAATGCATGAAATTGGTGAACCACTATATGGCACACCTGAAATTAATATAACACTGCACGTTAATTATATTTGAATAATAAAAAAAGTTAAACAGAGCATCATTGAGCTGTGGGACAATTTCAGGTGTCCTGGGGCACATGTAATTGTAGCACCCAAAGAAAGAGGAAGCAGAAAAATAGTTAAAGAATATTGGAATGATGGCTGAAAAATTCCAAATAATAAAAACCATAAATTTGCAGATCCAAGAAACTCACCAAACCCTGAGGAAAAGAAATATGAAGCAAAAAAAATTACACCAAGTTACATCATAATCAGGGCACCTGAGTGGCTCAGTCAGTTAAGCATCTGCCTTCAGCTCATGATCCTGGGGTGCTGAGATTGAGCCCTGCATCAGGCTCCATGCTCAGTGGGGAGTCTGCTTTTCCCTCCCCCCCCCCACTCACCCACTCGTGCTCTCTCTCGTGCTCTCTCTCTCTCATAAATAAATAAAATATTTAAAAATAAATTTTTTAAAAAGTTACATCATAATCAAACTGCTTAAAACCACTGATAAATAGAAAATCTTAAAAACAGCCAGAAGGAGGAAAAGAGATGCTATATACAGAACAAAGAAAATAATGACAACCAACTTATAAGTAACAACACAGCCCAGAAGACAGGACAGCAACGTCTTTAAAGTGCTGGAAAGAAAAAAGAAAAACTCTCAACTTATAATTCTATACCCAGTGAAATATCTTTAAAAATAAAGACAACATATGGGGTGCCTGGGTGGCTCAGTCAGTTAAGGGTCTGCCTTCAGCTCAGGTCATGGTCTCAGGGTCCTGGGATCGAGTCCCACATCGGGCTCCCTGCTCAGCCAGGGAGTCTGCTTCTCCCTCTCCCTCTCCCAGTTCATGCTCTCTCTCTCTCTTCCTCTCTCTCTCTCTCTCACTCACTCACTCTCTCAAATAAATAAAGTCTTAAAAATAAATAAATAAAGGCAACATAAAAACTTTTTGAGTCTTACAAAAGCTGAAAGATTTCATCATCCTCAGGCCCACACTCTAAGAAATGTTAAAGGACATTCTTTGGGCAGAAGGAAAATGACATCAGAGAGAAATTTGGATCTATGTCAAGAATGAAGTGCTCTGAAAATGGGTAAATATTAAAAAAACCCTTTTTTATTATTATTTAAATGTCTTTAAAAGATCACTGTTTAAATAAAAAAAAAACCAATGTCTTATGGTATTTATAACATATGTAGAAATAAAATGTATGGTAGCAGTAGCACAAAGGCCAGGAGGGGAAAAATGGAAGTATACTCTTACAAGATTCTTATAATATATGTGAAGTGCTGTAATTTTACTTGAAGATAGACTGTGTTAAATTAAATATATATACTACAAAGTTTAAAGCAGCCATTTTATAAAAGCACAATATATTATAGACAGTAAACCAGGAAAGGATATAAAATGAAATCATAAAAAATACTCATGTATTACCCCCCCAAAAAAAGTTGAAAAAAAGGGTGAAGGTAACAAAGTACAGATAAATGATATAGAAACAAATAGCAAGATGGTAGATTTGAACCCAATAGCATCAATAATTACATTAAATATAAATGGTCTAAAAACCTCAATTAAAAAGCAAAGGTTGTCATATTAGATTTAAACACAGACATATTCCACCCTATTTGAAACTTACTTTTAGCATAAAAAAGTAAAAGGATGAAATATGGCATACTATGTTAACTCTAATGAAAGGAAAACTAAAGTAGCTATATTAATATAAGACAAAATAGATATGAGCCAATATCAGGAAAAGAGGATATTTTCCTAAAGATTAAGATCAATTCATGAAAAGAACATAATTGCAAATGCATATTCATCTAATAAAAGATATGCAAAATATATGAAGCAAAACCAAATAGAACCAATTATTAATGAAATGGAAATTGAAAGTACAATGAGATACTACCTCACATTCAGTAGGATGGCTAATATTTTTTAGAAAGAAGGAAAGAAAAAGAAAATAACAAGTGTTGGCAAGGATGTGGAGAAATTGGAGCCCTTGTGCACTGTTAGTGGGAATGTAAAATGATGTTGCCACTATGGAAAAGAGTATGGCATTTCCTCAAAAAAATTAAAAATAGAATTACCATATGATCCAGCAACTCTACTTCTAGATACATAGTCAAAAGAATTGAAAGTGGAGTCTTGAACAGATATTTGTACATCCATTATTCATAAAGCTAAAATGTAGAAGCAACCCAAGTGTCCATCAATGAATGAATGGATAAGCAAAATGTGATCTATACATAAAATGGAATATTCAGTCTTAAAAAGAAAGGAAATGCTGACAATTATTATAACATGGATGAACTTGAGGACTTTATGCTAAATGAAAGAAGCCAGTCACAAAAAGACAAATACTGTATCATTCCACCTATATAGGGTGATACTTAGAGTAGTCAAAATCATAGAGACAGAAAGTAGAATGGTGGTTGCCAGGGGTTGGAGGGGGAGGGGAACATGGTGAGTTATTGTGTAATGGGTATAGAGTCAGTTTTGCAAGATGAAAGAGTTCCAGAGACGAATGGTAGTGACGTTTGCACAGTAATGTGAATGTACTTAAAACTACTGAGCTGTACACTTAAAAATGTTAAGATAGTATGTTTTATGTTATGTAAAAGCTATATAAGTTATATAAAGCATTTACTTGTCTAAATTAACACCTTAGTGTAAACTCATTCATCATGTCTCTTCATTCCTGAAAGGAGGAAGAAAGTACATTTTAACAATGATAGGAAAGACAAAACTATTGTAATCAAAACTGTATGGCACTGGCACAAAAAATAGACACAAAGATCAATGGAACAGAACAGAGGGCCCAGAAATAAACCCATGCTTATAAAGTCAATTAATCTACAACAGAGGAAGTAAGAATATACAAGGAAAAGACAGTCCCTTCAAGGAATGGTGCTGGGAAAGCTGGTCAGCTACAGGCAAAAGAATGAAACTGGACCACTTTCTTGCATCATACACAAAAATAAACTCAAAATGGATTAAAGACATAGATGTGAGACCTGAAATTAGAAAAGTCCTAGAAGAAAACATAAATAGTATCATTGGTATCAACCTTAGCAACATTTTACTAGATGTGTTTTTTCAAGCAAAGGAAACAAAAGCAAAAATAAATTATTGGGATCACACCAAAATAAAAAGCCTTTGTATAGTAAAGGAAACCATCAACAAAATGAAAAGGCAACAAATAAGAGAATATATTTGCAAATGATATAGACAATAAGGAGTTAATATCCAAAATATATAAAGAACTTGTACAGCTCAACACCAAAGCAAAACAAAAAAACAATTAATCCAATTTAAAAATGGGCAGAGGACTTGAATAGACATTTCTCTAAAGAAGACATCCAGATGGCCAATAGACACATGAAAAGATGTTCAACATCAGTAGTCATTAGGGAAATGCAAATCAAAACCACAATGAGGTACCACCTTACACCTGTCAGAATGGTTAGTATCAAAAAGATAAGAAATAACAAGTGTGGATGAGGATGTGGAGAAAAGGGAACCCTCATGCACTGCTGGTGGGAATGTAACAAGTATAGTGGAAAACAGCATGGAAGCTTCTCAAAAAATTAAAAATAGAAATACGAAATGATCCAGCAATTCTACTACTGGGTATTTACCCAAAGAAAACAAAAACACTAATTTGAAAAGATATATGTACTCCTATATTTATTGCAACATTATTTACAATAGCCAAGATATGGAAACAACCCAAGTGTCCATCCCTAGATTAATGAATATGTATATTCATTGTATATATATGTGTGTGTGTGTATGTGTGTGTGTGTGTGTGTGTATACACAGTGGAATATTGCTCATCCATAAAAAGGAATGAGATCTTGCCACTGAGATGTGAATGGACCAGAGGGCATCATGCTACATAAAATAAGTCAGATAGAGAAAGACAAATACTATGTGATTTCACTTATATGTGGAATAAAAACAAACAAACAAGTGAACGAACAAACAAAAAAAAGCAGAAACAAACTCCTAAACACAGAGAACAAACTGGTAGCTGCCAGAGGGGAGGAGAGTGGGAGAATAGACAAAATGGGTGAAGGGGAGTGGGAAGTAGAGGCTTCCAGGTATGGAATGAATAAGTTATGGGGATGAAAGGTACAGAAAAAGGAATATAATCAAAGATATTGTAATAGCATTGCATGATGACATCTGCTAACTACACTTGTGAGCATAGTATGATGTATGACTTGCTGAATTACTATGTTGTATGTCAACTATACTTCAATAAAAAAAAGAACAAGAAAAGAATTGAGAGAGAGCAGAACAAAACGTCACCTTCATTACTAATAAAGTTGAAGCAGGAAAAAGCAATAATGATAGGAAAGAGGAAGAGGACAAAATTGAGAGACCATTTGGTCTCTGAAGCCTGAGAAAGGTAGTATCTAGAATCAAAGGAAGGCCATGTGCTGTAGGAGAAGTAGGAAAGCCCAGAGTCCAACTGACATCCCCTCAGTGTTCTGGGTTCTAAACTTTTATCCCCAAATTTTCCATCCCCTTCATACCTATAAGGACCTGCAACCTTTCCAACCCCCTCCTGCTATTTTATCTCTGTCAGCCTGGACTTCATTCTACTGCTTGTACACCCAAAACTTGCCCCACCTAGGAACTTTGCACCAGCTGTTTTGTCCATATATTTGATGATTCCCTCATTCACCTCATTTAAGTTTTTATTCAAATCTCACTTTTGCAGAGTGTCCTCTCCAGGTTACCCTTTCTGCAAATACCCCACCTCCATCACATTCTATTCCCTTACTCGCTTTATTTTTCTTCAGAACTTTTATTGGTGCCTACTAATAGTTTGGATATTTGTTTATGTCTATCTTCCCCATACAATGAAAGCTCTATAAATGCAGGCACCATCAGGTGCTCTGTAATCCCAGTTTATAGAACTGTGCCTGACACTGAGTGAGTGTTCAATAAATAGTCATTGAAGGTATGAATGAATGAGCAAATAAATGAATGAATGATTTCCTTGACAAGGTGTCTGGGGGAGCTATGCAAAGAAAAGGGCTGAATAGCCATGATGGAGCAGTTGGAAGTCAGTCCTGGAGGCCCACTCTCATCCCACACCAGGCAGCTCCATCCCAGAGAGCCCCCAGGGCACATTTTGCCACCTGTCCATGCTTGACTCTGGCCCCACTCTAGGCTGGCTCTCAGATGTTCCCCCACACGAATGTCCTGTTCTGCCCTGCTTTATCTCAAAGGAGGCCGAGCACTCCAGAGCCCAGGAAAACTGGGTTAGCTGTTAGCAAACACTTTGTTCATGAGGCCTAAGCAGAAGCTGGTGCTACCAGAGTCCTTACAGTTAAAGTCCAAGTTTGTTACCAAGAGTTACAGTTCTCTACTCTCTGCCATGATATGAGCCCTGTATACTCCTCGGGTTCCTCCTCAAATGCTGCTCCAGTCCTCCTGCCCTTCCTGTGTCCCCTGATGCGTTGTGCCCTGGCCTTGTTACCTGTTATTCCTCTGCCTAGAATCACCAGCTCCTCTCTGTCTACTGACACATTCCTGCCCAACCCACCCCTGGACAACTCCAGTAAGAGACTCAGATACCATTCCCTATAGCAAGTCCTAAAGACCTAAAGAAATTGGTCACAGAACATGCAATCTGCCTGTCAGAGAAAGATAAATCTCCACAGAATGATAGGTCCTCAATGCTTTATAAGATTCCTTTTAAGGACAGCTTTTTAAGGTTACTAATCAGAGGGTCCCAAGATCTCTTATTAAGAGTCATGAGATTGGGGCGCCTGGGTGGCTCAGTCAGTTAAGCATCTGATTTCAGCTCAGGTCATGATCTCAGGGTCTTGGGATCAAGCCCCCTGGTGAGCTCCCCACTCAGCGGGGAGTCTGCTTCTCCCTCTCCCTCTGTCCCTCCTCCCACTCATGGTCTCTCTGTCACTCTCTCACATAAATAAATAAGATTTAAAAAAAGAAAGAATCATGGGACTTCCCCCTCCATGAGTGCTATAGTCCCTTCCCTCGGTGAATGTCATGAAATTCCTCTCCTGTGCAACTGCAAGATAATTGAGGGAAAGGCTTGGCCTTCATCTCTATATAAAAGAAAACTTATGGTTTTGCTGTGCGAAGAAATGTTAAGGAACAGAGAGAACTGAAGCATACAGCCTTCAGGAGCATGACTTTGCCTCTCATTTTCCTGCGTTGCAGTTCTTAGCAAATGGTGAAGTCTTATTTTAAATTACAAGTCTTGTCCTTTTTCCCCCAACAGCACTCTTCCTTTTTTTTTTTTTTTGCTTTTAAAGATTTTATTCATTTATTTGCCAGAGAGACAGAGAGAGAGAGCACAAGCAGGGGGAAGAGCAGGCAGAGGGAGACACAGGCTCTCCGCTGAGCAGGGAGCCCCATGCGGGGCTCGATCCCAGGACCCTGGGATCATGACCTGAGCCGAAGGCAGACGCTTAATGACTGAGCCACCCAGGCATCCCAACAGCACCCTTCTATAGATGCTCCCTTGGCACCCCTCCTTCAGTCTCCACAATACCCTTATAATGACTGGTATCTTGTCTGACTCCCCTACTAAAGCATAAACTCCTCAAAAGCAAGGACTGTTTCTTACTTGGTTGCATCTCCAGGGTTTATCATACTGCATGACATGGGGCAGGCACATAGTTCATTCTCAGTAAATACTTGTTGAAGGAGCAACTAATTAAATGGATAAATGGATGGATGGGTGGACAAACGTCCCAGTAGAGAAGACTAGAGCTCAGAGTTTAAGTGGCTTCCCCCCAGGTCCTTGATGTCAGCAAATGACAGAAGTCAGGGCTTCCGTGCTGTCAGAGTTGGTGATAGGCAGGATTTCTGAGTCCAGTTTCCCCTAGGTGTCTTCCCAGATGAACGGAGCCCATATGTGGCCTCAGATCCTTTTGGGCTTAACTTTAACAGACAAACCAGGTCTGATTTTCTTAATTCACTCAAAACAGGTGAGCATGTAGCAATCCTGATCAATACTCACCACCACGAACAAAACAACAGTTACCATGTTAACCAGGTTCTGTGCTAAGTGCACTTTAACTTTTTTCACTTGACCTTTACACCAATCTTTTGAGGAAAGAATATATAACTCTTATTTCAAGGTCATTGTGTTAGAAATTAAAAGAACATGGAATCAAGCCTAGAGGAAGCTGCCTTCCAAATTTTAACACAGACTTAGGAGAGGCAGTGTTGCTCCAAGGTCAAGATCCTGAGCTGTAGGGCCAGCAATGACAGCCCCTGCCCAAAATATTTTCCATTCCAAGTCATCCCACTTAGGGTCATGCTTGGATCCAACAGCTCTTATTTCTGGTCCCAGCTTGCCACTAACTCATTGTGCATCCTTGAGTCAGCCTTTACCCTCTCTGGCCTTGGATTCCCATCTATAGAAAAAGAAGGGACTAGCCCAAGGATCAAAAAGGCATGTCCAAGGGGACCCAGCTGGTGACATGAACCAGTGGCGTGTGTGAATATAGGTGATGACACCCACCATGGGTAAGCAGGGGACTATGGCAGAGAGGATGGGCACCTTCTCTAAGAGGTGGCCGGTGTCCCATGACGTTATCTTCTGATCAGAAATGTCTTGATTTTTAAATGCTGGCCTCTCTGAGACCAAATGAAACTAACTATGAGCAGGTTTGGTTCATGTCTTCCCATTACTTATCACTGTTGTGTTCACAATTAGAGAGCTGAGGCTTGGAAAAAGGAGATCAGTGAAAGACAAAGCCAGAGCAAATAGGCACACAGCCCTGAGAAACCAACCTTGAGGGGAACCTGAGCTTCTGGCTTATCAGAATAACCAAAATACAGAAGATAGAAACTGCCTAAACCATGGGCAACGCATGGCATTTAAGGCAGCCTAGGATAGGCTGGAGAATGGAAGTTAGCCATGCTAGTTCAGCCATGTGAGTCACAGTGGGTTCAGAAAGAAAAAAAAAAAAAGAGTGAATTTCTCTCAAAGAAAGTGATGAGTGTTTAGATACATGTACCACATGTGAAGGTTCAGTGTGGAGCAGTGGTTCTCAAACGTGAGTGAGCATCAGAATCACCTGAAGAATAGATTGCAGGACTCACCCCTAGAGTCTCTGAATCAGTATGTCTGAGGTCAGGTTGAGAATTTGATTTCTAACAGGTTCCCTGATGATGCTGATTTGGTTGGTCCAGGGACCACATTGGTAACCAGTGGGAATTTGGGTTCTGGTATGTGACTATTCATGTTTGGAACCAGGGTCCACCACATACTAGCTATGTGACCCTGGGAAATTTACTAAACTTTTCTGTGTCTCAGTTCCTTCCTTTGTAAATTGGGGACATTATTAGTATCTACTCAGAAGATTGTTTAAGAATTAAATTCAATAGTCCATGTAAAGAGCTTTGAAAGGTGCTTAGAGCATAATAAGTACTCAATGAATGCCATCAAGCATTTCTGTTTGTAAAAGTAGCTCAGTGGAAGCTACAATGACAGTACCCCAGGACTGGTAACACAGGAGCTCCATGATGACCTCTAGCTGTAAGGAGGCAAGAGGAGAGAAGTTACTGGAACCCAGAGATGGTGATGGCTATATGGAGAGGGCTACATGAGAGCTTCAGTTCTGGGAAAGAGTAGATAGTGACCCCATAGGGAAGGAGCTGGAAGAATAACTACTCTGACTTCACTCCCCTCCCTTCTCTGATCTGCTGATGCTTCCCTCTAGTGGAACTCTAACAGCCAGAGGCCTGGGGGAGCTGGGAAAGGGAGCCTATTGATACAGTCCATTATAATTCAGTCTTCCAAGGCATAAATCAGGGTGAAGAAGGATGGAGAGCAAACTGGAGGAACAAATGTAAGATACCAGCACACTTAGAAAAGGGCCTCCAGATATCTTTGGTCTACAACCCCACCTTGAGGCAGGTTGACTCCTAATCCAACTCATATGGGTGATCTCCAGTGAAAGAGCTAATGGATTCAGTCCACATCCTGCAGCCTAAAATGCAAGCCACACCCCAACATCAATCTGGTCACTGGCATTCCTGGCAAGGTGAGCCAGAGGATCCTGGTTTGAGACCTAGCGAGGGCTCTGACACTGAGCTAACTAGGCACCAAGCATGGAGAAAACTGAACTCTTTGGCTTTCTGTAGGTGATAAGAGACCACCTTGTAGTAAGCAGAAAAGACAAGATGAATTTAGCAGACATTGGAAAATAAACACAGTAACCTGATGCATAGGACCATGAGTGCCTAGAGCCTGGCTCTGGCCTTGAAGCTAACTCTCTGACCTTGACAAAGCACCTCTCCTCAGAGCCTCCCCATCTGAAAGAGTCACTCTTACTCCTGTCCTCTTCTTCCACCTGTCTCCTCCTTATCCTTCAGATGTGGGGCCTGGAAAAGAATTCCAAGATGTGGTAAGTCACCCTAGGCTCCTTGGAGGAAACCACTAGAGCAATACCTGATATAATAGTGATTATTCATTATCTGAAATTGGACAGAATGAATTACTGCAAAACAATATACTGTAGGGAATGGATATGCTGAAGCGATGGACTGAATTAAAATAGTTGCTACTAAATATTTTTCCTAAGACTGGTAACTTTTGGTGCTTTCTTTACTCATATCCTGGTTCTCATCTCCAGAACCCTTGAGACGGACTGAGGTGATGCACTTTCCTGACACTGATGGGGAAGTGACCTGGAAGAGGCAAGTAGCCAGCTCTCCAAAAAGATCCAGGCACAACAAAGTATAGAAGATATCATAGGAAATTTACCATGGAAAAGAAGATAGTATGTATAAGTATAGAACACAATTATATTCACTAAAACCTGCAGTTGGAAAAGTCAAATTAACAATGGAAACCTGAAAGGGACCTCAATGAGTCATGAAGTCCTGTCCCCTGGCTTCAGGTAAGATGTTATTAACTCAGCCCAAATAGCCAAGGAACTTACTGGGATCACCCAGTCAGCTACTCAACCTTAATGTAAAATCCCTACTCAAGCCGAAATACAAGGGAAATTTGATGGGAATTATGTGTTAAATAGGCACAAACTAGATTTTGTTTATGAGTCAGAGCTCTGCCAAAAGGCTTCCAGAATCCCCAGGATAAAGCCCATTCTGTCACAAGGGAAAGAGGAAGAAAGAGGGCATGGAAGCTCACATTAGAACTTTCTGAGAGAATTGGGTGATGCTGGGGGTGTTGAACAATGTTTCATGTAAGGAACTACCAGGATACTTCCTATGGATTCAACCACTTCTCCAGGTTCACTCTATCATAATCTTTGTTCTTCTCCCTCCCAAAGGATAATGCTACATGGTAAATGCAGAGCAACTGAGAACCTCAAAGTCCCTGATTCTTTATTTTGCAGTACTCTCAGGGTCAAGGACAGCCTCAGAAAATACCTGTCCCATAGCAAGCAAGTTGCAGAGCCTGGGCTATCACCAGGTCTCCCAAATCCCTTAGACCTCATCCTAAAATTATTTAATACCCAACCATCACCACCAATGCCAAATGAGATAGAGAATGGTGATCCCTGATGTTAACCCCCAAAGGCAACCAGCTGCAGAACAATCACCTTGCATTGCTCCTCTGAGTAGGCAATCTCTACCTATAACTCATTCACTCATTCATTCATTCATTTAATAAACATCCACTGAGTCCTTCCATAGCCCAGGTATTGTGCTTTGGTATAGACAATGGACTGGCAAGGAGCAGGAGCAGAAGCTGGGAAGAAGGAAGCCAGTTACAGTGGCTCAGACGAGATAATGAGGGTCTGATCTGAGGCAGTAGGGATAAGGAAAAGGAGATGTCAACAAAGTAGAATTAAAAGTAGAGTTAAAAGGATTTTGTTATATATTATCTGGGATTGGGGTCGGGGAGGTGAGAATGAGAGAAGCCTCTAGTATGATTCCCTATTTCTGACTAGAATGAAGGAGAGAATGGCAAAGTCCTTCATGAAGACAGGCATACAAGGGGAGGCACAGATGAGCAAGTTCAGAGGAAACACAAGGAGCTCAGTTTGGGTCATGCTGAAATTGAAGTGCCTGCAGAACCCTGAGGAAGAGAAATCCAACCAGGGTCTGGATGTCACAAGATGTGGAAGAGGATGAGATTATCCAGGGACAGTAAGCTGGGGACAGCATCACTAAGAGGTGAAAAGAAGAAGAATTTGCATGAAAGATTGAGAGAGAAGCCAGAGATGTGGGAGAGGCAAGAGAAAGTAGGGCTTTGGACACCAAAGAGGAGAGGCTATCAAGAAAAACCCAATGACCAACAGTGTCTAATGTCATAGATTGGTCACATGCAATGAGAATCCATAACAGTGGGTAAGAAGGAGTGGGCGTCTCCAAGGTTGGTGGTGAGGTCATGTCAGAGGAGGGTTAACATAGGATCATCCCTTCCCCAGGCCCTCAGGATGAAGCTCAGCTTCTGGCACCAGCCATGGTACCCAAAGGAGTATGAGATCCTGGCTTGGGCCTATATCTGGGACATAAGCCAGGTCCTAGCACTTTAGAAATGATGGTCTTGTACTGCACACTGGGGAAGACAAAGAAGTATGGCTTCAAGAAATTTGAAGCTAAAATCTTCCCCTTCTTTTCCTTTAGCCCTGCACACATTCAGAACAGGCTAGACCTGTGACACCAAGTAAGGTTATGCATCCGTTGCCTGGTTGAGTGGGTATTAAAGGAGCTGCTGCCAGAGACTGGATTCTCTCCAACATCCAGGCCCACAGAGCCCAGAACCAAGAAGCTGAAGCTGTCTCCCCCTGCCACCTGAATGGTAAGCCCTTCATAGTCTCTCCTGCCTGAAAAAGAAAGAGCCATTGCTCTTAGAAGCCTACAGGCCCATGCCTGAGAAATGAGAGAGAACAGAGGAGACTGAGCCAGCAGGTGGAAAGCAAAAATGAAGACAGAGGTTTCTGGAGGAAGACTCACTCTTTCCCCAGATAAATAGTTGCCTGAAAGCTGCCTACCCTTACACTGTTTGTTCAAATCAGGACCCTAAAAGAGGTCTGCTCCTCACCAAGCCAAAGCCCAGATTGACAGCATATTTTTGCTTTTCCCCAAACCTCCACTTTCTATGCCATTTGCCACCAAGGGGGAAAACATCTCCCATTTTGCACAGCACGAATTTAGCACACGTGGGCATGTCTGGAAGGGGAAGCCATGTGGAGGATGGCGATGAGCTTGTCTCCAACTCCACTGACAATTCAATAAGGGGAAATTGGCATAATGCTGCACTGGGAGGCACTTGAGATAGCAAGTGAATCACAACAAAGTTTAAGTTTTGCACAATACCTCTTCCCTTTCCCAAATGGCCTTATTCCCTTTGTCTCATTTAGTTCAAAGGCACCCCTATCAAGTAGGATAGATTAGGATCAACTCATCCATTTTTCATTTGGTAGCTGAGAGTCATAGAAGGCAGATGACAACAGAGTCAGGATCGTGGGTTCTGTCAGTTGGTTCTCAACTCTTTCTATACTACCTACTATGAACTGATGGCCTGAGGAACTGCAGCAAATAATCAAGGCAAGTTGAGGCAGTTCCTCCTTAGTCTTAGGACATGGCCTGACTATCCTGACTAGATCATGTGGAGTACCCTCCAGGGGTATAGGGGATGGATCTCAAGAGCTCTGAGACTGTGGATCTTTGATGCTGGAGCAGAGCTGGAAAAAGAAAAGGAGGTGGGTGCAGGCTTGGCAGAGTTTCAGTGACGCCTCCAAGAAAAGCCACCAGATCTAACCTTGTGGACAAAGTCCTAGGACCCTGCAGTACTGGCAGCCCAAGTCATTGATTTGGTTTTCTTCACATCCTGGAATATGGAGCATCTTATTTTTAGCCTTATAAACAGAGGAATGAATAGCAGTGCTGGACCAATATAACCCTGGGCAAAGCTGGGGGCACGAGTCTTGTCCACTCTCCAGAGCAGCTGGCCCCAGAGCAGGAGCCTGCAGTTAGGAACCAGAACCTCAGGGCAGTTCAGATTTCCTTATCTGGGGACACCCCCCACTAGGTCTCCTGCTCACATCAGCCAGTGATGCTGGGAATAAATATATTGTCTGATCCAAACCCCCAAACTCTTCTGCCTCAAGTAAGGTTTTCAGGGGAGCCTCCATGGTCTCTCTGCTGCATCTTGCCACTGATAAAGTGCAGGGAATTCCCAATCACTCAGGCAAAACCCTGACCCCCATCCTTTCTAGGACTGACACCTTGCCTGTTCGGGGGATATTAAATTTATACCTTTGTTTATTCAAAAATCTCTTACCCAGTTTGCCTTGACTATAAACCTTCTTCCTGCAATTCTAGTTTTGTCCATCAGCAACTCTTTCTACGCTACTGGGACATCTAACTTGGACAGCTTAAGTACAGCATGGCTTTGGGTCAGGAATATTTCTTTTTATAGTGGGATCCTATGTGACATAGTTGAGACCAGTGTATTAGGAAGGGAATGATAGATAGATATCCATTTAAACACTAGCATCCATAGAAGATTTTCCATACAGGAAAGGTGCATGTAGCAATGATCATTCATTGAACAAATGGTTTTGAACCTCTAATAAGTACTAGGCACTGTAGTGGGTGCTGGGATTCAATGGTGAACAGCACAGAGTCCCCACTCTCACATTTATGGTGGACTTATAGACAAGGAAATCAGCAAGTACAATGTGATATGTGCCATGACAAAGAATGCACAGGTACTATAGGATCACATGGGTGGGAGAACTAAGTCAGACTTGGATAAGGTGGTAGTATCAGGGAGAGCTTCCAGGAAGTGATGCTATCTAAGCAGAGACCTGAAGAAAGAGTAGTAGGTATCCAGAAAATAGAAGGAAGCAAGTTGAGCATAGCTGGAGTGGGTGGAAAGGACTTACAAGAAATGAAAGAAAGGAAGGTGGAAAGGTGTTCCGGGGAATGCTGTGTAGAACTCTATGAGCTATGCTAAGGAGGGGACCTTTCTCCTAATAATAAGGGAAAAGTCACTGAAGGGGATTATGGAGGTGAGAAGTATAATCAGATTTCCATGTTAGAACACACATTCATGCTGCTAGGAAAATAAATCTAAGCTAGGAAAGGGAGGATGTGGGAACAGTGTCCAGGAGGTCACTGCGGAGATCCAGGCAAGAAATGGGGGGCCATGAACTGGGATTACAAAAGCGGGACTGGAAACAGGAGGACAAGTTCAGCACAGAGAGACAAACCTGTGGGATGCAGAATCATCACTCATTGTGGAGAAAGGAGATAGGAGAGTCAGGGCTTATGATTGGTGAATTAATACTAAGCAGGATGAGGATCAGCAGGAGGAGAGGCAGGCTGGTGGGAAGAAATGCTATCCCTCAGGGGAGCCTGTGAGACATCTGAGTGGGGCTGTCCCATAGGCAGTCAGTTATGTGGTTCTAAGCTCAGAGGAAAGATCTGGGCTGCAGCTTGGAGTCTGGGAATCATCAGCATCTAAACTAGTAATGAAGCCAAGAGAGGGGATAAGATGGCCTGGGTGGGTAGTAAGAAAAGAAGGTGACTCAGAACCCAGCCCAAAAGAAAACCACAGTGCCTGAGTTGCATAATATATATTACCCATCAGTGAAGTCAGGGCTGCATAAACTTCCTGACTCTACAATTCAGATCTGTCTCTATAAGACTCTCCCTCAGAGTCCCACACTCGACCTCACCCCAGCATGGGTCCCACATATGACACACTCCCCCATGTTGACTCATCAGACCCTGCGTCAAGCTCAGAAGCTCCAGGCTAGTAATTAAATGTGTACCTTATGTATCTCCTACTACAAATTGCAAACCACATAGGATAAGTATGTAAGTGTACAAGCATGTGCTTCTGCATGATGGACCTACAGACTTAGGTGTTCGCAAACATCCCTGCACATAAAGACACCCACACACACTCCAGTCTGGATTAGGTCATTTATATCCACTCAAACTGAACATTAGAAGTGACTGTTCCCACTTTGAACTACAGATTTTCCCCTAAAAACAAAACAAAAGCTGGTCAAATAAACAGTTACAACAGGAGGGGGAAAAAAGAAAACATTTGTCAAGATTCTTCTTTATTTATTCTTCTTATTCCATGATCGAATTTAATCCTCATGGCTAACCTGTAAGATGGGTTTTTGTTTGTTTGTTTGTTTTTTAGATTTTATTTATTTGACACATAGAGAGATAGAGAACACAAGCAGGGAGAGCGGCAGGCAGAGAGAGAGGGAGAAGCAGGCTCCCTGCTGAGCAGGGAGCCCGATGTAGGACTTGATCCCAGGACCCTGGAATCATGACCTGAGCTGAAGGCAGACGCTTAACTGACTGAGCCACGCAGGCGTCCCTAAGATGGGTTTTATAATCCCGAAGGGATGAAGATGAGACTCAAGCTTGACTCCAAAACGCTCCCCTGTCCCACACTGGGACAACAACTTTAATTCTGGAGAAGGGAGAGTAGAAAGACATTCTAGCAAAAAAGAAGCTGGTGTGGTGTAGGTGTGATATACAGGTTTGTTACCTTTATTCATTCAATAAATATTCGTCCTTATCCTACTATGTACCTGGAGGCAAGTGTTGACCAAATGCATGTAAGAAGAGAGCATTCCTTAATTAGGATGCTGTCTACACTTCCGAGGGATTGTAATCATTTTTGTGGGACTGTCTGATGGAGCCTCCTTAGAGAGAAGTTGTCGTAACTGCTGTCAGGGACAGATGAAGTCCTTGAATTTAAGGTGTCTGTGGGAATTGTAGCCTTTCATTTTCCAGCAGGCCCATCCTTCAAAGGCCACCACTGTACTTTACTTTGGCTAACAAGAGATTACCTTTCACAATAGAGTTATAAAAAGGGCATTAATTGATGAATTTGCTAATGGTCCTTCCCTTTATAGTGGCATTAGCCTGGTTCAGTTCTGTTTTAGTTGAGCCTCCCCTGGGTCAGGCCTCACACGCAGTGAATATATCCTGCTTGATTTATGGCAAAGAGGACAGGGAGTTTAACTCAGTCATTAAACATCCGATTTGCCACATGAGCCTGGACAATATCTCTGTCCTCTCTCTTCCTTTTTCCTGTGCCTCAGTTTCTCTCAGTAGGAACATGGGGGAAAGTTATTGATCAATCCAGTAATCAAGAAGGAATTGCTCTCTTTTTAGCAGCAAGGCTTACAAAGGGCACAAGCAAGTCTAAGGTATTGGCCCTTCCTTCAGAAGGTCTGCAACCGATCATGATTGAAACTCTCCCATCTCCCACTTCTCTCACATTTGTAGGTACTCAGTGAGGTTTCCATCTCATTCTTTAAATGTTCCCAAACACCTGCTTCCAAGAGCTGGGAGTGGGATAGGCCAGCCTGTGGGTCACAGAAAACCCCGTCCCTCCTGTGACTGAAGCACTTCACATGGGGGCTAGTGGACCCTGGGCCCCTAGGGTGCTAAAGAGCCTTGTCTTCAGCTGCCTTCATGGCTGAATCGGTGATTCAGTGAATGAATACTTGAATCAAAGATGCCTTCCCTTGACTGCTCTGCTCCAGCTCTGCCGAAACTGGCTCCATAACATCAGTGGTAAAGACCCTTTATTCATCCACTCTCCCTTTTGGGGCAGCACTGGATAAGCCCAGATTACAAATAACAGCTTGTCTTTCTTGAGCATTTACCATGTGCCAGGAGTGTGCTTTATGTGAAATAACTCGCTTAATCCCCATAATAACTCAATGGGATCAAGTGCTATTACCATATCATAGATGATGAAGCCAAGACACAGATGATGATGGTAACTTACGCAAGGCTGGTAAGCTGAGATCCAGCCCCAGGCGTGCCAGTCCCAGGGGCTGCACACTTAACCTAACACTAAAGCGCCTTAGGTGAGAAGTCAGCAGCCCACGTGGTTTAACTGTTTGGAAGGTGCCAAGAAAACCCTTATCCCTCCTGCTTCCAGAATTGCCCCTCAAATAAGCTAGTAATGGGCTCACAATTCTACCACTGAAATAATTACCTTGGCGATGACAAAGCAAACCTCCTAGGAGGATGAGGGGATCTAATACATGGAGTTTGCTACAGAGTAACGGGCTCCAATTTGCCATAGGTCCTTTCTGGAATATGCATAGAAGTGGATCAGTTCCTTCCTAAATCCCGCCAAGTTTTCAGCAAGTGGGAGCTGGTGTGGGGCAAAGACGAGAATAAGCTCAAAGTTGGGGATGTGGATAAAAACAGGAGAGAAGCCCGAGTCAACAGCAAAGCAGTTCCAGTTCTGAGAATACCCCACCTTGGCTACTTTCTAGCTCTATAATCAACTACTGCAAGCTCCCACTTCTTCAACTGCAAAACAGAAATAGAAAGAGCTGCATTGTAATCTTTTTGTGTAAATTAAATAAGTTGATGCTTACAAAGCACTTAACACTGTGCCCAATGCACTATATGAACATTAAAATGGCAGCTCTTGTTATAATTATTTCTATTGCACAAGAAAGGAAGGCCCTATCAAGACACTGAGAAGCCAGTGGGCAAGGTGGACAGCTGAGTGAGCAGGAGGAAAGAGACTTGAAGAAGAGAGACTGCCTTCATCAACTTTGCAACTATTCTGAGGCCTATTTATGTATTCATTCAGTCGTTCATCTGCCATTTTCAACTCAGACCTAATATATGTGGACACTGTGTTGGATGATGTTGTGGGTTGAATCAAGTTGAATCAAGTCCCTCTCCCCCAAAATGTCAAGTCCTAACCCATTACCAAGAATATGAACCTATTTGGAAGTAAGTTATTTGCAGATGTAATCAAGTTAAGACGAGGTCATACCAGATTAGGTTGGGCTGTAATCCAGTTGACTGGTGTGCTTATAAAGAAGAAATATAGACACACACATGGAGAAAAGGGCCATGTGAAGATGAAGGCAGAGATTGCAACAATGTGTTGACAAGCCAAGGAATATCGAGCACAGCTGGCAGCAACTAGAAGCTAGGAAAGAAGTGAGAAACCAATTCCCCCCTAAGAACCTCCAGAAGCAACCAACTTTGCTGACACATGGATTTCAGACTTCTGGCCTTCATAACTGTGAGAGTAAATTACCCTTGTTTTAAGCCAGCCAGTTTGCGGTCCTTCCTTATAGCAGCCATAGAAAACAAACATAGGTGATAAAACCACAAAGATACAATGAAAACCCAAAGTTCCTATTCTGAAGTCTTTGTTATTCTTTTCACCCCCCAAAAGAGGCATACTGTGTTAGACAAGTTTCTCCCCTAGCCCACTAGCGAGGACTCCAGGCATAAGGATATCTTACATGAGTAGGCGGTGTGGAACGAGGATTGTCCCAGCCACAAGTCATATCAGGTCCCTGCCACCCACAGGGCATAGCATTGATGACTGTGAAAAGGAGGATGGCAGGGTGGTGGGGGAGGCAGGGAAAGAAAGCCCAGAAAAAAGAAGGCAGGACTGATGTCTTGTTTTCCATTTCTTCCAAATCCATCATTCCTCATTTCTCCTCTTAATTTCTCCATTTTTTCTCTTCATGTTTTAAGTTTCTACTCTGGTCCCTCAGATGCCTTCATAGCCTGGTAGACTGGAAAAAGTATGGGTCTTGGTGGCAAGAAGAGTTTGAAGCCCAGTTCCATCACTTACTACTTGTGGGATCTTGGGCAATAACACTAACCGTCTATGCTTTGGCTTCTTCATCTGTACAATGGGGATAATATGTAACTCATAGTGTTATGTATGTATGTCTGACATACATTATATAATGCATATGTGTATGTATGTAGTATATGATGGCATACATTGAACAAGATGATATATGCCAAAGCATTTTAAATGTCATGTGAAAAGGACCGCAATCTCATTATACACAATTCCTAGATTATATGTACAGAAACTCTGGTTTTCAATATTACGTGTCAGGACACACAGAGAATTAGCACCAAAAATAAGAACAGTAAATCAGATGCTACATTTAAAGGACCAAAACCAATGTATAAATGCCAATGGATAAATGGCATCGACCTAGCAGTAAACATGGTCTCAACACCAGCACTGAAGATCTCTGTGAGGCAAGATTTTCCATCTCTTGATTTAAATGATTTGAGTTTCCATCCAGCTCTAAGATTCTATGACTTTTTGAAAATGTACACATCAGGCTGTTTGCTCTTATAAAATTATACTTTTAAAAGAGCTCTTTACTTATGGGTCACCCATTACAAATCTAGGGAAAGCTGTGATGCTTGAGGGAATTCTAATAACAAGTGAAGTAGAAAAGCCACTTGATGTGTGAAATAACCAATGGGCTGCATAACACAGGAAAGGCAAGTCTTCTTAAACAATCCTCTCCTAGTTATTCATAGGAGAAGGCTAATGTCAGACTATCAGAGACACAGGGGTTGGAATACCTTGGAACAAAAGCCAGTAATGAGGGTGAGACACTCCTAATACAGCCCCAAATACAAAGGCAACCAGAGAGTTTTTACCTCCTTTTGGAATAATATAAATAAAGGTGACTGGGTTTACAATAGAAGAGATTGAGCTCCACTTCTGGAAGAACTTCCTACCGGGATACAAGATATGTAAGAAGTTTGGGGAACTCACCTTCTCCTGAGCTTTTCAGTGAGAGACCAAGCAACCAACTTGGTGTCCTGGGTTAAGTGTGTTCAGCAGTGGGAGCATGGACAGAGTGACCTTTTGGAGGTCCCTATCTGCCTGTGTTCTCTCCGTGCTTTCACTAAGTCAGTTCACAATGGTACAATAATGCCTGCGTGTCACACAACACAATTCGGCTTCCAGTTACCTTGGCAGTTCACATGTTGTCATGCTGCCCACTTTTCCCCTGCTGGCACAGTAGACTCCAAGGTGTAAGTACTGTTTTTATAGATTTTTGCACGTTCAACACTGGTATGTGATAATCACTTTGCATTGCAGTTAGCAAAGAAGAGGAAACGAAACCCACTCCTGAGTTGGAGATGAGAATGTTGTGTTTCACCCTCCTTGACAGCCAAAAGCCAATTTAGGACTCTGAAAAGCCAAATTTCTGAGGGGGGAAAATGTGGGTATCTTCTTAATTCTCCTGAGCTCACTTAAGGATTGAAATCAGTGTTTGCTGAGGGAGGAAAAAATCAATGAGGATTATCGTTTATGGATCATTTCAGCTGGAGGAACAAGGAAATGGGAGAGTTCATCTGGTTTGCACTTCTTCAACAAGACTCCTAAAAGCTAGCAGGATAATAATCATAAACACTTATTGAGCACTCACCATATTCTAAACCCTTTGCATGAATTAATTCATTTAATCATCACAACAATTTTATGAGGCCCAGAGAGTTTAAGTTATATTCAACCTAACAACACATCTACTGAGTTCCGAGCTGGATTTTAAGGCAAGCAGTCTGGCTCTAGAGCTGAGATAGTTGTTAGCTCCCATACTCTTTGGAAAGAGACATGGATGCAGACCATCCTCAAAGAAGTGGGCCTGTATCCTGCCTTCTTTTGTCCTCTTCCTCCTCAATTCCCTGACCTTTGTACTATAGAACCACACACTTCAGCTGAAAAGAACTTCCTGAGGAGAGGACTCCATTAGCCACGGCCACCAACATACACCATGTCAGAAGTCAGCTCAGTGCTCCCCACAACTCATAGAGCAGCAATCACTGGTATCCTAACCCCATTGTCCCATTGTAGGATTTTCCCCAACCCATAATTATTCTCTCTCTGGGTCAGAAAGTCAATAGAACATTTTTTTTTAAAGAGTCTCCAAAATGACTCCTTTGCTAAAACTCTTTCCCTCACCCCTGGGGGCTCTCCTCTGAGGTGCTAAAACCCCAGTCAGGGAGTCATCACCATAAATAATACATCAGGCTTTCACCAAGAATCAGTAAAGCAAGCAGCAGCTCAGAAAAGTCCATTATCCCCCCATGGTTCATAACTGGGCATTGTGATAAATCCATTTATCTGCTATTCAGATGAACACCCCATAATAAGAGTCAGTAATTACAGAATATTGAATAGGTACATGAATAACCAAAATGTACCCATGTTTTGAGTTGCTGCAGCAACTTGATTCCCAGAATCTTTACTCATTTTGAGTTTTAAAGGCCCACAATAGCAGAAGTGCAGCAGAGGGGTGGGAGATAGGAAGCCCAATTTTCAGAAAGTCACGAGTGACTAAAACCCAGAAGGCTCACCGAGCTTACATGGGCATAATCACATGAATCAGTTCAGTCAACAATTATCAACATTTATTATTTACTGTGTGTCAGGCACAGTGTTAGGAACGGGGTATACCAAAAAAAAAAAAAAAGTTCATTATCTAACTGAAGAAATAGACATATAAAAAGGCAATCAACTTATAATAGGAAAAATGAGACGTGTGTTAAGAACACAGAAGAAGGAGAATGAGTAGTCACTCCTCATGAGCGTGGAGGATAAGTGGAGATCTGGGTAGGGTGCCCAGAGGAAATGACCTTTGAGTTGAGTGTTGCAGGTTGAGGAGGATTTTTTTTTTTCCAGAGAAGAAGGGGAAAGAGCAGCCCAGGCAGAGGGACCAGTATGCACAAAAGCATTCAGGCAGGAAGTGGTTTATACAGAGAATTGCACTGGGCAGGTATTAAAGGACTTTTACACTATACTAGGGAAACTGGGCTTTATCTTGTATCCTGTACGCAATAGGGCAACATGGTAAATTTTTAAAGAGATGTGTGATCATGAGCAGATTGTGCTTCGGAAAACCCTTTGAGCAGTGATAATGAGACGGGATTAGAGAAGAGGACCTGCGGTTGAGAGCCTATTGCCGTAGTGAGAGCAAAAGTGAAAATGACCTGCCTTGGGCACTGATAGTGAGCTGAATAGGATAGTAAGACAGAACAGTCAGGCCAGAGGCTTTGCAGACTTTTCAGAAGGCCATATCACAAAGTTTCTGATGATATGTGGGGAGCAGAGGTGATAATTCCTTTAGCTGAGGAGGAGAAGCATATCAAGGAACCCAATAAAGCATAAATGGAACTAACATTGCTTCATGTGTACCCTGTGCCAGGGGCTGTCAGAGTATTTCCTTATATCCTATGCCTTCTCTGTACCATAAAGGGAACCAGCTCAAGTGAACACATAGGGGTACTGAAGTCAAAGTAGTTAAAGAGTGCACTCAGGGCCACCCAGAACATACTGTGCCCACCAAGCCCATGCCCTTGATATTCCCACTGCCCCAGCTCTGAACTTCACTTAATGAGGGAGGCTTTGCTCACAATATGAGTAGCTTTATTCTTCACTTTCTCCCTCCTGCCTGACAATTAGAATGTCTGTCCCTATTTTTACCTTGTGAAAAAAAAAAAGAAAAACACTTTCTCCCATCATCCTTGCCTACCCCCAACGTTGCCTCTCTCCCTTCCAAAGTATCTCTGTCCTCCCCACTCCTCACCCACTCCTATTCACACATGACATCTTTTTGGAAGTAAGTGTAGGGCAAAGGGCAACGAGTGAGAAGTGGTGGCAGTCTGTGTCCCAGGGCTGTCCTAGCCCAGCAGGTAGGTGACTCTCAGAAACTGCTTGATCTCGCAGCCCCAGTGGCCTCACTTATAAAATGGGGACATGAAATGAATACTAACCTTTGCTTACTTCACAGGATTATTGTAAGAGGGAAGGAGATAAAGTGCTTGCAAACAACACTAACAAAAGGC
This sequence comes from Mirounga leonina, assembly GCF_011800145.1. NCBI lineage: Eukaryota > Metazoa > Chordata > Mammalia > Carnivora > Phocidae > Mirounga > Mirounga leonina. The sequence goes on from NW_023270504.1 coordinate 27,895,983, forward strand.
AGGAAAAGGTGCTACAGAATTATCTGAATTATTGGGCATTGTGGTCCACCAGACTGTGAGCTCCTTATGGGCAGGGGCCTGGGGTTGCCTCCATCTTTCAATCAGGAGTATCTAATTATTCCTGGTACAGAGTCAGTCTCTGATAAAGACGCTATATTAGCAACAAGGACCACTACCACCATCCACACACACACACACACACACACACACACAGGTGTCCTTTCCTCTCTCTCTCACCATAATGCAGGCAAAGCCATAATACCTCCACTTTTGGAAGTACTGCTCTAGTCCTGGTGTATTCCAAAAACAGCCAGTTCCTGGAGGAGAACCAAGTGATTGTCACGCGCCTGGATGCCTCCACTGGGCACATTTGACCAAGTCTGAATCTTCTCCCTCTCAAGGGAAGTTGCTAAGAACTGAACCCCCAGACTCACTCCTCTCCAAAGAGCTCCAGCTGGGTCTGTCCCTCCCCACCCCCACCTTTGTGCCAGGCATGCGACGTGTTGTTTTTTTTTTCCTCGCAGGAGCTCAGCCGCCTCTACTGCTGTTTTCATTGATGCCTTGAGCAGAGCTGGCATGTGCAACTGCTGAGAAGGGGGAGCTTGGAGCCGCGGGGGAAGCAAGTAAAAATAGCCTGGCGCGCGTCGCTCTGCCTGCTCTGGACGCCTTTAACCCTGGCCAAGGTGGGGAGCTCAGCAGCCGCTCCTGCACACTGCGGAATCTGGCAGGGGTCTGCACCCAGACCCCGCGCAACAGCCGGGGTTGGGCGGGGGGCGGGGGGGAGGGCTTAGGGACCCGTGAAAACTTTTTTTTAGAAACCGCGAGGGAGGAGGGAAGAGCCGGAGAAAGCTGTTTCTTGCTTCCAGCGCTCCAGCCACCTGGCTGCAGGGACTGTGACATGCCCACTGGTTCAATACTTTACAGAAGTGCAGCCTTGACTCTGAGCTATTTTTAGCAACCTCTTCTGCGGGTGGGCGATCAGAGGGAGGAATGCGAGGGGATTGGTAAGGCTAGCTCTCTGCTGTGAGGCTAGGCGCCTTTGCTGGCTGGGGAAGAGGACGTGTCCAGGGGACTGTAGGCATGCTGGCTTTGCTCTAACTCAAGGAGACAACGTTAGCTACTGAATGCCCAAGCCCCAGAGCGTGTTTGTTTTTCGAAATCGACAATTGCCAGATGCATGCTGCTTCTAGTATCTCAGAGAATGGGGATTTTAAAAGCTTTGCTGCCTATGCTGTGGGATAATGGTTAGCTGCAGTTAAGACCTTACTGAAGAAGATCGGAAGGGTCTCCGCACCTTTTTGCATTCCAGCAAGACAGAGGGACAATCCCCGCGCCACACCTCCATCCCCGCCCCACGCTGCATATGGGTAACCATATGTGAAATGTACGGCAGCCCCACCAGACACCAGGCTATTAATAGAGCCCGGGAGTTTGCTCTCTGTCTTTTTCCTGCCACCGAGTAAGGGATGATCTTCACACACATACCCCACTCCGCCCCCACCTCGGCGCACCGTTTCTCCAGGAAGGTAAGGGGGCTGCCCACGCTGATCCCCTTCGTGACTACAGGTGCCTAGAGCCAACGGACTAGTCCAGTTGTATCTACAGCAGGGTCAGTGCGAGGCCAAGGAATTACAGCCTCCAGTCTCGGGACGCAAAACTCAGCAGGGCTCTTTGAGGCTCAGGGCCAATTCAAGAGCAGAGAAAGGGCAGCTATTGGGCTGTCGAAGGCGGGGGGCAAGAGCTCAATTTGCGGAGCTAGAGCGACCTCCTCCAAAGCTGCTGCGGGACGAGTGGCTACAGACCCATTTCTCGCTGCAGCCCACGGCGCGCAGCCCCCACCCGGCGCGGGCTCGGCAGCTGCAGGAGCGGGTGCTGTCCCTGGTTCTGAAGGTGGCCGCGGCCAGTGCTCCCTACTCGGGTTTAGCGCCCCCGAGGCGGCTCAAACGTTCGAGGACTGCAGACCTCTCCCGTGCCGGATCTGGGCGGGAGGGTCTATTGGTGGTGCCCAAGTCCCACCACCGGCTCGGTTTGCCCCCAACCGCCCGCCTCCCCCCCCCCATCAAAAGGCCCGGAGCTCTCCGCGGTGCTGCGGGGACTGAGAGCTGGGAACTGACTCGAGCTTGAAGGGTAAAGCTGAGGCAGCGGCTGGAGACGGTCAAGGCACTGCAGGGAGCAAACGTGGCCCCAGGATCACCCATCCCAGCTTTGCACAAATCCGGGACTCTGGACCCCTAATGCAGCCCAGAGGAGAGGGCAGGGGAGCGCTGCTGCCCAGGGTTTGGGACTTGGGGAAAGAGAAGCGAGCGGCGGGTGGAGGAGAGGGAGATGGGGTGAGAGCGACTCTTTTGCATTTTCAAGAGGGAGGGGACCTGAGACATGCACTGTCTTTCCCCTATCACACATACACACACACACACACACACGCACACACACACACACACACACGGCCGGCAGAAGCAAGCGGGATGGAGCAGGGGAAAGTTTGGCACTAGGTGCAGAGCGCCGGCGCGGCGGCGGCGGCGACAGCGACGGCGGCGCGGTGGTCCGGGGTGGGCTGCCGGGGTCGCCGAGAGCCCCAGCCCTCTCGCCTCCTTACCTCGGTGTTCTCGGCAGCGTTCTCCGCCATTTTCCTCCTTAGGAGCAGGCAGCGGGAGGAGTGTTTCATGCCCATAAGAGCCAGCAAGGGTTTGGTGATACAGAGATAGTAGAGAAAGAGAGAGCTGGTGTAGCTTTAAAAGAGAGAGAGAATGGGAGAAAAAAAAAAAAAAAAAAAAACCAACCCAGCCCCTCTGCTGGAGCGTCAGCCGATACAATCAACTACGGTTGAGTCTTTTCTGCAGTCTCCACTTTGTTTTATTTTCCTCCCTTCTCATCTGCTTCGGATTCCTTCACACAGTTTCAAGTTCTTCTCGCGCACCCGACCCCCTCCCCGCCCCTCTCCACCCGCGCTGCGGGCTAAGCTGGAGGGAGGCAGCCCCGAAGGCTCCGCGGCAGCGGCGGCGTCTCCTCTCGCGGCTGCTCGCAAAGTCCGGCCGGCCGGAGGCAGCCACCAACTCCTCTCAACTTCTGCAGATCGGCTGGGCGAAGCAACACGCTTCCTGCGCGTCTCTCCTAGGGGCTGAGCCGGGTGAGTGGGGGCGGGGTAGGAGGTTCGGTAGAGCGGGCGGTGGCTGGGCGCAGACGGAGGGCCCCCAGCGCCCCCGGGCCCACCACCTCCCCCAGGCTCCAGGGGTCTCTTGGCCGCCTCCACTGCCGGGCGCTGTGCACAACTTGAACGAGGGCAAGGGCCGCGTGGACGCTGCAGGGCCACGCGGGAGGCTCGCAGAAAGCGGGGCGCCGGAGCTGGGCTCTTGCAGGTTCTTAGACCCGAGTGTTCGTCCTCCCACCGAGGACAAGCTCTGGGCAAGATTGGGCCATAGTTACCTCGCCCCCACCCCACCCCACCCCCCAACTCCCCAGCTCCTCCGTCAATTCTTGGTTCCTTCCTTGACGAATTACGGTTTCGGGAGCGAAGGGGTGGGTGTCTGGGTGAGGGAGGGTCCTTAACTCCTTCAACTCTTGGACTAAGTGTGCTATCATCTCTCCTTTTCTCCCACTGACCCTGTCCAGGCACTTGGGGCTCCAAGCCTCTATTAGGCTGAGAGGTTGGGCCAGAGGTTCAGCCAGAGGTGGTTTGGGAAAGACGGTAGGAGATAGTCAAATGGATGAGCCTGCAGTCCTGTTCCCCCTACCTCAGTCTTCCCTATCAGCCCCCTGCCCACACATTTCTCTTCTCCCTCCTCACCCCTCCCCCATCATCACCAGATTCTGAAGTCCCTTTTATGGGAGAGAGGGAGGATGTCACGTACCCATTAGGATTCTCTTGATCCTTTTTTAAGGGAGTTTGGGCGGTAGCAGGGGGTGTGAATTTTTATACAATGCATTCCTGTCTTCACTTTGAGAGCTTTTTTCTCTGTCTTACTGGCCATCTGTCAGGCGGGTGGGAAATAGAACAAGGGGGGGCACTCTGTCTCTCCCTTTGCAACAGGCCAGTCAGGCTGGACTTCTTCAAAGACAGTTGCACTTTCAAGCTTTCAGCCCAGAAGTCAAGGACAGGGACCTGAAAGATGCTCCTGAGCACCCTGGCTCTCTTCACTTCAACCCTGTACTTACATAGGGAGATCAGTCCTACATGCATGCCCTATTTGTTTTTATCATCACCTTTGACAGCCAGGAAATGTGAGCCTAGTTGTCCTCAACTAACCTCAGAGTCCATTGAAGAAATGGGCCAGAATCTAAAGATGCCTCCATCACCTGATCCTAGGGGAAAGAGAGGATGCATTGCAATAAGTGGAGGAGGGAGAGAAGTGGGAGTGGAGAGTAAAAAGAGTGAAAAGACAATGGGCAACAAGCTTGAGTTAATGGGCTCCTGTGTGTGTGTGTGTGTCTGTGTGTGTGTCTCGTGGAAGGAGTGAATGTAAATGAAAGAATGAGCCTAACTCCTTAACCTTTTCCTTTCCCAGACCACAAACTTTGACTAGTGTTGGGGGTGAGTGAGCAAAATCTTTCTCAACACCTGGTCATCCTCCTTCCTTTCACATCCTGCCAAAATGCAGAAAGTTGTAGGTGGGTGAATGAGATGAATCTAAAGAATGACTTTTACCCTCTTGAACCCCATCTTATCTTAGCATCTTTCTCAGAAACAAAAGATTGAGACATCTCATCCCCTACCATGAGAGTCTCAATACTCATACAATCAATGAAAATCAGAAAGGGAAGGATCCTCACAGCATTTTGGTCCTCTAATCTTACAAATAAGAACCCTGAGATCAGAGAAAGGAGGACATTTGTCCATGATCCTTCAGCCAGCTGAGGGAACATCTGAGAGCAGCTTCCCAGCTTCCTGACTTTCAGTTCAACACTCTCCCCTCCACCTCACCCCACACTGCTTCTGCCTGTGCATTGCATCCATTCTGTGACTAACCAGGGAGGAGGGGAGCTGAGACAAGCTCCCACCGAAATAGGCTGCTGCCTGTGCGTGATTATGTTGCTATGAGAACCTCAGTGGGTGTGTTTCCTCCGTTCTCTGTTGAAATCTTTTGCTTGGCTTGGCTTCTCGCCAAGCACAGACACAGTTCCCCTTAGAATGGGGAGTAGAGAGGCTGAGATAGAGAGCTGCATTCTTCTGGCAAGATTTTCTATTCCAGCCCATCCAACCCAGAGCCAACCTGGGGCTGCAAGTGAGGAGCCTAGGCTACCAAGGTGGTTCCATAATGGCTGGAGTGAAAGTAGATACTCCAGTCCTCTGTTGAGCCATCTTGGAGCAGAGTTGTTATTTCTGCTATGGTCCCACCTAATTACAAATTCACAAGCAAAAGAATTGTTACCTGAAGAGACTAAGTTCTGGCATACTTTATTACACAGCCAAAGATTACCTGAACATTCATCTCCTACAGTTGTGAAAATGATGCATGAAAAGTGCCTAGCACATAAGTAGGCATCCCCACTACCTCACCGTTCACAGGAATTCAGTCTTTCTCCCTCTCTTTTGCATAAATATATTAGCATAGTTTCACAAGATTAATTTCATCATTCCACAAAGAATTTACTGGGCATCTGTTATATGCCTAGCTCATTAATAAACACTGGGCTTGGGGCGCCTGGGTGGCTCAGTCGTTAAGCGTCTGCCTTCAGCTCAGGTCATGATCCCAGGGTCCTGGGATCAAGCCCCGCATCAGGCTCCCTGCTCCGCGGGAAGCCTGCTTCTCCCTCTCCCATTCCCCCTGCTTGTATTCCCTCTCTTGCGGTGTCTCTGTCAAATAAATAAATAAAATCTTAAAAAAAAAAATAAACACTGGGCTTGACAATAGGCAACAAAAGGTATTGGATTGACCATTGAGGAGCTCTGAATTTAGTCACCTTGGATGTTTTGGAAGTGTATAGAATTTTCATAGAAGAGCTTTAGGAGGGATTTTTGGTGGGAGGCAAGAAGATACATGAGATGACAAGAGATGTAGGTTGTTCACTAAGATGTAAGTTAAATAGATAGTCTGGGACAATATACCCTACCATGTAGAGGTGTCCTGAAGACACATTTTGCTTATGTCTTCAGTGCAACAAAATGCATTGACATGTAAAGTATGTAGGATAATGCTTGGCTCATGTTAAGACCACAAACGTGTTCACATTTGCTAGGCCCTGTCCTAGGCTCTGAGTCAAACTTTATAGAGCACTTATTAGATGCCAGAGATTCATCTAGACTTAATATGTCCTCATGCAGTTCTTTTGACAACTCTTTTCAGAGAGTACTGTTATTATCCCTAAAAAACAGATGAGAGCACAAAAACACAGAGAGTTGCCCAAGTGACAGAGTCAGGATTCAAATCTAGGATGCTTTATTCTACAGCATGACCTTTAAGAGGTTAACCAGATTCTGTGAACAAGAGAACAAGTGGTTCTCAAACTTGGCAGAGTGGAATCATCTGGGGAGCTTTAAAAATACCAGTGCTTTGGTTCAACCCCCAGAAAGGATGATTTAGTGAGGTGTGGCATCAGGATTTTGTTTTAATTCTCTAGTTGATTCTAATGTGCAGTAATGGTTGAGGAAAACTGGATAAGTATATGTGGAAAAGATGAAAGGACCCACAGAGAAAGAAGGTCCTTAAGTTATAGAAAGGGCCCCCCAAAACTAAGGAACCCCATGGTATAGAAAGGTCCATCTCTAACACAGAGGTTCTTGAGAGCCATGAAGTTCTTGAGAGTGAAAATGTGCTGATGGTTGAACCAGCATGCAAAGGTTGGAATGAGACTCTTGGGAAGGACTATTAATTGGAAAAGTTACCTAGCTTTGTGAGATGCCACAGAGAAGTGAATTTCCTGCCACTGGAAGGGTTCAGTCAGACTATTTGGCATAGCTGTTGCAGTGGAACTGCAAACCCTAGAAGGTTGAACAAGGATTCTAAGGTTCCATTCACCCTATGGGGCGACTGCAGAATTGTCTCCTCTCATTTCTGAGCCCTCCAGGAGGTGAAGACTGTGTAGTTGGTTCAACTTCAGGAGCCAGTCAACACTTCATTGCTTCCCAAAATCCAATGCCCCTGCCATCAGGATGCAATGTCTCTTGCAGACTGTGCTGTCTGGGAAAGCCCAGACTCTGGCTCATTCAGATATGATTGTTGCAATAAAAGATGTATAAGATATGTCATGTGGCTTCTCCCTCCTTCTCCTAGGAGAACCTCATCTATGGCCTGGGCTCACATATGGCCATGGCATGCTGCAGTGAATCCATGGCTCCTCAAGAATCAGACCACAGGTGTGATCCATCACCACCTCATGGCAGGTCACCCAGCAGTGTTCTTAGTGTCTTCTGGGACAGATGGGAGTCACGCCAAGGCGGCAGCAGCCGGCTAGCTACCTGGCTGAGCCTCCATGCAGCCCCACACCTGGGCAGTTCTCCTGCTCAAAAGCCTCAGCAGTCCTATTTCTCCCTAACACAAGGGCAAATTATTTCTTAAACTACATCCCAAAGAACAACTTGCAAGAATGTCACCAGCACCTACAAAGTTTGGGTTTCTTTTTTTTTTTCCTTTTGTCATTAAAACCAGAATGTTATTCTTTCTTGCTCTGATAATGTCTGAGTAAATCAATTCAGCATTGTTTTGTACTAGATATGAAAGTGTTTGGTTCGATTATTTATTTTAACAATTCTTCAGGGCATTTTCTTAGTAGTTCTACATTAAAAGCTAAATCCTTGGTGTTCTATGCCCCTAAAAAATTGAATACCATTGTTACCTGCATTTCTCTCAGGGTGAGGAGGACTCAGAAAGACATCCAGATTTTCTCAGTGGTCTATGATGGAACTGGAACTTCTTCAGAGAAGGGCCCTGAAAGAAGGATATAGTAGTAGAAACATAAAGGTATTTAAATAGTCCTTCTAAAATGCTATTACAGTAGAAATTAGCTTTTTCCTCTTGGTGGAAGTTGTATACTCCACTCCTCTCCTCCTTTTCAAATCTTTCATAAAGGCTTACTTTTTTCTGGAAAATCCCTCCTGAACCCTCCACGGCTAACTAGAAATCAATTCAGTTTATCCAGTGCAATAACTCAATACAGATTTGCTTCCATTAGCCCTTATATTAAGTACTAGGACCCAAACACTCTGCTAGGCATTCTGGACTAAAAGATGAAAGGACATATCCCTACCCTGATGACACATCTTCTCCCAGGAAAAATTGGTAATGGATTCAAGTCCTATCAAGGGTCATATGGATTGGTTCTAAAAGGTTAAATATAGCTATATCATTGGTCACATAGGCCTGCGAAGTATCTATAGATATGGACAGACAGATCCTGGAGGCTATAGGGTCTGGACCAGAAGCATAGTAGCCTCCATTCAAGTAAGGTTGGGGACACATTCTCTATCAAAATTCTAAAGTTCCTGTGTGCCTCTGAAACTTTTATGGGTAAGAAGTTTTCAGCCTTGCTCCTGCCCCAGACACATTATATACTGACGTCACTTGAGGCATGACACATTATGACCTGCCTTAGTGCAGGGTTGATCTCTGGTGTCTCAGGGATAGCCCCACCTGAAAATGCACAGTGAACGGACGTAGCTAAACAAAGCTGTGCTTGATTCCATCTGTTTCCTTTCTGGACCATTTAACCACCCTTATCTCTTTCTTCGCTTCCCAGAGGAGAGAGCATGAGCTTTGTGGTCTTACAGCCCAGTAGGTTAACCTCTCCATCTGTGTGAAAATGGCTTAATGGTGATCTTGCTCTGGCCAATGTAGATGAAACACCTAGCATAGTTCCTAGGAAATAGTGTTCTAATAAAAGTCAGTTTCCTTCCCAGCATCTCATCATACAAGACCATGTGTCTACCTACATGAGATAGAGACACAGCACCATGTGGAGAAAGAGTGTACTGCAGGGGTCAACAGACCTGTGCCCTAGTCCCAGCTCCAGCATTAAATAGGTGGGTGGCTTTGAGAAAGTCACTTTACCTCTTGAGCCCATTTCTTTAAAAGAGGAGGTTTGTAGGAGACAAGCCCTACATCCCCTTTCTGCTTTGTCATTTTATGCATGGTATAAACTATAATTCTAATCACACCCAAATCACAACAAAGACTGGTCACATGCATCTCAAACCAAAATTCAAGTCTGATGGCCAAAACAAAGGCTGAGGAGTAGATCAGCCTCTCCCTCCCACGTATAAGAGTGATTGAGTGGAAAGAAATATTCCTGTCAGGTCAGAGATTTACAAAGGAGACTTGTAGGTAATGCTCATTACAATGTTCACTCCAGCCCTGGGCTATCATTAGGGCTTTCCAGAGGTCAAAAGGAGGGCCCCCCTCCTTTTTTTAACAGTACTGCCTGATTCTAGCAGCCTCAAAGACTGTAATCAAGCAGTCATTATAAATGGTCATCACTTGATTTCTCCAACGCTTGTCAGGGGATAGAGCTCAGTGGGAGAACCAATGATTTTTTTTTTTTTTAGATTTTTATTTATTCATTTGAGAGAGAGAGAGAGAGTGCACCAGCAGGGGGGAGGGACAGAGGGAGACAGAGAAGCAGACTCCCCACTGAGTAGGGAGCAGACTCCGGCGATCCCAAGACCCTGAGATCATGACCTGAGCTGAAGGCAGACGCTTAGCCGACTGAGCCACCCAGGCGCCCCTACCAGTGAATTTCTTGGCAACACAGGCTACCAGGGTTGTAGTCAGCATAACCCCATCAAGTCTCAATGATCCATATCGATGCCTGAATATGGCAAATCAGCAGATTACCCAAAAATCACTTCTCTTTGACTCATTTTATGTATCCAGATACACTCAAATAGAATTTCTACCTGTCTAATGATTCTTGGCTCCAAAACATACTCAAATTAACACTCTGTCCCACAGTACACAGTAATGGTCACAGATGATGGTCCAGAAGGCAGCAAGATGAGTTGCTAGAGAAGCCTGCCACAGTCCTAATCTTACCAGGAAGGGTTCACTTTATGGTTAATTCACCTGTGGGAGAACAAAAATCAATTATCATCCTAACACACCTGTCTGAGTCATGGATTATTCAAGCTATTCCACAGGAAAAACTATACGAAGGTTGGGTGATGTGTTTAAAATCACATGACAAGAGAAGAATGGCTTCAATTTCTTGGACCATCCAGGTATGCATTTAATTCAAATGCAGCTGTGGCTTCCCAGAGGGAAGAGCTTCCCTCTCCTAGGATGGAAACACTGCTTGTAAAGCTGAGAGCTGTCTTCTGTGGATGTGCTTCTTCTCCTGGGGCCTCACAGAAAGGAAAAGGGGCCTGGTGACTTCAGGCCAAGTGCCCACTCCAGGCCAGGCACTGTGCAAAATGCATTCCACACACTACCGCATTGAGTCCCCACACCATCCCCAAAAGTTAGCTGCATCTTTTTGCCCCTGTTTTATAGATTAAGAAAGGACAGCTCGGAAAGGTTAAAAGGCTTGCTCAAGTCACACACCTGGTAAGGGATTGAAGACTGCTCAGAGTCCATGTCTTTCTGACTCCACCAGTGGAAGGAGCACAGACCTCAGAGCTGCACAGACCTAGTTTTCAGTCCACATTGTTACATTTTAACTCTGTAACGGTGGGCACATTGCTTCAGTTCTTGGAGCCCTAAATTTCCCATCGGCAAAAAATAAATAAATAAATAAAAAGAAAAGGTGTGGGCCTGGTAAAACCTACTTCAGGGCTGTTGTAAGGTGACTGACCCAGAATCAAGCTCATGATAGACCTCAATAAATGGGTGTGATGGTATACAGCATGTGGCCGGATGTGACCGACTTAACTCAGCAAAACTGCATCTGCTGTTATGTTACTCTCCAGCACAAGTATAAAAAGTACACCCCACTCCCAGAGGCCAGAGTATCTGTCAACGATGGCTCTAGACAGTGTAACTCCATCTAAATGGCACCTATCAACCTGTATTCTTGCTGCAGTTCTTTCTGTCACATCTGCTTAGTAAGTGCCCTAAGTGGTGTCATTCCGGGTTGCATACCATATTTGCAGGTATGGAGGATGTTGATTTTTTTTAACTTCTGGAAATCTCAGCTATGCAGTAGCCAAATCTGCCACACAACTACATCAGGACCTAGTTAATGCATCCTGAGCAAATGTGGGATTAATCACAGGAAGGAAGGAAAGACCCGGTACTTTAGCAGGTGGATGGTGGAGGAAGAAGGGAGAGAATGATATCAAAACAACTTTGCATGTATGCCCTGGCTCTTTTCCAGCCTTCAAAGATAGGCTTTTCTTTCTTTCTTTCTTTCTTTCTTTCTTTCTTTCTTTCTTTCTTTCTTTCTTTCTTTCTTTCTTTTTAATCTAGATCTGTATCTTTTCCTCTTGGCCCATAGACCAGACCCTGGAAGGTTCAGGTTATGGTTTCCTGCTGGGAGACTTTGAACCAATCTTTTCCTCTTCCTTATGCCTTATTTTATCTCAAGTTTTAAGACCAGATTGGGCTTCCCTTTCCTTCCAGTGGTTGGATAATGGAGTCCCTGACACTGTTCTTCTTACTGTTCTATCCCAGACTGAGTTTGGAATAAACTTTCCAGTCCTATAGAATCATGACCTAAATTTGGGTGGATAAGAAAGGGGGAGATTGGACCAGTGAGCTACTGGAATTTTCTCTAACCAGAGCCAAAGGCTCCTTTCCCTGGCCCTGGGATTAGAGTTTATTTTTGTCTTTTGACATGTCAGGCAGGGTTCAAATGATGTAATAGGAACTCCAGTATAACCAGGCCACTCCGGCCTGTGTCACACTAAGTAACAATCACCCAAACTTCCTCTTCTCAGCCCCTTTTGTTACAGAGAATCCCTTACCACCCTCTCCTTTTATAAAGACTCTCCCAAGGGTTTCCAGGAGACCCTGTAGGACCACATCATTTGTACTCACATTGAGTCTCCCCCTCCTCCTCCTTCTGCATCTCTGGCTGCCCTTAGCCCATGTCCAGTGACCCTGATGTGGCTTTTAGGAGCCTTGCCACTGCCCATGTTGGCAACATCCCTCATGAGGATGCTGATAGCTGTACCAGGGCAGTTATCTTCCAGCATACCCAGCAACTTCTGGATGGCACAAGAAGCAGGAGCAGATTCGCCAAGCCCCTAAGCCCACTCCTTGCATTTTGAGTCTCATCAAACCTCTTGGAGAAACAGCCCCTCTGCTTCTGGTCCGAACTCTTCCATTGCTCTACAAGGGCACAGAGGCCACTGTCGGGGTAGACAGATGATACACCATCCCTTCTGTTGTTCAGTTTCTTCCTCCCCTGTCTTCCACCCACAAAATAGTAGTACAAACTCCTCCATTCTTCAGCCATAAACAGAAGTGTCCATGCAGGTCAACTCATGCAAATGAAGCCTTGAGGTAGAGGTGGGGACCTGGCTCCAACTAAGCCTCAATGCCCATTACACAGAAAGCCCTAGGCTAGGCATCCTCTGATGGCAGATGGCTGTGAGCAGCACTTTCCCTTTGGGCTTTCAAACATTTGTTCATGCCTTGGGAAGGGAATTTCTCACCAACATGTCTGGGCCATGTTCTTATATATTTAGTTGGGTAGGTAAATGGTAGCACTTATGGAATGTCTACAACAGGGTGGACCCATTCTCACATCAGTCCCAACTTTGTCCTCCTATTTTAATGAATTCCAAAATCTCTCTGCCTCGGCTTCCTCTCCATACCACCACACCGTTGGTTATTTACGCTCTTGGGGAAACAGCCCTTGCAATTTATTAACTATCAGCTGTTGGTGCCCTTCCCAGAGGTATTTACATTTCAAGAGGAGACTCTGGAAGTCTACCTCGCCTCCAAGTTACAAAAGAATGAATCTCTAATGGTGGAAGGTCAAGCATCAGTGACAGACTGGTGGGAACATGATTTGTGGAAGGTCACCCTGCCCTCTTTAAAATCATTATACTTATTTCATTCTTCTGCCTGCCAGTAAGTTCTGGCCTGGCCTAAGGCCTGCAGAGAAAGCATAGAACTAGCTCCTTGGGGGGATAAAGCCCTGAACTTGAATAGGGAGACTCAAATTCTAGCTCCGCTTTTTTCACGAGTTGCTGAAGACCCTGGGGTGGGGAGGTGTCAAGACAAGACCTCTGAGCAAAAGGAGAGGGTGACTAAGGTTTGTCCTTGCCCTCACAGCCCTTTGTAGTTCTGGTTTTTATCTCTTCCTCTGTAATGTGAGGAGTTTGGACAAGCTGAATTCATGGGTCGCTTTCAACTCTTTCATCCTATTATTGTGAACCTTGTGGCTGGCATTCAGAGTAGAGATGCTGTCCCCAGGAAAAGATATTAGGAAAGTTTGTGCTCCAAGGGCTCAGGCACTTGGGCCTTAAGAACACCCAAATCTACCTATCTTTATAGTTTTTTTTCTTTAGAAAAAAAAAGACAAGCTTTAAATGCCACCTTGAGGAGCTCAAATGCTCATGGTCTCCTGATAGAAATCATCTGTTTTAAAATATTGTGTCTAAGCTAGACTTGCAGAAAAGGTCTGTCTAGCTGGAAGTTTATGGTGAAACATGTCAGCTAGGGTTATCCAGGCACATGCAATGGGCAGGCTGGTGAAATGCATCTATGGACTGGTACTCCTGGGTATCTCTTTGCAAGGTAGCCATAAGCAGCTGCCTGTTCCTCCACCACCTTCCCCATCACACTTCTGACCCTCTGCCCCTGCTCTCATCATTTCCTGTAGTTCTGTACAGATGCTTTTAAGTGGCGTATAGTGTCTGAAGCATGAATAAAAACATCTGAGCGTCTAACCTGGCACGAACATATAACATATAAAAACTTCCCACAGTAGGTTCAAGAATCAAGAGGTCTTTTTATTCCTAGGCAAATATGGCATGAGCTCATGTGCAATCAAAGCTCTTTGGAGGGTGGGAAAAACTCTCAGGCTGGCCATTTCCCCAGTGGGTCTTCAGGGGAGTGTCTCAATCTTTCTTGGCCGACAGCAAGTGAAATACTGGAAAGCCTTCCCAAGAAATGTTACAGTAGCTGCTTCTTTGGGGGTTATTTTTTTTTTAAAGCAGAGAAGAAAGTCATCTGAAGAAAATAGCTTCAATTCAGTCCTGCCTGGAGTCAGGGGACAGGACGTGTGGCTTCAAGGGTCCCCGACTAAGTTATACAACCTATGATTTTAATAAAAGGGCTAAAAAATGTTAGCCAAGTTCCTATGGCTCTTCTGAAGACACGTGGTTGAGCGTGGTTGGTTCCCAGCCTCCCTCCAATCTGGGGAGTCAGGGAGAATCATGGGACAAAGGCCCTCATAGGTGGAGGGAGGATTAGGCCAGGGGGAGTTCCCTAATAGTTCCCCTATTAGTCCCCTAATAGGGGAAGTTGCCAGGGAAGCACAAACTCATGACGGGAACATGAGCCCCACTTGGTGTTCTCAAACACAATTATACAGAGGATAGAAATTTGAGGGGGGAAAATTACTTTAATAACATATGAATTTTTTAAAAGCTTCCAAACCCTCCTCTGTGGAGAAGATCCAGACCACTTCCCAGCCTTAATCTGTTGTGTCTTGGCTCAGATTCTGCTGACCTGTGGGGCAGCCGCATATGCCCCTCTCATGCCTACCAGGAGTTTCCCTGAGGTAGCACTTTGTGGATTCCCCTGCACTTCTGGTACATACAGCCTCCTTACAATATTTTTTTTCCTCTTCTTTCCAAGGCTATTAGGCCCTCTTCCTTACTGGTCTTTCTTCTCCACCCAGGGAACTGGCAGTGTCTCAAATTGCCAGGCCACTGGGCAGAGTTCCCAGAGGCCCAGGCCATGCTTCTCTCTGCTCAGCTGGACATATGCCTGATGTTCTGAGCAATTTAAGTCTGCCATTGTAGTGCTTCCAATCAGAAAAAGTCACACAGGTGTGTTTACTGCAATCCAGAGCATCAGTCTAGGGAGAGAGATAGTTTCCCCAACCTCATCCCCTGTGAATACAAATGGGATGGATTTGAGAATTAAGAGAAGAAAATATATAATATATATAATGCAACCCCTAGCCATGCCTCTTTAGGCTCCAGAGATAAAAGCAAGGGCTTGGATCAGGATTGAGAGGAGATTGTCAACATGTCCTGCCCATTCCACACTTTGATACAGTGAACCTACACAGGCAGCTCAGTTCATACCTTCTGTCTGGGCAGTTGCTTCTATCTAACCAATTGTCCTGTGGAGAGGACAGATACATTCACTTTTTCTCAACCAGATGGGAACTAATTTAAACTGCCTTGCTCTATTTAAGACAGAAGTACATGCAGTTAGTAAAGAGTAGGCCTTGACTTCCTTCCCACTTCTTTTGTTTTTATGACCTCTAGTAATTTTTATAGAGGGAGCCAGTGAATGGTAAACCATTTGAATCTGTAATGTCCAAAATGACTTTTTTTCATATACACACCTAAATGATAGTTTTACTGGGTATACAATTCCAGTGCAATATCTTCCACTCCCCCACAGTACTATTCATATAGTTCCACTGACTTTTTGCATCTAGCATTGCTCATGAGAAGTCTGTTGTCACTCTCATATTTTTTTCTCTTGCAAGTTTTTTTTTTCTTTTCTTTCCTTTTCTCTCTCTTTTTTAGTAGTTTTCCCTTAACTTTATTATTGTGATGTATCCAGTTACAGGTCTTCTCTCATTCATCATCTTGGAATCTTGGAACTTTTGTCTTATACTGATTATTTTATACCTTCTGGTAAATTTTATGGTATTGTTTCTTTTCTATTTTCTTTTCTTTATTCCATTTATATTCTATCCTTCTGAAATTCTTTGTAGACAGATACCAAAATATCTGAATTCATGTCCTCCAAATCTCAACTTCTCTCCATATTTTCATCTCATGATCCTTTTAGGTGACATAAGAGAATTCCTCCATTTCATCTTCCAGTTCACTAATTTATTCCTTGGCTATGTCCATGGTCCTGTCCATTTGTTGGTTTTTAAATTTTGTTGTGAATATTTTAGGTTCCAAGGTCTTTGGCTGATTTTTTTTAATAGACCCAATAAGAGTACTTATTTCAAAAGCTCCAGAAAAGTCCTCTTCTGCTTGCACTACTAACATTTCCTTGGGTGTGAACTTTTTGTTTTTTACTGTAATCAGTATCTCTTTTTCACATTATTGGTTTTCCACATATTTTTGGCGAATCCTACACACATGTTCATTTTTGTATCAGAAAACCCAGGTCAACCTGGTCAACAGAGGGAAAGAGTAGGATGTATTATGGGGCAGGTTTTACTTCAGCTTGTCCAACCTAAGTGAGGGAAGGTGCCTGCTGTTGGTAGAGTGAGCCAGTAGGGAGTAAAATAGGAATATAGGGAAAAATATTTCACCTGGAGCCTACTCTGACTCTCTGATCCAAGCATCCAAGCAATCTCTATTGCTCACTGCCTACACCCTGAGGAGGTCAAATGTAGAGGTGTTGAAGGAATCATCTGCCTGCAACATGCCCCTCCCCCCATTTTAAGTGGATGCAGAATTTGGTATCAGTTAGTAGGATCTTAGTCAGGACCCAATAGCATGGCTTCTTTTTTTTTTATCTTTCCTTACTGTTCCAGATTTTCCAAGGATTGGTAAGTTGAAAAAAAGACTAATATTTTTCATTAATAAAAGATGCCCACATGAGCTAATACCCATGGGTGGCTCCTGATGTTGAGTGTAATTTTGTAATCTTTATGAAGTATTAGGAAAATCTGGATTCTAGAGAAGAGGATGGGCCTTTAACAGCACAAGGAGAAGATGAAACCAGTCTTCTTCCTCCTCTACCTTTAAAGTACACATAGAAGCTCAGTGAAACTGCCTCATTTTATGTCCTCTAAGTGAAAGCCATGGTACAAGTTTCTGTCCTACAATTGATGCTCACAATGCAGGACGCACTCATGGCCAGCAAATGCACCATGGCTTCCTACAGAATGTGGAAGGGACCTAGCCAACATTCTGTAAAATAAATCCCTGCACAGGATGGCAGGGTGGATGATGTGGCATCGCAGTTAAGCTCATGAAGTGTTATATCATAAAGACTCTCTGATTCCATTGGAAAGTTCAGTCTACCCCTTCTGAATAATGTAGCCACTTCCCTACAACTCACCAAAGCCCTTTCATGTCCTCAAGGTCTCACTAAGTTTCATTTCCATGAAAACTTTCCTGTGGCCTCCCAGCCCATGGGGAATGTTTTTCTTCTTTAAACTTTCACAGCAATAGACAGTGTCACTGACTTTGACACCTCATCTTATAGAGTTTTGTCCTACTTTAGCCAAAAGTTAGATCCAACAACTGTGATTATGCAGAATACAGCTTAAGGGAAGGAAAACACTCTCAGAAAAAGAGAATAGTTATCACATTGTCCATGCAACACTCCAACCACCAAGCCAATGCTTATTACCCTTAAGCTGAATGTGAAGTTAAGCTTGCTCATTAAACAAAAATAGTTCTCTCATTTCTCCAGTCAATCCTCAATTCTAATGGTTATAGCCAATTAGGGTATAGTAGCAGCTAGAACAGCTAGAACTTGACAAGAAATGATTACCATTGGTTTGGAAGAAAGAAGAACAAACAACTAGAAAAGTTTGGGGGATGTTCAAGGAAAAGGTCAAGTTAGAACCAAACCATTAGAAAGAGATGAAATTGTGTTCTGTGAATTCTATTTTATAAGGCAGAAGAGGTTATCCTTTTAAAGATCTCCCATCAAAACTATTCAAATAAAATGTTTCAGAACTCAAAAGCTATAAAAATATCTGCTGCAGGAAAATCCAGGTACATGGTACACCCCGTGTCCAAACCAAGTTGAATAAAGAAAAGTCAAGCCACTTTCCCCTTCTGTGCTGCAGATGCTTAGCCATTTCCTGGCCGTGCCTCTTGATTTATTTCTCAACTGTAAGCTCCAAGAGGGCAGGGTCATGACCTTCTGTTTCATTTCCCTCTCAATGCCTGGCCCAGTGCCAAACACATAGAAGATGCTTATGTATGCTAGTTGAATGAATGAATGAATGAATGCATCTGAAAAATTGATCCCTTCCTCTAACTTTTATTATTAGGCTCACTGCCTTTTGTTATTCTGGAGAAAGATTAGGAAGTGGATATTTTAAAATAATTTTGAACAACTAGGAAGCCTTGTAAACAAACCACTGCAGCCTCACAGTGCTCATCACCACCCATCATTTAGCTTCCTCTTCACTTCCAGCAATACCATACGGAAAATTTTTTCTCTTATAATCAAACACACTCCAAGTTGACCCTACAAATATAAATTCCTGAGGAAAAAAAGACAATACAGGATGCTGATTCCCTTAAAAATGCTGCCTGAATTCTCCAAGGCTGAAGCCTTGTGGGCCCAGCTCCTAAGGAGCCCTCCTCTCTTCACCATCTGCCAAATGGACAGACTCAAAGCCTAGTCCCTATTTAGCTGCATGCTAGGATACTCACATCCCAGAACCTGCAAACAGTTGCAGACGTTTTGTTAGGCAGAAAGTAGAAAAAGTAAGAGATTGCCATCAATGCTCCAGGGAAGTCGTCCGTCAGCTGACTATTCTGATTGACCCAGCCATGGAAGCCTCTACCTGAGAGGGGTTTTTGCAGAGACCCATTCAATCTGACTCATTTCATGACCCCTCTGCACAGTATTGAGCAAAACTCCTGCCTTAACAGACAGATGGGAGAGGAAGAGAGAGAACATATGTATACTAATGAGGGGCCCTGAGCACCTGTGGACTTTCCATATAAATGCTAACCAAATCACAGACACCTCCCTGGTTCACTGTTTATAAACCTGCCAATAGCAAAACCTAATTCAAGCAGAGAATCAGACTTCAAAGAAATCATCTACCCTCAGGTAGACCGGCTGGCTTAGTCCTCCATTGCTCCACAGGCCCACATTTCTGTCACTCCACATAGATGAGAGCTTATCCTTTTTAGACGCCTCTGGAAAAACAGCTTCAACCTCTGTCATTCCCAAACACCCTGACTCTTAGCAACAAGTGTTGACATCTGCCTAACCTAAACAGTTCTCACTTACAGCTGAAGCTCCCTTTAAGGTGCTTGCCTCTTGGGAGGGCCAGAAAATGTTTGAGCCTCTGCTCTAGAAACTCACAATGTTGGGAGAGAGGATAAAGGAATTTTTATTAAAGTCAGTCTTAAGACCAGTTACCCAAATGAAGTCTTCCCTCTATAAAAATGCTTAAATTCTTAGTAGACAAAACACATGACTTCTAAAGCTCTGCTGAGCACCCAGACCAACCCTACTGCTTAGCAAATTATCAGAAAGCCAACTTTAAAAGCTCTGACATGGAAAAAAAAATCTAAGGTATAAAATTAATCAGTCTTTGGCCCCTCATCTTCCACATACATCATACATTTACAGGATGTGGAAGAGAGTGAGCATAACAAACAAGAGTGTTCTGGGGCACTGGGCTCTCCTGGGAGGGGAGCCCAGTAGCTGCCGGCACCTTTCCCTCCCCAGGAATCAGCAGTCTGACACCGCACTGGGTAGGGTGGTAAGGGAGGCAAGCTTGTCCTACCAGTGTGGCTAGAGGGAATAATGCCCTGGCTTTTGCAGGACAACAGATGGGGTAGGGGGACAGGGGTGTCTACAGATTGCTTGCAATCTATCTCCACTTCTATTAGACATGAAAAGTAATGAATACCCCAGTAATTTCTAACTCAGGAGATGGTAGGGTTCAATAGACCTAAGGACTCTACCATGTTGAGGGCTGGCAAGCAGGTCATCAGGCAGAAGAAACCCCCAGGGATCCCTCTAACTAAAAATGGGCAGGTTCATTCATGAACTGATGGGAAGTGACATTCAGAGACACTCTGACCCGTCTGAAAACTTTGATTTTTTTTTTAAGATTTTATTTATTTATTTGACAGAGAGAGAGAGAGAGAGAGAGAGAGGGAACACAAGCAGGGGGAGTGAGAGAGGGAGAAGCAGGCTTCCCACAGAGCAGAGAGCCCGACGCGGGGCTCGATACCAGGACTCTGGGATCATGACCTGAGCTGAAGGCAGACACAATGACCCAGGCGCCCCTGAAAACTGATTTTAAAACAAAAACTAAAACCAGTTCAGTGGTAAAGGTCAGTCCTTGCTTGACAGTCTCCGGGGCAAATGTCCACAATTCTCCAAGCTAACCAGAATAAGAAATCATGCATTTCCTCTAGGACTTTGCTCTACACCTCCCCTCTCAAGTGTTTCTTGCGCTCAGACCCCAATGCCACCTTTTGTGACCCCTGCCACCGAGGTACCTCAGAGCCAGCCCAGGACCCTCCATGACGACTAAGATTGATTTGTGATTTGCACAAAGTAAGATGAAGACCCAGTTTCCTCATCATTAGATTTCCCTCCTCTCAGAGGCCAAGCAGTCAGCAATACCTGAGGGGAATCACCTATATGCTAATTCTACAGGCACCATTCTGCCAGGGACCCTGCCCTCAGGGAGCTTGCAATCTGATGGGCTGACAGCCCTACTCCCAAGAGGAACAGAAAAATAAACAAGAATGAGAGTGTTTCAAGCAAATAAATAATGAAAGTAAGAATTTGAATACCACCTGGATAGAGTTCCATGTTTAAGTTTGTTCTTCAGAAAATGTTTACTAACAGTCTGGTATGCCTGCGATACTATGTAGGTACCAGGGATATAGAGATAAGTAAGACATGATCCCTACCCTGGAGGGGATGCCTTGCACAGGGAAGAGCACTTGAGAAGGTAATTGTAAGACAATGAAGGCCCTGACAGGAGTGTGAAATGACTGCTATAGAAACATCTAGGCCCAGCAGTTAGTCTTGGGGTGTTCAGGTGAAACTTCCAGCGAGGAAACCTGATTAGGAGGAGTTATTGAAGCAAAGAGAGGAAGGTGCTAAGGTGGGCACAGAGCTGCAGACAGTATAAACTGGGCGGAAATGAGAAAAGGAAGCGTGTTGTCTTCTGGCGAGGACAGCAGCTCAGGGGCACTGGATCAGAGGGCATCGGGTGAAAAGCTGACAGGCAAGAGGCAGAGATGGGAAATAAATAGCAGGTTCCATGTGCTGCATGCCTACAATGAGAAAGGCACTTTGCTAGACAAGTACAAAAACAAAGACACCGTATACATTACTTCATTTTATCCTCACAGCACCCCCTGAGGTAGGCGTATTACCATCATTATATACATAAGAATGCGGAGGCTCATAGAGGTTAAGTAACTTACTCAAAGTCACACAGCCAAAATGCTGCCACTATTTGAACAGGAGTCTGAGTTATCCCGAGTCTATCCAAATCCAAACACTAGTCATGTTTCTATTACCACAGGATGTGAAAGGTCTTGGACACCCTGCTAAGGAGTTTGGACTTTATCCTGAAGGCATTGGGGAAGCCCGGAAGAATTTTAGGCAGGAGGATGGCATGAATGGATTTGCATTTTTAGAAGTTCATTCTGACAACTGTGTGGAGAATGGATGGGAGGGGTCCACACAACAAGGCAAAAAGTGCAAGCAGGGAGGCTGCTCATAAATCCCAACAAGAGACAATGGGGGTCTAGAGTATGGCTGTGGCAGTGGAGATGAAGATGAACTCAACAGGGAGTAAGAAGGTAGAATCGGTTGACCTTGGTGATGGGCTGGGTATGGGTAGAAAGGAGAATGAACTGCCAAAAGTTAAGTGGGAGGAACAGAGAAAGTGACCAGTGGGTTGGTAGGAGCTGGATCTCACATAATAGTTAACTTGGCCAGGTTAACTTGGTGATTGGAGACAATATTTATCAAGATAGGGAACAAAGGAGAAAGAGCAGGTTGGAGGAATGAAAGAAGAAATCCAGTTTTGGGGTAGCAAGAGGAGATGTCCCTACAGGAGTTGGCTATCCCATCTGGTCCTCAGGAAGGACACCTGACTGGGCTTCCATCCAATGGGCAGTCATCAGCATCACAATTACATTTGAACTCTCGAAGAGAATCTGCTCACCCAAGGAGAAGGTGATGATTGGGAATTACAGAGAATAGACATGGAACTCTGGAAAACCCTAATCTTTAAGTAGGATGAACAGAGGGAGGGAGAGGATCTCAGGAAGGAGAATGAAAAAGACCAGCTAGAGAGACAGAAGGAAACCCAGGAGATAGCACTAGCATGGAAGCCAAGGCAGGAGAGCATCTCTGGGGTGGAATAGTCAATGGCATCCCACTGAGGAAACTTCGAGTCTGAGAGACCTGAGAAGTAGTATCTGTTGGGCTTTACGATCCAGGGGTCAGCAGTAATTTCAGCTGAAGGGGTTGCACAGAATGTTCATGGAAGCTAGGTCTATGAAACCAGATTGTGAGGGTTGAGAGGTGAATGAGAGGGGATGCCATGCAGACAGTACATGCAGACAATACCATCAAGAACACTGTAAAGAGAAGCAGTGACAGGGCCATAGTTTCATTGTGGGGCTGGGGGGACCCCCAGGGTTGAGAGAGGGTTTTGTCATTTTTGAAAGAGCCAGGAGCACATTTCAGTGCTAATGGGAGACCACTGGCAGTAAGGAAAAGGCTGGTTCTGTGAGAGGAGGAGCATGCATGGAATGAGCTCCCTGAGGAACAGGGAAGGGAGGAAGGGTTGGGACTCAATGCTGTGGGCAAGTATTAGCTTTACTCAAAAGTAAGAGCCGGCTGCCATTATTATGGCAGGAGAAGCTACCAGGAAGAGTGGGCCGGAGGGACCAGAGAGTGAGCAAGATCCTCCCACATGATGGACTTCACTTTGACCTTGAAGTACAAGGTGAGGCTGCTGGGAGTTGGGGTAGGGACAGGCGAGTTAGTAGGAAAGAAAGTTAAGTTGACAGGTGGGGGGTGCATTTGTGGCAGCTTTTGTAGGGGCCGCACATAAAGCTGGTCGGGGTCCAAGGAAGGGCTCTGGGCAGGCAGCAGCACCGAGGACCAAGTGCAGATTGGACATCTGGAGCTGGCCTAAAGGCAGGAGGTAGTGTGACCTTCAGCTGCTGTTCACCACCCCAGCCAGGAGCAGAGCAGGCATCCAGCTAGACTGAGTCACCTCCTCCCCAGAGGCTGACGGGGCAGACCATGAGGTGAAGGAGTAGAAGCGGTACGGGAGTGGTTGGCACAATGTGTCACAGAGAAGCAAGTGATGACATGGGGGGACTTCTTGGGGGTCTTGGGAAGAAATGGAAAGGCTAAGTCTTTGATACAATGAGGCCTCGAGGTCACAAGGCTGACAACTGAAAGGAGCAGAAGTTGGGATGGAAGAGACCCCAGCATCTCAGCGTTAAGAGGTGGAGCAGTTCTGGAGAATGGGGTTGGAAAGGGTGATTTTGATTGTGGAGTGACAGACATTCATACAGGTGTCACCTCTGGAGCTTCTCTGGGAACCTAGCACCTTTCCCTGCCTCGAACCTCCCTTTCCCACCTCCCATCACAGTCAGACCAAAAGAACCTGCCTGGCAACGAGCTGGCACACACTGGGACTCCAGAGTTGCATATTTAAGATAGATGAGGGGGAACACAAAGGAGAGATTTCCTGGCCTCCATTCAGAGGTCACCCTCCCAGGACAGCATCCTCCCCGCCCCCCGCCCCAGGGCTTCCTGTTCTCTGACATAGCTGCCTCTTGGCTCTTAGCCTTTGCCCCAAACGGACCCACAGACTTGTTCTCTGACTAAGCCTTCATTTACCCCATGCAGACTTTGGCACTGCTGGTGGCATTACCCTCGTATTAGATCCAGATGTTCTCTTGCTGTTTCCTAATCGGCTGACTTCTGGAAAAAGCCCACGCCTGCTGGATTTGTAGCCTAACCCTGTTGGAACTGGTACTTGAGTCCCAGCAACACAGCCACCTCGCTAACTTCCCGGGAGGTGAAGATGAGACAAGCAGCTGGGGTGTGGGCTTCCCTTCATGTCCCCCTCTCCTTAATCGCAGGCCAGGCATTCATTACCCAACGGGCCTGTGTACCCATGTCCATAGGTGGGGAATGGCCTCCTCCTATCCTCCAGGCCCCCTGAGCTAAAGTAATACTTCCAGCTCTCAACACTGGAGCACCCTGTGTCAGACCCCGTGCTAGGAAGATATGTGGTCCCTTGGACTTCCCAAAGAACTTTGAAGCGAGCATTATCCTAACCTTACAGCTGAGGAAAGGGAGGCTCAGAGAAGTTAAGCAACTTGTGCCATTGTTGCCCAACTTGCAAGTAGCAAAGCCAGGATTCAAAGCTAGGCCTTCCTTCTACCAGAGCCGGGAACCTCGACCTTCTCCTAGCCGGCCTCCTCTAAAGGGCTGATGGTAAATTCATGTTCTCATTCTCATCCATTCGTTCATTTATCAAACATCTGAGCACTTGCTAAGCTCCAAATCTACTTCAAGACTTAGAAAGGTCAAGTTTAGCATAAAAAGGAAAAGGTTCAGATGAGCTGAGGTGTCCATAGCTGGGGGCACAGTAGAACCCATTTCTCATGGCCACCTACAGATCACCTCCTGTAGCCAGAAAGAGCTCTTTGCAAACCTTTCCAGTCACCTTTCCTTGTTCTGATTACACAACCAAAAAAGCAAGAGAGAGTCAGAATGAGGCAATACCTTCCAAGCCTACCACTCTTTGCAACCTGATGGAGAGATCTGACTTGGAAAACAGTGCCATGGGCATTGTTGTCTCTCCCACACACACTGCAGAGGCCTTTGGAATCTTTTCAAAGAACCCCACCTCCCCCATCACCAAGTGCTTCATATTTTTTGCTGCCAGGACAAAAGTTCAGACAGGCCAAGTCTTAAGAGACCTGCTACTGTCCCATTCGAGCCCTCCCCACCCCCCGGCCCCTGTTCCACACACAGACTCCCTACCACCAACAGTCTCTTTCCAAACAGGAGAAGAGGGTGTTATCCCAGCAATTGCTACTGGACCAGGGACAGGCATCTGATTTATGGACAACCCATTTATTGGCCAGTGGCCCAGGAGGTGGCCTAGCACAAAAGTGGCTACTAACATGGGCCATGGTGACAATGGTCTAATTGAATTCTCTAGAGAAGTTTGAATGTGAGAGAAAAGGCAGCTGGGAGTGTGACTAGAAGCTAAAAGACACAGAGAGAAGCCACAAGGAAGCAGAAGCCATGAATAAACAGAAACCAAATGCAGGATCCGTAGAGGCAGAGACAAAGGAGCAGAGAACCCAAGCATTAGGCTTGAGGACTTCTACCTTGTTGTAGAGAGGATGAGATAACTTGGAGCTGCTTGAGGTCCAGAATCCTGTTCCAAGCTCCTAGAAGCCAATCTGCCCTCAGTGATTATGGAACCCTGAGGCTTCGGTGGCCTCCCAATTTCCAGAAATATCCTTACAATAAATCCCCATTTACTGAAAGTCACCTGAGAGGGTCTCTGTGCCCCCGAGGGAGGCTGACTAATACTCGGGCTCTTTAAACCCGTTCAGATTCACGGGACTGGCTGGAGGAGTGCTGGGAGCATGGGTGAGTCACCACACAAAGGCTCTTGGCATTTTTGTCACTCCATTCTGCCCTTCTCTTTCCTGCCAAAAAGCACAGCCGACTGCAAAACCCAGATCTGGCTCTCTCCAGTCTCTAACAGCACAATCACTGAAACACTCCCCAAGTACTACCATCACTGCACTTGCTTTTCCATGAAGAAAGCATTGTTCCTTCTGAATCCCCTCACACGCAGTCTAGCAGAACTCAAGACACCAGTCACCAACCCCTGGACTCCACCAAGAGTGGCCCCAGCAGAAAGCCACTACATTAAAGCAGTGTATCTTCCCTTTAAATGTATCTTTTCCAGTAGCAGGTTTGAACTTACGTCTTTAAAAAAACTCCTAAATGTTTGTTTTCAAGAGCAAGCCCCGTGTCCCAAGGCCTGTGGCAAGTTGGAGGCTTGGGTCCCTTGACGTAGCCTGAGAATGGACATGGCAATTTAGAGCTAAGGAGCTCATCCAAAGTCACCAGGCTCACGTTTAGCTGAAGGAGGGCTTCCATTGTCCTTTCCCCTCTGTCCCTGAGACTCCCTCGGATGGTAGCCCTGGACACAGCTGTCCACTGGGGGGTGGGGGGGGTGCACTGGTTTGTGATGATGCCTAGTTCCAACAATCTGAGAGAGACCATTCTAAGATGGGTGCTCACTTCACACCTGCCCTATGTCCTCCACCCAGAAAACCAGTGGATACGTCTACACCAGCAGTGGTTTCCTGGATGGAGGTAAGGCTCACAGGTATGTCCCACCCACTGAGAAGAGAAAACAAATGACAGAGAGCTACTGGAAGGAGACAGCTTTGAGCAGGTCTCCCCTCAGAGGCTCCCAGCCCCAACCCACAGCCGTCTGTTATACGCCGACCTCTTTCCCTCCCCTGTAGCTTAGTGCTGCCCTTGGCCCGCTCAGTAAGAGACACATCAAATCTTGTGGAAAAATCACAGAAGTTAGTATAATTGGTGCAGTCGCCATGACATCCCAGATGCCCAGGAGACTGGAGGATTTGAAATACTCTGACACACCCGCTTTCTGGGGTTATTGAGGTGTGTGGGGCGGGGTGCTTTCCACAGACAACAGTAGCATCTCATGATGTTTTGGCTTCAGCGGGAAATGACCATTTCACATGTGTTATCTTTCTAGCTACCTGAAATTTGACACCAGAGGTTTTAAGATTCCTTTAAAAGTCTGGCAATTTTGAAAGAATTTTTTTTTTTTTTTTTTACAAATTCCATATGATCCACTCCTCTGCCTTTTTAAACTAAGCATTTTGAAAATAATGTCACCTTTTCATAATGACTTGCTTGGGGTTGTTAGTGTGAATGCCCTTTGTTGCCCTGAGATGTGCTCCGTCCAGAGTACAGGGACCATGTCTTAGTTGTCTTTATATCCCTCAACACCTCGGCCGGCATGCAGTCAAGCAGGGGTGTGAGCCGCACGCATGGGGGGTTGCATGGAAGAAAACCCAGAGGTTATGGACCAGGAGGCAGGCAGAGCTCATGGCTCTCGATGGCTCTGCTTTGGCAACCAACTTTTCCTTAGTGCCTGAATCCTGCCTTGCTATCAGGTTCTCAGGTTGCCAGATCTGAATGTTCTTTGTTTTCTAACATTTTTTTGAGACATAGATCACATATCATAAAATTTACCCTTTTAAAATGGTTTTTAGTAAGTTCGCAAAGTTGTGCAATCACCTCTAATGCCAAACATTTCTCCACCCTCAAAGGAAATCCCACACCCATCAACTGTCAGTCCTCATTCTCCATTCCAGCCCAGCCCCTGGCAGCCACTAATCTACCTGCGCTCTCTCTGGATTTGCCATTCTGGAAACTTCCCTAGAAATGGAGTCATACACTCTGTGGTCCTTGGTTCCTGGCTCCTTCATTTAGCATGTCTTCAAGGACCTTTGGTATGCCAGAACTTGTTGCTACTCTTCTTGCTCCTGCTTCTGAGCATTCCTTCACCTTCTCCCTTGCATTTCTAGTCTTCTGTGAGCATGATAACACAACTTGTTAGGATGTGTGCCAAACAGGCTAAATAGATCTTGTGGAAAACTCTGAGTTCTTGTAAAAATGTGGGGTGTTTGGGCACTTTTATTTCAGGGGCTCAGAAGTGTTAACTGCTTCCTCTCAATTTCCTGACTATTTTCTCAATGGCCAGCGTTTCTGGTTTAGAGCCTCCCAGGTGAGAAAAGGGTCAAGTCATTCACTTCATTTCCATTGTGCGGTCCATTTTTACAAATCCTTTTATACCTCTTTTCTATTTTGAGTCTCCCACCAGCACTGAAGAACTGGTTCATACAAGAAAGAGAAAAGTGGCCCCTGACACTTAAGAATGGGCCTAATCCACAACTAGGGCTCAGTTTGTTCGGAGTTAGCCATGGTTCTCTGTTGGATGTGCTCTCACAGGACTCCAACATCAGACACAGTCACTCTGTGACTGTGAGGGAGACAAAAAACAACACTACTTCGTAATCTTGTTGAAGCCCAGGCAGAAAATCAGGTCATTGTGCCAATCACAGAACTATCAAGCACCTCCCCATCCTGGAGAACACAGGTGACTGCTGCTTCTTTACTAACCACCGCTTGAGCGTTGCTCCATCCTTCTCACCTTCTAGATAAGAATCATCAAGGTACACAATCACAGCATTACACCTGCTTACTGATAATGGTCAACTCAGAGAGAAGAGCCCCACCACCTTCCTAAACACTCCTGGAAAATCACCAGACACAAGCCAAAATCCCATTAAGTTCTTTCTAACATTCCCTTTACTAGTATACTCTTCCTTCTTGCAACAAGTCAATGAACCCAACTCTGTTCAACCACAGGTATGTTCTTGGTGGTGGTTTTTAACTGGAGAATATTGGCAGGAATCAAAGTTCTGCTGAGAGTCAGCAGAAACACTTCCTTGAACCAAGAGACTCCCATCCCCAAACACACATCTGAAACCTCTTGACTCTATGCCTGTTTGGGGAACTATGCGGCTCCTAGCTAGGAGGTAAGCTCAGAATGAGTTGAATTTCAGTGTTTCTTTGAGGCCCTTCTAGAGGATTTTCAGCTAGCCCCTGATTGGTGACCATCGCCTTTGGCCTTTGACCAAGCTCCAGAGACAGAAAGTCTCCTGGTCTATTCTGGCTCTCTTGGGGTCTTCTTTATGTAAAACAGCACTCTCCTGGGCCAAACACCTGCTGCTTTCCTATTCTCTAACATGTGAAGGCATCTCCTTATTTCTCTAACACAGTAGAAGAGACACTTTGAAACTGCAGCGGCCACTTGAGGGAATTTCGACATGAACAAGATGGTACAGATACAGGACAGAAAGTGAAGAAACCCTCATGAAGAGCTTGTCATGCCTAAAAGAGAGATCATTTTGTTTAATGTAAGAGATGCAGGCTTCCTCCTTTGTTTCCATATTTCAGGGATTATTAAGTGCTGGCTTTTTGTCATCCGCTTGATAAAATGTGAAGGGCCCAAGCTATTGTCTAAAACAGTATGATGTCACTCTCTTTCAAGTGTATATGTCAAAATCCCTTTTTCTACAGCCAACCTTTTTACCTCTCTTGCAGAAGGAATTTAATTACCCTTGTAGGGATAACTTCTCATATTGGAAGCTAGCTTCCTCTAATTTTCTTGTTTCTATCCCTCTATTTTTCCCTCCCTTTGGAAAGTGTAAAGATAGCTGATCAAAAGCGTCATTCCTTTGTATGGCTATTCTACCACTATCTAGAGTCCAGATAAACAGTCAAAAATGTCGACAAAGGAAGTTATTCAATTCAATTGCGTTCCTTTTTTGTGGACACCGAAAAGCATATTAGGTAATAGTCTCTCTCTTTTCACCACATTTGTGAGATAATAAGGTTTTAGCTCCAAGATAGAGTCCTGGGTTTGATTCAGAATCCTCAAAAAGTTTACTATGTACAAATATGCCAGCATAATATTTTGCTTTGAACAAGTCCATGGTTCAAGTTCTCATGGTTCATACTTCCCAAGTTTTCCACATTGGTTTTATGATGTAGGTAAGTTCCACTGTTCCTGTAACTTGTTTAAAAATAAAAATTATACATACATACATATAAAATCACATGGCAACTAAATGGACTCATGATAATGGCTCATTTGGGAGACATGCAAAGGACATTGAGATTCTGGTTCATGTGCAGGTCATCTACCGCTTACTACTGTATTTTGACTCCTCTTTCTCCATGTAAGCTCCCTTACAATCCTCCTGTTGTTTTTGACTCCTTGTGGTCTTCTGCCACTTGAGAAAAAAATGAAATTCTTGCAGTTTTCTCCAACCTTAGCTACTGCTCTGAATTTAACTGATTTTTTTTTTACAAATTTAATTAGCTCTTCTTTAAACACTTAAGGTAGATCTCCTTCTACGTGTCCCTTCTGGTTCTTAAGTTTCCCTGCATAATTAATTCCAGACTTGAGTCTATAAAAACTGAATCTTACCCCACCTTCAACAAGATGCTTCTTCTGGGGTTATTGCAACCCTATCAGCAAAACCTAGGCCATCGGAAATGGGAACTAATATGAGGGCTTTTCTCGCTACAAGAGTCAATCTGTTCTTACTTTCAGGAACTATTTGACTCCACTCAAGGGATCTGCCCACCTTGAGGGGCAAAAACTTGGCTCAATGCTATTATGCTAAATGATACTTATTCTCCCAATACAGTCTGTGCCCCACTAGGGGATTAGTTCTCATGTGGACATTGGGCTTACACCTATCTGCCAACACACTAACTTATTACCCTATGTGTTCAGGATGGCTTTTAGAGACTTTCAGGTGCTTCAAATTACCACCCTTCCACTGGATCGAGTTTCTCTGAAAATTATACTCAGAAACCTCCAAAACAGGCAAGCATGGAGTACATCATGCATACTCTGAGAGCTACAGTTCCCCCAGTAGGGATTCATACAACTGAGAAACGTAGTCCAAACTTTTCTCTGACCCTAACAGACACTGTAAATGACAGCAGCTCAGTTTAAACTTCATTAGCCAGAGTTGGATCATCCCATGGATAATCACATGGCCCTAAAGTTCATCTCAGGTAGTCAAAGAGAAATTTATATTACAGCAAACAGGTCTTGCTATCCCTGTGTCAATACTATAGGACAAGCAGGGCAGTATGTGACTAAGTAAAAGACAAAGCCACTGGACTCTCTAAAACAGACCCAGATGGATTCTGGCACCTGTTTTCATTGTCTAAGTTTTGTAATCTAGGCCCCTTCACTTTGAGACCTGTCAAAAAAACTAATCATCCTTCTGTTTCTAATGATTGATATATTCTGTCCAGGGTCCTTGGGGCTACTTTGCAGGAATTATCAAGTCACAGGAGCCAACAATTCACCTTGCAACAAAAGAACCAGAAGAAGACTAACTCCTAGTACAGCTACACACTACGTTCTCTGGACACCCTCTTGATTCTGATCAGCATAAATTCAGCAAAGGCAAGATCTGGATGTCAAGGATTAATGTCCTATAGCTTGGCTCTATCTCCATGGCCAAAAGGAAGACTCTCTGGCTGAAGGGCATTGACACATTATTTTAGAAAAGGAAACAGGAGGCTCATAGAGATTAAGTGACTTGCCCAAGTTCACACTGTTAACTTACAGCAAGGCCAAAACTTGAACTCAGGTTGTAAGACCCGGCCAAGGATCTGAGCAAAGGTGCATCCTGTTGAGTTGCCTCCCTCAGTACCAGTGAGAGGGAAGAGAAACTGGGCGATCATCAGACTCGCCATGCCAGAGCTGACAACAGCCTTCCTTAGCCCCATAAACTCACAATTTCCGAGCTCAAGGAACTTTAGAGACCATTCAGGCTAACTTCTCAGTTTATAGATCAGGAGACACAGGCCCAGAGAAGACAAGTGACTTCCTTAAGGTCACACAGCAAATTAGTGGCAATGTCCAGACTTGATCCGAGATCACCAGAGCTTGGTGCATGGCCACATCTTGCCCCTCATCAGCGTCAGGTGCATTCATCCCGCCTGGTTGCTGGAGGATGTTATCATGTTCTGATTCAGTGCCCTTCCTCTTAGAAAGAAACATCTCCAGACGGGGGTGGCTACTTCCTCCCTTTTCAGCCATGTGGAATTTCTCTCTTGTCATTTTAGTTAGAAACGTCATCTCGGTGTTTTCAGTGACTGAGGCTACCTCAAAAGAACCCAACTCTCACGTGTACATGTGCATAGTTCTTCATGCTAAATGGAGCAGCAGTGCATATAACCTTAACAGGAGTGCAAGCTAAAAGTGCTGTTCCCTTTTGAACCTTCTCAAGGCATCCTTCAATCTACCCATGAGAATGAATCTTCTGAGTTCATTCTCAAAAGTGGGATTCCAAATATCAGGGTCTATTCACAACCGGACAATCATGCTACTCCCCTGCTCAAAAGACTTTGATTACTCCCTATGTCTTCAAAATAAAGCCACAAATCCTTAACCCGTTATTCAAGGCCACCTGCTATCTGGTTTCACTCTACCTCTAGGGCTCATGCCCACTATTTCTTCTGCACTTAGTTTCCCTTTAGCAGATCAGATAGACTACAAAGAACTGCTCCTCTTTCTAAATCCCAAACTGCTCTCTCTCTCTCTCGGCAAATCAAATACACACTAGCATACAGGGATGTCTTTTCTTCCCTACAGGAAGGGTATCCCATTGATTTTTGTTATCTTTTTGTTATGTGATCTTAACAAATAGTGAGTAAATGAATGAGTGTATGCTTGAAAAATACTACATTTATCCTTCCCCACCCCCCAACCCATGCCTGGGAAGAATTAACTGCTACTGGAAACATAATGTCTTTAGGTTTTCTCAACAGAATATAAACATAAAGCTCAAATGAGAAAGCAAGCTGAAGGCAGTGTGGCATTGCTTTATTGGTAAGATCTTTTTTTTTTCCTTAAAGAAGTATACTACAGAATAAGAAACCCATTACACTAGGAGTTGAGATGGTATCAACTATCTTTGTGGCTTGTGTGCACTTTTAAACCAGGATTCATGGCTGTAGAAACAAAAGAACCTCTTTGCCTGTATAATTTTGTTCCCTTCCTTTATTGCTTTAAATAGACAAGATGTGGTTTGCATTCCTTTCACTGCTAATGTTGTTTGCTTTGGGTTCCCGAACAAAAATAACTTGCCGTTCATATTGCTCTCAAAGGTTGTTAAAAATCTCCTCCCCCTTACGCATTCCACTCATTTGTAACCAAGGTCTTGAGTGTTGCTAATGGAGGCTCCCTCAGCCCCATAGCTTCTGTGATAAAGCAGCAGGTGGTGGGTCAAGTTCTATTAAGCACCAGGTAACATCAGCATCCTTTAACCTTACTAAGAGAATCCTGAAGCTGGAGGGATTATCTTGTGTATACAATTGCTCTAGGCAAGAATGGGCACCAACATCCTAGGCGTATAAAGATCATCACCATCACCTCGGTAAGGTGATGACAGCTCTTTACAGTTTACATATCTTTTTTCCTAGTTATTCTTCCTCTTGATCATTAAAAGCATCTTGCAAGATAGGTGTTACTCTCTGGAGCACAGCCGAAAATGTTAGGTGGCCTGTTCCTGCAGCACCCAGCTTGGCAGGGCCAACATTAAAAAATGCAGTGCTTTTGCCTCTATGCTGCAGCAAACCTCCACTAGAGTTTTCTGAATGTCCGACTTCTTGGCAAAATGTAGAAAAAGCAACTATAACCTTCCTTGATATTCTAACCTAGCTCTCAACCTTCAGTCTAGAGCAAAACTTCTAAATGTCCAAGACAGACAGGTCCACGTGCCGCATACCTGCATGTGTAAACCTTCACCCATCCACCAGAACCTCAACTCTGAAGCCAGAAACTAGAAATTCTCAGAGTTAACATTTCAGTCATGAAGGCTCACTTTCAGGGCAAGTTAGGATTTGGGTTAATGTCTCCCTCCTCCCAAGTGCCTCTGATTTTACGAAAATCAAACCCTGATTCTTAGGGCCTTCTGCTAATTTCCCTCTCTCTGCACACACTGCAGGGACTCCCACCACGCACCACCTCCAATAGGAAGGGTGATCCCTAAACGTGTGTGGCAGTTAACGCTTTCCCTGTCTTTTCCATCTGCCTGCAGCTTGTTACAAGATCTCAGGAAAGGACTAGCCAGGTCTAACAAAGACATTTCTGTGACATAACAAACTGGCTTCTCCCCATTCAGCCCAAAGTTACAGTGCTTTTTGATATTGGTTACAGCCAGGCGACTGCCGGTCCTCCTCAAGCACTTACATTCCTTTGCACACCCTCAACTGGGCTTCCATCTGCCCCTTCCAGCAGCTCTTCATAGGAGCAATAGTGACATTCGCACTGAACCACATAATGAGATTCCTAATGAGACTAAAGGAATGGCTGGCCCCACTCGTTTCTCTGTCTGAAATGTGGACTACCCATGAGGGACTTCCTGCTTTAAAATAGGAGAGAGGCTATCTCAGGAGAGAGAGGAAATCGTGTCCACTAAGGAGGCAGTCTGTCCAATGAGGTCAGGGCAGGGCTGTTGGCAGCTTCCGTTAATTCCGTTGGGGCAGGCAAGTGGTTATTGGCAGTTAGTTCTGAGGTTGAGCTGAGGATGCTGGGATGGATTTTTAAGTGCACAGTTGGCCCTTACATCGTGAGCCTAGCTTAAGTGCCCAGGGAAATGGAATAGCAGGGAGAAGGGATATTCGCAAATAATGCCAAAACCTCTTGTTAGTCTTTGGCTTCCATATCCTTCCCTAAAACTTTAGGTCAGGGGCTAAGCCACCCAACATTTCCATCTCTCCCCCATTCCTTCATGGAAGAGAGTCCTGCTTGCAGAGCAATTGCTGAGATGTTGGCAAGATAAAGGGTTGTAAAAATTACCACAAATAATCTACAAAAGCTTCGTTGGATTAGGTTATGGATCTCTGAACGTGAGTTACGTTTGTTGGGTCAGTGACCTTGCTCAGAAATTGACAGAGGAGATGTCTAATAAATGCCTGTTGGATGGATAAATACACAGCTAAATGAATTTTTACCTGAGTCTAAAAACTGCCTTTCCCAGCATAGAAATAAAGCCCCAGCAGCCTCAGGCCTACACCTGCTAGAAGAATGCTAGTGTCAGCCCCAGGAAAGTGGGCAAGAAGAAGCAAATCCTAAACAAGGCTAACACAAAAGGGGATTTCCCTCCCCCTTTTCTTGCCCTCACTTCCACTGTGGTGCTAAAAATCCCATCAAGACAGGTCAATAAAACAGCAACAGCAGGATATAAAAGAATTATTACTCTTTGCTCTGGCCATTTAGAAGTTTCCTGGAAACCTGGCTCTCCTCCAAACCATTGCCCCATGACCATGGTTGTGATGAGCTTGAATCCTGGGTCCTCTTACTAACTAGATGTGAGACTTTGGGCAAATTACTTAACCTCTCTAAACCTCAATTTCCTCAATCTGTAAAATGGGGATAATATTGGGTAAAGCACTAAGCATAATGTCAGGAATATAGTTAATGCTCAATAAATGTTTATTTTTATTACTCCTGCACCCCATTCTGCCATCCCCTTCTTTCTCCTCCTCTCTATTGCTTCTAAAGATATTATTGTCTATGAACAGCCAGAGAGTAGAATGACCAGAAAAAAACAGGTAATTTTGGACAGCCCAGAAGTTATCTACAAGCCTAAGAGCAATCACTGTAGCCTGACCAACTGCCTGGTCTTTTGAAAAGCGTGATTAGTAGCTGATGGTGTCCATAAGCCCACATAGATTCCTAAGAATGACAGAGATGTGTGTTCATTCATAAAGTAACTCTTGACTCTCTAGAAGACAAGTATTTTTTGCTCCCAGTGTATCTCAAATGGCACTTCCAGTGCCGAGAGCCTGCTATTTAATAATGTCACCCAGAGAGGTGAAGGGCAGGTTAAGTCTAGGTCTGTGAACTGAGGTAAGCCACTTGTTAATGGCTTAGTCCCCTCACGTGCAAAACATAAGGGGTTGGACTAAATGTTCACTGAAGTACCTTTACATTTTAAAATGACTTCTGGTTTAAACAATTCCATGATAATCAGAGAGGGATCATAGAAAGGTAAAATACACAAACTTAACCTCTCAGAAGGACAATAAAAATGTTTCAATTTGAAGTTAACTTATAAAGTGATATAGTTTAATGGAGATGTAATGGCATGAGGAGGCCAGGCCCTCTCAAACACTTTCTCAGCATCAGACGTGGTACCTGGAACAGACCAAGGGGAGGCCAAGAGATTCTATTCCCACCTCCTCTCTCAAGAGGCCTCCATAGTGAGAAAGAGAAAGGGAGCCCCCAACTCTCCCTTCCCCTTCACCGGCCACTCTCCAGCTGAAAGGCAGGGGAAAGGGAGACCCCAAGGTCTTCCATCACCGCTGCAGACACCAGCCAAGCCCCTCCCCACTCTCCTTGGCTTTGACTCTCACCTGCATCCCCACCTCCGAAACAGTCTCCCACTAGGTATTAGGTGTCAGCTACACTTCGCCTGCCAAAGGTCTTCCCTTGCCAATTTTTGACACAAGCTTTTGCATACCGTTTGCATAAATTTGCAGGTAGGGTTCAAGAGCCCTGACTCCAATTATACAGGAGGACACACGACTGCATTTGCAGTGAAAAGTGACTTTGGGGAGAGCACACCTGATCTGTCGTCGAGTGCTGTGGGAAAGTCATGCTAACTAGGTTATGCCCATACAATAAGCCCCCATACCTGCCCTCCCAGCCAACACCAAGGTCCAAGAAACCAGAGCTTTTTCAATGTTGGCTTGAAGTCATGCCTAGTAGGTAGAAAAAAGCTTTGCCCAGCCATGGGGAAGAATGGGGGTGGGCATTTATTCCATCAAAGAGGAGCATTGAAAGACAGCTGAGAGCCCAAGTTCAGAGCTGTTCACTCCAAACGGTCAGTGTTTGGTGACTTGACCCAGAAATTCTTGTGTTCTAGTCAGTCAAACCAGGCTCTGATTTCCAACATAACTGTTGCTAGAACAGCTTAGGGGATGAAGGTATGTGACTGAAAGATGGAAGTTGGGACAGTTGCCCCTGCCTTCCGCTCTCAGCCCACCTTCACAAAAATTCGTCACTGTGCCCATTTGTACTGCGTGCGCACGTAATTTAAGAAAAGTTCTTAACTATAAAAGCAAGTGGGTGAGTACCAACAAAATGGGGCCAATCATTTTCAAGTGGAGACCCTCTGAGCAAGTTGGCAAATAAACCAGCCTTTGACCTTCTTCCACAAGGTCTGGGGAAACCTCTTGTGATGACCAGACATGAAGGAAGGCTTCAGATTACAACCTCCAAAGGGATTAGCTATCCACTGACCACAGGGATAAGTGGAGTGAGACCCACAGCACCAAAAAGACCACAAAGACCACCAAAGCAGTCTAATAAAGCAGACACTGAATGCATTATTTGCCATGCAAGGAGAGAAGCCCATTGCATCAAGAAAGGTCAGGAAGTCTGTCCAAACTGGAGGTAAATAGGACAGAGACGGCGTGGAAAAGAAGTTTTGTCTGAACTTCTGATTGGCTCAAAAAGCAGATTGCAAACTCTGTTTTGGGGTTGGTTGCTGTTCTGATTTTGTGTCACAGAGGCATGGGCACAGGTCTCCACAGATCCTGGACAGCCCTGTCGTGCACGGCCCTAGCTGGCTGGCGTATGTGCCTGCTCTCACCTCCGTGACATTTTTCTTGGACACGCACTTTGGTGAAGAGTTAGGGCCCCTGGGGTGCCATTGGTCGCTGTGTGGCTTTGTGCCTATTACTCCCGCTCTCTTATTCTCACTGCCTATTAATGGGCGGACACACCTCTCTCCTGGCCAAGTGGATGAGATAACCATACGAAAGCAGCTGGGTTGTTTGTGAGCAGGGAGCTGTATTTTCTAAACAGGAAAACTGAGGCACAGAGGCCCAAGCCCCAGTAAGTTGGGGCACATATGAATAAAATGCTGCTGAATCTGGGGGAGAGGGGAGTGGGGACAGGCTAACTGGAAAGATCTAACCAAATGTTAACCGTGCTTAAATCCGGTGGTGGGATTGTAGGGGATTTTTATTTTCTTCTTTTCTGTATTGGTGTTTATATATTCTCCAAAGTTTCTACTATGTGAGGTTTTGAAATCATATTTTTGAAAAAAAAACTTTGACGCAGCAAGGGTGAGCTCAAGGTCAAGGTGACTGTATGTAGTAAAGGTGTATGTGCTTAGCAAAATCAGGACATTCTCCCCAACAGGAGTTCAGAATTCAGAGCTTGCAGCTGAGTCTGGCGCCCCCATGCTGTCTCAACTCAGGGCTCCATCAAAGCCAGATAGGCCTGTCTGTCCTCTCAGGGCTCAAGAGTGTGACAGTGCTGGCCCGGGGCTTAGAAGCCCTCGCCGGCCCTTGCAAAGCCCACTTAGATACTGGAGGAACAAAGACACCAAATAGCATCTCATCTTTACGAGACACCTCCTCTGCAAATTAAAAAAAAAAAAGGAGAGCGAATACTCCTTTGTTCTCTAAAAGTGGTGGGGGCACAATCCCAGCGGGACTCTATTTCTCTGGCCTTAGTGTTTCCATGGCAGGTATGGTCAGTGAGGCCAGTCCCCGACCTTACACTGCTAGGAGCTGAGCTGCACCAAGGAAATACAAGGCCATCCTTGGTTTCTAAAGCCTTTGCTTTAAGAGAGCCCACAGCTTCTGTTCTGTTGTTCACCTACTTTCCCTGCTAGAGGGCTTCATTTCTTCCTGATAACATTCCTTTTTTTTCTCTCTCTCTCTCTCTCTCATTCAGTACTTAGTCGAGGAGGGAGAGATGGTGGCCAACATCAGCGGTTCAGTCCTGTATCATCTGATCCTCCCTGCTATCTCTCCTCAATGCCAAGCCCACTCAACCCTGTAACTCTCCCTCTGGGGCTGCCTTCCTGAACGTCCACTCACATTTCTTGACTCTCTATTCCTACCCCATTGGATAGATTAAGAAGGATCATCCTGGCCATTTGGCAAGGGAAAGACTTTGTGAATTGGGGAACAATTAGGCTATACAACAAATTACGCACGTTGCTGCATTTATGCCTACATGTCCTGACTTTCCATCTGGGGTTCTGCATGGGGCTTCAGAGATTCCGGGAATCCTCTGATATTCTACAGAAAATGGCATAGGTGGGATGTGTGGGTGTTCGTTTTCCTTGGGAGGGGGATCCATAGCTTCCATTCGATTTTCAAAGAGGTCCTTGCTCCAGGAAAATGTCGAGAACATTTATCTAATGACTCTGTCCCCTAGGTTATACAGAAAGTAATTATCCCAGCAGAAACTGTAGCTTGGGCCATAGAGGATGGTGAAGCCAGAGGAAGGGCAGTCAAAGGGGTGGTGTGGGGTGTGGCAGCCTAGCATATACTTTGATGTGGTCATTGGGAAATGTGGCTCAAAGAAGGAAGGAAAGTAACATTTATTGAGCATGGCCAGGAGCCAGGCTAAACCGTTTGTATACATTTTCTTTGTCTTCACACTTGCTTTGCGAGGTAGGACTTATTATCCTCATTTTACAGATGAGGAAACAGGCTCAGAGAAGTTAAGGAACTTCCCCTATGTCACACAGCTAGCAAGAGACAGAACTGGATTCAAAACTAGGGCTGCGTGGTCAAAGATCTGTGCTCTATTTTACTACACGTTACAGCTCAGTCTCATCTCTTGTGTCCCTGACAGGGTGGAGAGAGGGCACAGCCATGTCACCTAACCTCTTGGAGATTCAGGTTCCCTTAACTGCAAAAATGGAAATTTAGTCTGCCCTTCTTCCCTCTCCACCTGTCTGGCTGTTTGTCAAGGAGCAACCAAGGGAGGCGGGAGGACCCAGCCATATTCAGTTTAGCAGGCTCAACTCCACCATCCCTCCCCACCTGCTACCACTGGGCAGGTCCAGCCTCAGGAAGCCCAGAGCCCAGAGAGCGGGTTATGCCACTAGCACCTCTCTGTGAAGTGGAGCGGCAGTTCAGACCCGGATGAGGAGCACGGAATGGCGAGGGGGGACTGCTGTACTAAGGCTCCCGCTGAACAGCCCTCACACGGCCGTGTGAAAGCCTCCTCGTGGCTAAGTGAATGGCAGTGTTTTCGTTCAGGGTGGCAAGGGCAGAGGAGACCCTGAAGAGTCGATCCAATTTGGGGCGGAGGAGGCAGAAGCAGAAGGCAGGCAAGTGCCCACCTCTCAGCCAGCTCACCCCTCCTTCTGTCCTGTCTGAGGGTCCCTCATCCCCTCCTGTCTGTGCCCCTCTCCCTGCAGGCTGGGAGGCACCTCCCCAACCCCCATCCTCCACGACCAACCTACCAGCCACAAAGGGTGAGTTAGTTCATCATAATGTTTTTGTGAGGGCCTGGGAGCCATTCATCCACTCGAACGTAATCTCCCACTTGCAAAATGTCAAAATGGGCAGCTCTCCCCAGCCTCTTCCCTCCCTGGCCCCTTCTCCTTCCCCTCCCTCAAAGATCAGCCTGAATGACTTCTTTTGTGGTGGGCTTCCCTTCCTTTCAGGCCCCCTCGCCCCTCCTCTAAAGTGCTTTCACAGAATGTGGTCTTTCATTAAGAGCAGTGATTCATTTCCCATCAAACTTTAAATATTCCCCTCTGAAATGAGTAATTCTGACTTTGAAGGGAGCCATGCGGTGACAGCCCCGCCTCTATCTGGTTCCGGTGGCCTCCAGTCTTTCCCCATATAAGGCCTTGAAAAGCAAGGGGAGAAGCCTTGGTAAGTGAGCCCAGAGCTGAAGCAGGAACCAGACGGGGGGAGGGGACTTGATGCTTGGCCTGTGGGCCCAGGAAGCTGAGAGCATCCTGAACTGGGGACTGTGAGGCATGGCGTAGGTTGCTGGACCCAGAGACCCCGACAATCCTTTCCAGCCCCGACCTTTAGAAGTCTGTTATGAGCCTTTGGTGGCACCTACTGAAGACCTCTGATAATGTGGGGAGATACCCACAAAGCTTTCCGACATACGGCAGAGACGTGTGCACAGCTGTGTCTCAGGACTTGGCTAGCACAGCTAGAAAGAGCTTCTGACAGCGTCTGAACACTGACCCAGCCCTTGACCCCCGGTGTGGCTTGGGCCCAAGTTCTCAGCTCTCTCACGTGCCCCTGGGCAGGCTTTTCTTAAAGCCTCCGTTCCCTCTCATGTACACACCTGGATGTGAAGAAAGCAGCCTGTTCTTCCACACGGGTCACCATGCTTTGTACCCTGTGACACCACCACCCTGACCACAGATGTTTGGATATGGGATTAGTGCCTGAGCTGACAATAGCCACCTTGAGACTAACAGCGGCCCCTGAGGTGGCCTTGCTGGGGACCTGGCCCCAGGGCCTCGTCATGTCCTCTCCCTAAAGGAGTTCAAAGAAACTTAGAGATACTGACAAGAGATCAAAATAGAAGCCAAAAGGCACCCTGGGGGCGGCAGGCATTCAGCCATAGGAGATTAAAGAGCCAGCCAGGGCTAGAAACAAACTCCTGGTTAGAGTTGGTGTTTGCCCTGGGGCCCCAGGACAGTCCAGGTCTCTATGAGGCTAAGAGCTAGACTGTTGGCTGAGTTGGCTTATTTCCTTATGTATCCTTACAATAATCCCCCATTACCTGAGGTGTCCTGAGTCTATCACTGCTTCTTGATACCTGAAAGAGCCTGTTGCAAATTTTCTGTGAGAAACACATGAGACAACACATGTTGAGCACTCCAGACAATGCTCCACTAGAGATTAGAATGAGACCCCTTTGCAGGCACGGGGCAGGCGCTGAAAGCCCAGGCTTTGGCCTTGGGCCTGAAAAATGGAAAATACATGGACCGGGATACCAATAGTTGGGCCACATCAGGACTCCAATCACAGGGGGCCTGATATGACACGTGTGGGTGGGATGGACAGGGAGGCAAGCCAGTGTGGCCAAACCCCAACCAACACCCAACTCAGCTCCTGGACCAGTCAGAACAAGGCATGGAACACTCTGAATGAGCTGGTTTCAGCCCAGTCCTCCCCGACTGTGGAAGAGTGGAGTCCATCTTCTAAGGATGTCCCTTTCCTCAGTGCCCCCGCCCCCCACAGGTCTTTACCCAGACACAGCATCCCCAACCCTACTTCAAGGTCATGTTGGCACATAGAGTGTAGCCTCTGGAATCTCCCCCTGGAAAGCAAGGTCTTTCCATGTGTCCTACCTCTTCACAGCCCCAGCAGCTGTGGCATCCTAAACACTCAGGTTTTGCAAGGGTTTGCCTGGAGTCTGTATTTCCAACACATACCCTTACCTGCTTATTCCAACATCTTACTGGCTTGTGAGAACCACCACCCTTCAGGACCTGGCACTCGGCCCACCACCCAGTGGGAGCTCAATAAAACAACCACTGAGGGATGAGGCCTCCAGAGTCCTAGAGATGATCTTTGACCATATTAATATATGATCCCATCCAGGAGTTTATACTTCTCTCCCCTATCAGGCTGTAAATGCTGAACAGGCAGGTATGGGTTTATTTATTTATTTGATGTTACTTGGTTTCATTTTCTTTGAAATGCTGGCAAAACTGACATTCTGCCTATTGATATATGGGACTTGCTGAACAATCCTCTGATTGGCATTTCTGGCCTCCCTCCCCCCCACCCCCCCAAGATGCTTACTTCTCAGGTCTTTAGGTAATTCTACAGCAGCCTCCAGAGGAGCCAGCACTCCCACAAAGTGACCAAGTCTATGGCACGAACTCTCCTCTACCCTTTGGGGTCCCCAAGATCAGCCAGTTTTGCAATCCAGGAGGCTTCACTATCCTGAGAGACCTGGCTCAGGAAGCCCAGCCCAGGGAGGCAGGAGTCCTGGGAAGACTCCTAGAAGACAGCAGACCCAGTTCCTAAGCCTGAGGCATCTGGGAGACCACTGGAGGGAGTTGTTTGAGAAACAAGGAGTTACCAGGCCACACCACTGCCCTTCACATTACAATCCTTGGATGTAGGCCCTTAGTACCAGTGGAAGAATAAGAGTGACCAAAAGGCCCACCTTGCCCAGCCTCTGGCCCTGGACAGGGGAAACCCAGCCCAGGGAAGCACTCAGGATATTAGCTCTTATCTATCTGGTGGGGAAAATGAGAAACAGAATGGCCAGAAATAACTTTCAAGTTATTTTTCAAGTTGTTCAAACTCTTCTTCTAAAATTTGCCAGTAAGTGTGTGAACTCTTCATGGTGTGTGAATGAAACCAAGAGGAAAGGGTTACCATTTTCTCAGCTCAACTGTCTGAAAGCCACGCAGACTCAGCACTTTCTTCTTACAGAAAATTGCAGGTCACTGGGAAGAGGTTTGCATCTTAACTATCATTAACAATTTGGACTTGTGTTCTGCAGCTTCTTTATGTGGAGAAGAGATTTTCTCCACTCCCCAGCTGCCAGACAGAGAAAAATGGCCACAGTTTTCTCGTGAAATGCCACAAGGCACCCTAGATCAACGTGATGACTGGGATAAGGAAATTAGCAACCTCAGAGCAACCCAGTTAAGGCAATTCCCATGGAAAATGTTCCAGAGGCTTCCCTTAAGTGAGCCATGGTGCGGGTGGAAAGTGGAAACATGGAGTGCTTAAGTAATCATATTGTGAGGTGACCTTATTGAGTGGAAAAATCCACACACGGTCTCTTGGTTAACCAACTCTGTAGGGGTTCTGACTGTTAGAGCACAAAGGCATAACTAAGCACCTCTGTACACCTGGTAGCCAATTAGAATAACTGTAGGTCAAGCAACTGGAGAAAACAGGCAGCCTCCTAGATGTTGGCTGGGTAAAAACAAACTTATAAAACAGCAGTAAATATGCCAATAGTAATAAAACATTGTTCAGCCTATCATCACAAGGATCTTTTTGCAGGTGGGTTTGTGTTAGACACCACATAAGACTGCTTAACAGTGGGGTGTGGTTGAAAGAGCACTGGACTGGGAATCAGAAGACCTGGGTTCTAGGTCTGGTTCTGTCACAACTAGGATAAGTTGTGGGCTTTTGGGTGAGTTACTTCCCCTCTCTGGGCCTAATAATTATGCTGGTCTGTAAACTGAAGGGGCTAGATTAGACCACCTCCAAGGGCCCTTCCAGCCTGAAACTTCAAACCCATGACTATTTCCTTGGCAATTCATGAGCTAATCATATAAGTAGAGCTCCTCTTCTCTCAAGACTGGCTCTTGGAGTAGTTTCATTTCACGATCAAATTAAAACAACATTGGTGTAGACCAGCAATGTGGCCTGTTCACCTCTGGGTCCCAACACTCAGGGTCAGTGAGATCAAAATTATTTTCATAATAAAACTAAGATGTTATTTGCCTTTGTCACTGTGTTGATGCTTGTGCTAATGGTGCAAAAGCTGTGGGGGAGTAAACTGTGCCTTAGCACAGTCAAGGCAGAGCTGGTCCCCGAGTCCTTCACAGCGAGGGGCCTGCACAACTAAAGAAAACAATAGTTTCGCTTAGGAATGTCCTTGATGAAGCAGTAAACAATTCAGTGAAACCTCAGCTCCTGAGTACAATCTCTAAAATATTCTCTGTGACAATAAGGGAAGTAAGTACACATAAAACAGTTGGGTTGCATATCAGAGTGAGAATGGTTGTCTTGAGGAAAGGCACACGTGCGATTGAGTTGCAAGCTAAACTAGCCATTTCTTACTGGAAACATCATTTTTAGTTTTTGAACGAACAACTTATAGTCTGAATATGTAGACTTTGGTATTTGGTAGCCATTTTGTTTTTCAAAAATAAGGAAGCCAGTCACTTCAAGGAAAACAGTTAATACTATTTTTTGCCAGTGACGAAATTTGAGCTTTCAAGAGGAAATTAGAATTTTGGAAAACTTGCACCTGTCACTGTGACCTTCATAACATCCCAGTACTTAAAACTTTACTAATGAGATTAATATTTACAAATGTAATTTCTTTTATACTGTGCAATGAGATGTGTCAACATTTAAAAGAACTGCATAAACATTATCCAAATAATGTATAATG
Source organism: Mirounga leonina (assembly GCF_011800145.1). NCBI lineage: Eukaryota > Metazoa > Chordata > Mammalia > Carnivora > Phocidae > Mirounga > Mirounga leonina. The sequence continues at coordinate 27,940,332 of NW_023270504.1, forward strand.
TTATAAAATCTCACATGTGTAAGAGAGGCATTTAAAGTTTAAGGTAAACTAATATATTTTAATGTAACAGAGTAGGAAAAGTTCATTAATATGGTTTCAGATTCCACATTATAACTAACCTTCAAGAAATTGCCACTTGTGGAGTTTTGGCATAGTATCAAAGAAGACTATGCACACTTATTTTAAAAGCTATTAAAATATTTATCCCTTTTCCAGCTACATATCTGGGTAAGGCTGAAATTTAACCATATACTTCAACCAAAACAACATATTGTAGTGGACTGAATGCAGAAGCAGATATAAGAATCCAGCTCTCTTCTATAAATCAAAGCATTAAAAAGATTTGCAGAAATATAAAACAGTGGTTCTCAACCAGGGTGATGTTGTCCGCCCACCCCCCACCCCCCTCCACCCGCAGCCCCAAGGGGACAAGGGGACATCAAGACATTTTTGCGTCATCATAACTAGGAGGAGGGGGTGAAGCTAACAATCAGTGGGTGGAGGCCGGAGATGCTCCTAAACACCCTATAATGCATCCTACCATAAAGAATTACCTGGTCCAAGATTTCAATAGTGCCAAGGTTGAGAAACTGATACCACTGTTCTAAGTCTTTTGCTTCACAAACATTTGTTAACATGTAATGTGTTTATTATTGTTATTTTTAAGTGAGTTAATAGGGTTTTTTTATTTTACAGTTTTAATTTATAATATGATAACTATCAATAGATATAACCCACATAAACAAAAGCTCTTTGGTGTCCTCAATAATTTTAAGATAATAAAGGGGTTCTGAAACCAGAAAGTTTATAGATTTTTGATACAGACTCAATCTGTTGAGCAACCCTATGCATTAGCCATTCTAAAAATAAGAACATTTTATGGCAGGTGTGCCCCCAGACATGTAGTTTCTTCTCAAAAAAGGAAAGTATCTAGAGTAAGGCAAAGTAAAGAGGTGAGTGCAGGGGTAAACAACAGAATTTAAGCATCCTGTATGTATCAGGGCTTGTGACCACTGGTAGGAATGCAACCATAACTAAACCGCATCCATTGTTCCCAAAAAGCTTACTGTCTAGAAGGGAAGAGAGACACATTAACTGAAATTTTAATTAAAATATGGGTAAGAAGAAGGAAATATATGCGTGGGAGTATCTGAGATCAGTACAGAGGAGTCTTAGGGTTGGGGTTGGGCGAGGCAAGGGAGACAGGAAAGGCTCCCCAGAGAAAGTAGATTTGAATCTTGAAGAATTAGTAGGAATTTGGTTACTTAGAGTAAGAGGGGCACTGAGGAGAAGGTGGTGTTCCAGGCAGTGGGAACAGCATGAGCAAAGGCACCCTGAGATATAAAAAGAGCATGGCAGATTTGGAGAAGACATGACAGGTTGTAGAAAAAAGGAAAAATGTACTAGATATACACCCCAACAAAATAAATTTATGCCCCCAATAAAATTAAGATATTTTGAAGTCAAGAAATAACAACTCTAGTAACACCAAGTATCTCTAGTTTTGGAAGAGGATAGGCTGGTTCATAATTTAGGTATACCAGTACAAAGTACCTGCTTTTGGAAACAAAAGCAAGACCTCCCTCTCTTGTCCTGAAGCAACATCAGATGCTCTGCACACACTTCCCTCTTTTACATGCTCTTCTCTGTCTTCACACTATTTCTATCTCTGGCTCACGAGGGCTTCCCAGGATGTTCACTGAGGGTCAATGCATTCTGCTGGGAATGGACAAGGGGAGCCCTCTTGGCTTATTAGCATGAAACTCCCTGCCCCAGAAATTTACTCTACATTTTTCAGAAAGGGTTTATGTGGTTAGTTCATGTAAAGAGATGTGATACTGTTTTTCCTATCGAGGAAGTTGGTTAAGGTGGTTGAATGTTTATTTCAGAAGCAGTATATTAACACCACTATGGAAAACTGGGGCCACTATGCTGTACTAAAGCACACTGGCGTGGGAGGAGGCCCTCCTGAGTTACATAAAAGAGGAGAAGGAAGAGAGAAGGCACATTTTCTAACAGTCATCACTGTCCGTCTATTGCTACCAACAGCCTTCATCAAAGGTTGAACTAATCTGAAGGACACTCTGGCATTTGCCCAGGATCCCAGGGGAGAACCTGCCCTTTCCATTGGTAGGCTGCAGAAGAAGCCTGTTTAGCACACATCTGGGTCTCTGCTTTCAATAGAAGTCTGATTGATTGATATTCCTCAAATTAAGGAGGGCCAGTCAAGTCCCCCACCTGGGGCCCTGCTTCCCAGAATCCCCTCAGAGGGCCCGTGCAAGCTGCTGTTCAATCAGGATGGGCGTTTTCCCAGAACAGCATGCAGCCGAGACCGTGCACCCCAGTGAGGAGGTGCGCAGTGGTCAGGATGAGGGGTTAAGGGCCGTGGTCAGGAGAGCCGCCTTGCATTATCTGCAGGTGGAGGTGATTGTACAAACAGGAGAAGGAAACTATTTAGAGAAGCAGGAGGTCAAGGGGCATGTTGGGATGGGACTCTTAGAGCAAACTAGGGGCAAACAGCAAAGGAGCAAGGATACCAGCAGTGAGTGAGTGCATGGAGCCTTACAGTCTACCTGGTTCAGGGGCAGGCAACCTAGCTTAAAGGAGCTCAGCCCCAGGGACCTTGGCTTGCAACCCTCTTGCCAGTAAGCCAGTGGTTGAGAATCACTCCTGGACTTCCCTCCCGGTCCAGGATGCAGGCCTGGGGGTGAAGGCTTATCAGTACAGTCTTTAACCAAATGGAAGGGACTCCTGGGTGGCTCAGGCAGTTAAGTGACTTCCTTCAGCTCAGGTCATGATCCCAGGGTCCTGGGATCGAGTCCTGCATTGGCTCCCTGCTCAGCGGGAAGCCTGCTTCTCCCTCTGTCTCTGCCTGCCGCTCCCCCTGCTTGCTCTCTCTCTCTTTCTCTGACAAAATCTTTAAAAATAATACTAATAAAATAAGTCCAAGTGGAATTAAATGGGACCCCTGTTGGTGGGGCCAGGAGGTAGACGGCTCTCCTAAGCGGGCGCCGACCCCCATAAACACTGCCCTGGTGTGTACTCCACCATTGCAAACCAGTAGGTTCCGGCTTCACTGACAAGAGGTGCAGCTCACACACATCCTAGAGCACACGCATGTGCATGGAAGCCACTGCTAAAGAGAGATACGAGGCTGGAGAGCATTGCATTTACAGAAGACACCAGTGCCAGATGACATAGGTCAGAGCACAGATCTGCACACGCTTCAACCTTCTCTCCTCTGTGCCGGTGAAACCCAGCCGGCAGGCAAACCGAACCAGTCGGCACTGCCCTGATCCCCCTCAAGGAACCCTGAGAAGTGTTTGTCGACACAGGCCATGAGCATTCAGAAGGTGAAACACCCCAGCTGCAATAATAATTATTTTTTAAGTAATAGCTAAGTGCCAGGTACAGTACTGAGCTCTTCACAAACATTAACTCATTTAACTAGCAGGAGTTGATAGTAGCCTTTTATTAGCAACTGAAATCAACAAAGTGACTTTACGGAAGTCAGTGTTTGGTGACTAATAATAAAGCAAAAAGGTCATATCACCGACTCAGGACTGCTCCACGCGCTGAGCTGGCCCAACCCCGATGGGGAGGGAGGCTGCCTGGCTTGCCCCGCAGCCCCAGGAAGGTGAGCATTCCCTCTTTAGATGCTTGTTTTGTGTCAGCAGCGATGACAACGAGAACACATGAAATAATGCAGATGTATCTCTGGCTTTATTATTATGTGATTCAAAGTAGGAGTGAGAAGTCAGCATCCACATGGGGGCTCTCTCCACCCTGCCAGGGCCACCCCAGGGCCACCCCAGGGCCAAATAACCCTGTTAAGGTTCCACTCCACGCAAAGTTGCCCCTTTGCAACAACCATGCATTTCTATGGTACAAAGCCCTCCCTTCATCATCTCCCCCGACCTTCCCCAAAGGGACTTAGGGGGACCACTGGTGGCCATGGTTTTGAAGACCATGTGTTTCCTTCACCTGTGGTCTTCCCTTCCAAAGCCCCAGTATGAGGCAGGGCCCGTTGCTGGGACCGCCATGAGGGAGCCTGCCTAGGGCAACTTCAACATTCCTTCTGCCCACCACGTTGGTCCTCTTCACCAACCCACCACTGAACTGCCTGGGTTTTCTCCTTGTTTTGTTCTCTTGTCCCATGAGTTCCTGCAGACTGCACAGTTTCCCTGAAATGTACCAGCCTAGCTCCTTTAATCAGAATTGGGCTAACTGGCGTAACTGTCGTGGCTTGCCCTTCCTGCTCATAGAGAGTTGACCTCTAAATTGCCCCTCTGACCCAAGCTTTTCACTCAACATTTACTGATCACAAAAATGTCTAGAGGGAACTGAGACCATGACTGGAAAACCAGATCTTGCAAAAAGACTGAAAGCAGCTGATGTTGGAGGAAAGCTGTTTGCTTCCCGAGGATTTTGCCCTAGTGAGGCTATTTCCACAGGGCTGCCAGGGACAGTGGGCCCAAGATTGTTATCTGAATGAGGTATCTTTCCCCTTGTCCCCATCCCCCTAGAGGTCCACAGGCCAAAATAGTACAAATAGCAAGATGGCAGAGCCAGAATGGAGATGTCTAGGAGGACGATTGCCGAGCGTAGGAAAGTACTATCTGGGAATAGTACTTTCTTTGATCCAAAATGGCTGGGAAAAGAGTTCTATAGCACCTCTGATAAGAAAGGAAATTAACCCAAATCCTTGTCTGGGTTCTAGGCTAAGAAGGACCAGGACAATGAACCCGTCATTACTGGCCACTTCCATAGATGTATGGAAATTCATGAGACTTTAAATTACCCTGTACATAATATATAACAGGGAGATGTGATTAGAGTGAGGTGGGGGGCACATTGAATTGAGTTCAAAGAGATGATGTTTAAGCTGAAGTCACACCATTAGAAAAGATTCATTTATAAGAAGATTTGGGGGCATGCATCACAGGACAGGATGCTAATCCAGGTCTCTAAGGTAGGAATAAATTTGGAGATCAGGAAAAAAAAAAAAGGCTATTGTGGCCAGAGCATACTGTGTGAGTGGGGAGAAAGACAATGGCTGGCACTAAAGAGGTGGCAGGGGCCACGTTCTGTGGAGCCTTCCAGGCCAGGGAGAGGGCTCTGAGTTTTACCACAGATCTGATGGACAGCCCTTGGGAAGTTTTAACCAGGAGTGGGGTGGGGTCAGTTACACTTAGAAAGATAACTGCAGATGGTCCGTGGAGAACACCCGAAGGGGGAACAAGCAGAAACATGAATCCGAAGGAAGAGGCTGCTACAGCACTTTCTAGTGGGCAAGAAATTATGGTGGCTTTGACCTGAGTGGCAGTTGTGGAGGGAGGGAAAGAGCACCATGTCAATTGGGGAAGCACTTCGGGAGCAGTCTGGACAAGACTTCATGTAGACTGGATGTGAGTCAGGAGGGGAGAAGGGAATCAAGAATAACCCCTAGGGTACTGGCTTGAGCAACTTAGGCATATGGTGGAGCCATTTAGTTGGACAGAGGAGGTAGTGAGGCGGATCTGGGAGCCGTCATTAAGAACTCTGGTTTTGGACATGCTGAACTTGAGAATTCATAGCTCATAAAATGTACTGCTGTCCTAGGACCTATAATGCCTCCTGGAGCTGTGGCTTGTTCCCTGGGCTCTTAAGGTCTACTGAGAGGACCATCTGCAGTGTCCACAGGCTTATAGGTCATCTTCAAGGTCATCAAACAATGGCTTTGTCCTTGGTCTACTCATTCATTCATTCATCCCATAGACACACACCTGTGTGTCCCAGAAGGAAAGTCTGCACTTCCTTCAATCTGCATAATAATTCAACCTTCGAGGCCTTTAAATCCAGAACCTGTCATTTTACTGTTTTAAAATCATATTAGTAAATAATAGGCACAGAAAGTTACAAACAAGGCCAAAGCACAGCCAATCTTCCAGTAGAGGACGCCTCCCAGGGGCAGCCCCAGCCTGGCTCACATAGACTCAGCTCCAGGCCCGGCCCTAGGATGTCAGCCACCTTGAGGTCTGGATGGAAGTTTCCTATTTTCCACCCCTAAGAAACCAAGTAGGCACACCTGAAGAGACTGGGCTATTCACATGGGGGGGGACAGGTCGGGAGTGGAAGGTTGCTCAGGAACCTAGGCCAGAGCTGCCGTCAGATTCCTGTCTCTCCACCTTCCTGCACAGTGTTCTGGAAGGTAGACTCAACTCATTTCCTCTATGTCTTTGGGAGTTTTTCCTCATTTTTAATATTTCTGCCTTTTCGGGGCGCCTGGGTGGCACAGTCCTTAAGCGTCTGCCTTCGGCTCAGGTCATGATCTCAGGGTCCTGGGATCGAGCCCTGCATCTGGCTCCCCGCTCCACAGGGAGCCTGCTTCTCCTTCTCCCACTCCCCCTGCTTGTGTTCCCTCTTGCACTGTGTCTCTCTCTGTCAAATAAATAAATAAAAATCTTTAAAATATATATATATATTTCTGCCTTCTCTGCTTAAAAGAAAAAAAATAATAGCCACCCTAATTAGCTTTTCCATGATTTTATCAAGTCTTCAGATTTTCCAAGTTCCAAACCATTTTGTTTCAATATTATTTCCATTGTTCTGCTTTCCTTGTGTTTGTTTCTTCCATTTCTAACTTTTTTAGCTAGATGCTTAGTTGTCCAGTTCAATTCCACACTTTTTATTTTGAGTCAAGTGTTAAATGCTATGAATTTTCCTCTGTATAATCCTGGCTCTCGTCAGCAGATTTTGATATAGAGAGTTTTCATTGTTAGTATTTTCTAAATAATTGTGCAGTTTGGGTTTTTTGTGTTTTTCTCACCCAAAATTTACTTAGAGTTTTAAAATGTCCATGGTTGTTTTCACTTTGATTTTTGTTACTTGTTTCTAAATTTCCTGAAATGTAGTTACAGAAAATAATCTCTGTCAGGTAATTTTTTCAATCATGAGGTCTTCTTTGTAGTTCAAAGGGTGAATATTGAGGAATGGTTCATGATCACTCCATGTTGAACAGTTGTTAAATATTTTTAAGTACATTATGCAGATACTTTTACACCCATAGGAGTATTAAACTTCCCGAATGGAACCATCTGCTGAACCAGCAGGGTTTTGTGTGAGAATCTTGAGGGATGGTCAAAGATGACATTTTCCCTTCTTCATGTATTCATTCCATAAACATTTGGAGCACCAAGCACCCACTCTGTGCCAGGCCCTTCCTCTGGGAACATGTGAGTGATGAGGCCCAATAGTATGGATGGACATGCACTTGCCACATGGGCAGTAAGGGCAAAGACTTCCCGGGTGGAAGGGACAGCAGATACAGAGGATGGAGGGCCATTAAAGAAGTTCAAGTAGAGGAAAGAGGAGACCCTGGCAAGGTTGAGGACATGTGAGTCCTCCACGGTTTCTTCCCTGTCCAGTTCCTTCCCCAATCTCTCCAGACATGTTCTAGCCTGCTTGCCTGGTGCAGGCTTGGCTCTGGGCAGATGTGGTAGTGCAGCTGGCCCTGGTGGCCACTGGGCACTTCCTCAGTGGCAGCCAGGAGCCCTATGGTGTCCCTTTGCTCTATAGGTGGACTCAGGAGACACCATCTGTGAAGTTTCATGGAAGAAGTACCTGACAAGGACATCAAGTCTTGCTCTTTGTGTATCAAGGACAGATAGTGGCATGTGCCATGGTAGTTCATGTGTTTCTTGATTGTAGGCAAAAATGTTTTCTGTACAGAGAGACAAGGAACACATCATTAGGAGTTGGTCCCTTGTTCTGAAATGTAAAGCTCTCAAGTTTCACCCTGTGTGAAGAAAAAAACCAAAGCTCTGGACACACCCAATCCTGTGGTTTGGTCCATTACATATTTTATAGAAAACCAGCTAGCAAAGAGGAACCTCAATGCTCCGATCAAAAAGGACAGGTGTTTGACTCTTCAAAAAAGTTCTAAGTTCTAAAAGAAGATGCCAAAGCTATCAGAATAAGAAGCTAAAACAAGGGCACTTAAAAAATACACAGGTTCTCCATACTGATCTCTAGGACCTGTGTGGAAAGGCAGACTGAGTCCCTGCAGGAACATTCTCTAAAGATAAACGAGCTGGCAACTTCCCTTGCAGAGGAGACTTGGGATCCAGAGGACTTGGGATCCAGAGGTGGAGAGCATGTAGATGATCCGTCTCCTCCTCTTGAAGCCAGAAGGAGACTGGCTGATGTGGCAAAGTCAAGTGCATATCTAAACACCCAGAGCAAGGAGAAAAATCCATCTGTGCCAACTTTGCTGAAGAAGAGGACAGAGAACTTCAATCCTCGATTAAAAGTGCAGACCAGAATGTTCGGGAGACAGTAAATGAAGTGACTGAACCTTGTCAAGAAGAAGAAATGGAGCTTCTTGGAATGTTACCTGTGAAGGAAGACCATGACTTGGAACGAGAGGAGCACTCAGAACAAGTGACAAGATGAGCTGTGCAGATAAAGAACAGGACATCTGCAGAAAGTGATTCAAAGACTTTGGAGAAAAGCTGCAAAGAAGCATTTCTTCTTCTCAAAGCCAGATTCTGCCCCTTGAGCTGAAAAGCTCTTGCTCATGAGTTGAGAATTTGGGAGGCTGACAGAAACCTCATCACCTTCAAACAGTAAGTTGCAAACCTGAGAACAAGAGTCACTGAAACAGTGGTTAAAGTGAAGCTTCTAAAAGTGGATTTGATAGTCCAGGCAGAGCATCCAACAGAGAACATTGCTCTCTGCTCCCTGGGCATGGGGGTGGGGCTTCCTCTGAGACAGAAGGATTTACTCCCCTCTCTTGAGAACCTCCTCTTGGCCACCATGATTTTCTCCTCTTCCCTCCTCCTGCTGCTCCTCTCCTCCATTCATCCCCAAATCCCATATTTCCAGTAGAAGAGGACTTCCACCCTCCAGGAAGGCTAGATGGACCACCACCTACCCCGCATTGGGCTCCTGCCCAGGTTCTATGCTTTTCCTTGTCCTCTCTGTGGGCCCTGCTCTTCCCCTGAGCTCCCTCATCTAAAAATAAGAGTGAGTCACTTCCCAGGGTCACTGAGCCTCCACATGGCCCTACTAATCTAAACCAAAAAGCACCAAAAAGGCTGTGTGACACTTTGTTTCCTAAAATATTGTTAGATTATTTACATTTATTTTTAGTTTAGAAAACTTTTAAAACAGTAACTGTACTTTTGTTCAACTTGCATGTTGATCATATTATAAATTTTAGGACAGTTTTAGAAAATAGAGATCTTTTAAGTTGCTCCCATTATAATAAGTTCTTGGGAAATATAAGCAGTAAATTCTCATTTAGTGATTCATTCTAGTACTCCCTAAAAAATCTATAGCACTTACCTATTGCAGTTCAGCGATGAGGGACATTCAAAATAGCAAAAACAGCATCCTTCTGTTAATATTTCTGTGGTCCACGGTGATGAAAAGGTGGAAGTTATTTGTTGGTCTCAATGAATTATGATTGATCTTTTAAAAATTAGTGTTGGGGGCACCTGGGTGGCTCAGTCAGTTAAGTGTCCGACTCTTGATTTCGACTTAGGTCATGATCTCAGAGTTGTAAGATGGAGCCCCAGGTTGGGCTCCACACTGGGTATGGGGCCTGCTTAAGATTCTCTCTGCCATTTCCCCTGCCACACTCAGATTCTCCCTCCCTCTCTCCGTCTCTCCTCTCTAAAAAAATTTAAAAATTATAAAATAAAAAATAAAAATTAATGTTGGACATTAGATCCTGACATATCCCCCAAACATTTCTTCCTATAATTGTGACCTGACTTCTGAAGGAAATTCTAGGGAAAACATCACAGCCAGAAGATTGCTCCACAATCACCAAATCCACATCTTTACCCTTCTTTTATTGGATATCTATAAAAATAATACAGCAGGCCCCCAAATATATATTTCATTATATATAAATTATATGGATGTAGTTCTCTACTAATATGTTCATTGTAAAGCAATGAAAACCAGAAAACAGACTTTTTGAAAAGATGCCATAAAATTTTTAGAGTATTTCCAATATATTTAAAACTAGTTAATTATGCAAATTTTGTTCTCATTAAAATACTGTCTGTTATATTTTTAGTGAGAACAATGTGGTAGAATTTAAATCATTTTTCTAAAACTTTAGTATTATACTTTGAGATACATTAATTTAAATATCTCAAATATCAAACTTTTGATATCACTGACAAGAAGTAAGTCCAAATTACTGAAAGCCTAGAGAATTTGGAAGTTTTAAGACAATTTCTTATCTGATCCAATCAGAATTTTCATTGTTTTTCGTAATGATACTGATGGAGAGACTGTCCCAGGTGCAGAAGGGTGGGTTCTGCTTTTCTTGCTGTTGTCCTGGCAAAATTACTGTTGTCTTTAATCTATGCATTTCTTTGCAGGAATCTTTAAGTTATTCATCCGTCCTGTGAAGGTTAATTTGGTTCAAACTATTTAATACATACATGGCAATGGGGCATGGGTAGATTGCAGAACATTACAGTATGCTGACAGGTCACAAACCAGTGAGGAAGCCACTGCCAAAACCTCTGCATAATGAACCTGCCCCTTCTTTCAGTACAGTGCCAAGGACGTGAGTACCTGACATAGGGCACCGGTCACTATCCAGCATGCAGGCAGTGTGAGCACCTGCCCTAGGGCACCAGTCACTATCCACCATATGGGAGGTGTAAGCACCTGACATAGAGCACCAATCACTATCCACCATATGGGAAGTGTGAGTGCCTGACCTAGAGCACCAGTCACTCTCCACCATACGGGAGGAGTGAGCGCCTGACCTAGAGCACCGGTCACTCTCCACCATACGGGAGGTGTGAGC
>NW_023270504.1:27951157-28132555 GCF_011800145.1 Mirounga leonina
TGAGCACCTGACCTAGAGCACCGGTCACTATCCACCATATGGGAGGTATGAGCAACCACCTGACCTAAAGCACCAGTCACTACCCACCGAAAAGGAGGTGTGAACACCTTACATAGAGCACAGGTCACTCTCCATCATATGGGAGGTGTGAACACCTGACCTAGAGCTCCAGTCACTACCACCATACAGGAGGTGTGAGCACCAGTCACTATCCAGGTAATTTTTAAAGACTAAGTATCAGTACTAGGTTTAACTCTTTTTTTATACCTTGGTGGTTTGTGTGGGCACACCATGTAAAGACCAACCTATTTGTTTTCCAGATGAAGAAAGGCAGGGCACAGAGGAGTGATGACTTGCTCTAGGTCACACAATTAAACATCACAGGATAAGACCATGCTGGACCAAACACCCAGTGTTCTCCCCATATTACCACGATGCCTCAAACTTCTGGCCTCTCTTTCCCTGGCCCTGTTTGAGACCCCTTATTCCCATCAAAAACCATGAATGCTCCAAAATTAAAGCAGCAACTTTATGCATGATAGTAGATGGGTAGATGAGAGCCAGTTTATCTAGCAGAAAAGGTGATATGGAAGGTATTGTTTTTTATCACTGTGGGATTAATGTTAAGTCCCAGAGATTCACCCCCATCTTTGTTTCTCATGTGTATCACCCTGACTCAGTAACAGTCGTCTTAGTGAAGGGAAGTTACAACATACTGAATTAGAGCCTACTGAAAAGTGTAAGTTGTAATTGATATTGAGTATGAACATGGTAACCACAAGCTAACAATGGACTTTTATGCTAATAAGTCAATCAGGAAAAACACTGAGATGTAAGCTGAGGAAGGGTGAATCTAAGGTTTTGGAGAAATAAGGAACTTATTAGAAATACATTTTTTTAAAAGTGGATCACAGAATGATAGACAATGAAGCCAGCTATGTCATTGACATCTTTCAAGCTTACATGAGGTTGCCACAACAGGCCTGACGAGCATATTCCATTGAGACCAGTGGTACCCAGGAGAGGCAGGGAGGAGAGCGACTACCTAGAACAGTGTTCACCATTGTCAGATTTTACAGATAATGAAAATTCTAAAAGGTTGGGACTCCATATGGGACTGTCTATTTTTTAAATCATTCAAATAAGGACATAACAATTAAGGGAGAAACGAATAAATTTAAGACTTAGTGATGTTTAACTGAAAAAAAATCCTACAAATTTGAGATAAAATGTAATTTGTTTTCCACTGCTTTTATTACCTAAATTGCAAAAAGAATTGAATATAAATACATAAAAATGTAAACTACATATGGAAGCATGATACATAAAATTAAGTGATATGTGACAAGTTGCGATATTTTTGCAAATATTTTCCTTAGGGGTTAATGTTTTTAAAATGTAGAATAAATTACAAAGCAATATAAAAAATATTAACAGCCAGTGGAAATATGGGCAAAGTTCTTGAATGGAAAAAATCACAGAAATAAAAATATCACTGAAAATTAAATATTTCCATTCATCAGAAAAGAAAAGTCTGCCATTTTGAAAAGGACATTTTAATGCCAAAAAGATAATCTCTCAATCTCAAAGGGTCCTTTAAATATGCATAGCTTTATGAAAACTCGCCACTCTGTTATTTTTCTCATTTCGCCATGAACCAACTACTCAAACCAGTATATGTATGCACCAGTATTTGAGCCACTGACCCAGAAAATTCTGAGTACGCAGCTAAGCCTGTGCAAATTGTTGGAGGGGCCTAATCTGCCTAAACACCCAGGGATTGCTGGGATATCAGCGGAGGCCATCAGGGATGCATTTATCTGATGGCCCTGGAACCTCCAGAGAGAAAGAGCAAAAAGACTTTGGGACTACCTGACTGGCTCCTGGTCCCTGGAATGAAGAGACTCAACATAAAATCACTGGGTTTGGGGAGCGGGGAGGGGTCAGTCTATGAACACGGGTGGGGCAGGAAAATGTTCCACCCTGAGGCTTGATCTATAGGATGCAGGGGGCTGACACCCAGATCACATGTGTTCAAAATTCTTCAACAAGGAGGGCTGATGGTACAAGACTAGCTTTGTGGCACTTGCACGTTCTAATCACTAAGAATTGAGGCCATCTAGATAAACAATGACAACCCCTGAGAACTGCCAGTGGCTACAGCCATGGCTGCAGCGGCTGACACATGGCAGAGCACAGGGTGTCCGGCATCATGACTGAATCAGGATCCTTGCATAAGGACCTTGCAGAAGACCCCTCCATTTCTCTGAACACAATGTGCCCACCTGGGGTAACTGAGAACCCTCAAAGGTGTGCAGCTCACAAAGCAGAAGCAGTAGGCCCACCTCCTTCCTTCCTGGGGCCTCCCAGGGACGACCCCTCTCCCCCGCCACTACCCAGGCTCCACCTCACAGAGGAGGCTGCATCTTTATCTGCAGATGTTGTTGAATTGGCGTAATCTGGATCTGCATTTCTCCACTGACCTCCTCCTTAGAGCCCCAGACCATGTAGAGTCCTATCCTCTTGTTACAGCAGTGAGAAATCTGGCAAAACAGAGGAAGGCTTCTGAACCCGGAGTTACCGCTTGCGTGTATCAGACATTCACGTGTGTCAAGCCCTTCTTACAACACTTGGTGTGGATCATCTCATTCCATTCTCACCGCACTGCTCCAAGCTATTTGCTGTCCCCATTTTGCAGTGGAAGACATCGAGGCTGGAGGAGCTTGGAGAACACCTGTAAGGTCGCATAGTAAATGGCAAAGCTGAGATTCAAACCTGGGTCTGTCTACTCCCTGTTTTAGGCACACTATACTCCCAGAAAGAGTATCTGGGCAAAAAGCTAGAAATAACCTGAATACACATCAGAAGAGCAATGACTAAAGACATTATGCAATACCAATAATACATAATTGTATGCAGCTGCTGATAAGAAGTAAGCTAGATTTATAGATGTATTAATCTAGAAACTTTCTGTGTTATGTGGTTAAGCAAGAAAAAAAGGAGGCACAGAAAAAATATTGTATTGTGCCATTTTGTTTGATGGCATTCCTGCACATGTGAATATGTTTGTAGAAGTATAGAAAAGCTATAGAAGCATATAGAGCAAACTCAACATTGAGAGGTGGGGTTGAAGGGAGAGTGACCTTCTAGCTTATCATTTGAATTGTTAGAACAAGAATATTTAATGTAATTTAAAAGAAAGAAGACCCTTGCTTTTGTGTACTTTGAGCACACACTAATAGTTGAGTAAATGTTTGCTGAATTGCATCAAACTGTGCCAACTGAGGGGCGCCTGGGTGGCTCAGTTGGTTAAGCGACTGCCTTCGGCTCAGGTCATGATCCTGGAGTCCCTGGATCGAGTCCCGCATCGGGCTCCCTGCTCGGCAGGGAGTCTGCTTCTCCCTCTGACCCTCCCCCCTCTCATGTGCTCTCTCTCTCATTCTCTCTGTCAAATAAATAAATAAAATCTTAAAAAAAAAAAAAACTGTGCCAACTGAACCCTCCCCATCCACTGGACCCCCACCGGTAAGGCAGGCTGCCCAGAGCAGGAATGTGGAATCTGTGCTTCCAGAGTAAAGGCTAGGGCACTGATGGGGAGAATGAGCAGGCTTGCCTGCTAAAGCCCAGCTCTCCCAACACCCACGCCTCCACGCTGTTGGGACATGCTGCAATTGATCAGTGGGAAATAACTCCACCTTGATGTTTAACTGACTGCTGGATTTTACATTTCGGGGCAGCACAATCCTATTTGCAGCCCCATAACCCAATAATGGCCACACACCCAGCCAAAACTTCTCAATGCAAAAGGGGGCAGCCGAACCTGGTTGGCTGCATTACTGCCTCCTTTTAGAAAAATCACCAGCAGCATGAAATCTTTAGTCTATTAATAGAGATCTCCTGCACTCTGATAAGAGCTGCTCAAAAAGAGCGGCGATCTGGATTCTTATGGCTAAAACCAGAGCTTTGTCACAGTAGCTCAGCCCCTGGCTTACCTGGGGCTGCTAACATTGAAAATGTGGAGAGCTTTTGCCTTTCAAAGGCATGAACTTGAAAGTTACCCAGTGTTCCTGTCTGTGGTAACTGTATGAAGGTGTTTTAAAAGCAAGTGAGCATCAAAGACAAATGTGATCGAGATACGTGGCAAGAAAAGCCAAGTATTTCTCCAGGACTTTGAGATGAACTCAGTGCATAACTGGATCCTACCCATCCTCACCAAATCATGACTTTTTTTTATAGGTTGGTAAAGAGGGACCCAAGTAACCCAGCAACCTTCACAGAAAGTCACACGGCGGCCAAGGCCACATCTTAAGACCACCCTCACCACAGGTGTAGACTCTCCATCCTAAACCCATACCATCCTGGCCCCTCCTTCCCAACAAGCAAGGAGGAATCAATTTGATAGTGAGCTTCACTTGCCTTGCTGACACGGTGGTATCTGGGACTGATCCCTGGATTTCCTGTAAGTGAAATTTAACAGGCTTAACACCCCCCCGACAAGATTTAGAAAGGACCCATAAGTCTGTGAGCTTAGAGAAGGTGTAGATTAAAACACATTATGTTACTATAGGAATAAAAAAAAATTATTTTCTATGGCCATATAGCACTTTATGGTTTTGAAAGCATTTTTCAGGTTGAACCTCATAAACCTCATACACAGTGCCCCTCCCCTAAAAGGGTAGGTGGGACTGGCCTAATCATCCCTGCTTAATACATGACGACACTCTCACACAGCTGGGAACAGAATCAAGACTAAGGACCCTTCTGTTCCCCAGCCCCATGCTCTTTCTGCAGGACTTAAAGAGCAAAGTGAAGAAAACCTCTCTAGAGATGCTCTACCTGTGACACCTTTGCCTTGCCCAAGAGTGAATAATTCCACCAGCCACAGCAATCCAGCACCGAATTGGGTGCTTTTCCTAAGGGCCAATCCTACCTTTTCATCATGGATTCATTGTAAACCTTCAGCCCATGTGGAAATCTCAGCGGGAATGTGAGTTATTAAAAAAAAAAAAAAGATGGAAATTCACCCATGTTCACCGTCCCCCCAAAACATACCCCCACCCCACCCCACACTCAGCCCCATCACACCTGAACACCTGCTTCTATATATCAGTGTCTGGAAACAACTCCTGCCATCAGCTGAATTTTCTGGGAAGTTCCTTCCATAACTTGGTATATCAGCCATGTCCCACTATGAAAGGGAAAAAAAAAAATGCCCATGAAACTGTGGGGAATCTGGAAGTGGTGCCATTTTATGGTGTGTGTGTGAGAGAGAGAGAGAGAGATTTTAAATAGCTTTTACTCCCTAATTTCATGTTGCTTAGGGTTATGTTAAAATTAGTATATCCAGGAAATAGCAGCGAGGAAAGGTGGCCCAGAAACCTTTTTAGATAGCAAGGAGAACGCTGCCCTGCTTTTAATTTTGTGCATGTGGATAAACTACAAAGTGAACGGTAATTGACGAAGTCTTCATTTCCCTACTATCTTTTCTTGCTTGTGCCTGGTAGCCCTCAGTGAGTGGGGCTGATGTAGGGGCCTCTCTGGGGCACCACACCTTCAGCCTTCTTTCTAAGTTACATTGTCCTTGCTTCCTCACCTGTTCCAAATGGGTTTTTCGTGCCTGGACCTCAAGAACTGAGTTCAGGTCAAGACAGATGGTCATCATTGCTGTGTGCAAGGTCCCCCATTTTTCTTTTCATCTCCCCTCTCCTGGCTCCCACCTATAGGGACCCACTGAAATATCCTTGTACACACAACCCTCTGTTTTACAAGAGTGGTATCATGTTATGCATCCCACTTTTTCACTCAGCTCTGTTTTTTTTACAATCTTGTCCTAATCTAGTTCCTGGTTTCTGACGACCACAGGTTGTTCCACTATATTCACCTACCATATCCTGGCTCTTCCGCTTACTAGCTGTGTGACCTTGGGCAAATTCCTTAACTGCTCTGAGCCTCAGGTTCCAAACATATAAAATGAGATACTAAGAGTAAATATCTTTGGGTTATGAGAATTAAATGGGTTTTTGGTGTATCTGAAGAGCTTTGAAACATGCTTGACACATAGCAACTGCTTAAAAAAAAAAGCTAGCTAATAATAATATTACTATTATTAACTAGTTCCCCATTCCACCAGTGTAGGGTGTGTTGATGAGACAGCTCTCTGATACCATAAACAATGCTTTAAAGGCCATCCTTATTCATGTTTTCTCCTAGAATTGCTCATGAATGTCTCTGCGGCACATAAGAGAGGGATTCCCGAATTATGGAATAATTTCACAAAGCAATGCCAGGACATGGATGTGGCAATGGACAGCTCTCCAGGATGTCCAGTTTTACACTCCCACCAGCTATCTTGAGAGTCCTCATTCCCCACATCCTCTCCAGTACTTTGTAGCACCTCACTTTCCAATGGTTGCTGATGTGATGGGTGGAAAGTGGCATCTTGCTCTGTTTTGCTTGTCCTTAATCACTGGTGAGGTTGGCATCTCTTCCTATATTTGTTAGCGTCCTGTGATTTCATATATTTTGACTAATTTTCTAAAAAGTTTCCTATCTTTTCCTTCCTGATTTGTGGTAGTTCCTGGCACATTCCAGAAATTGATTCCTTTTCATTTTAAAAATAACAAATATCTTCAAGTCTATCACCAATCTGTCACGTTCATCTATGGCGTCATTTACTGAATAGAAATTCTTAATGTGACCACATCTACCAATTTTTTCCCTTATGATCTGTGCTATTTGCATATTGCTTAAGAACCTTTTTCCACCCCAAGTCACACACAGACACACACACACAAAATTTTTTCTTCACCTTAATATAATAATTTTACCTTTCACATTTAGGTCTACAATCCATTTGGATCCATTAAGTCTACAATTCATTTAGATTTATTTTTGTATGTGGTAGAAGTTAGAAATCTGAATTTTCTTAATAATATATATAATTATTTCATACACATTTTCAAATCATTTGTTAAGCTAGTCCCAAAATTCTTTCTTAATTTTTGCTGGAATTTCATTGAATTTATGGATTAGTTTGCAGAGAGTTTACATTTTCAGCATTAAGTCATGAACATGGTATACCTCTCTAGTTATCTAAGTCTTATAATGATCTTTAACAAAATTTAAAGTTTTTGTCCTCAAAGGTCTTATACATTCTTTGATAGACACTTTTCTAGGTGCTTCATAATTTTTGTTGCCTCTGAAAATATTTTTTCCCTATCTGATATTCTAGTTGGTTATAAAAGAACACTATTGACTTCTGTAGGTTGGCCTCATATCCAGTAACTCTGCTGACATTTCTTATTAGTTCTAATAGCCTGTCTCTTGATTCTGTTGGGTTTCCTAGGTAGCTTATCCAAGCACTTGCAAATGACTTTTTGTTCCTCTCTATCTTTATTCTTTTTATCATTTTTCATGCATTATCACATTGGCCAGGACCTTCAGTAGTAAATTGAATGGTAACAGTGCTTTGTAAGCATCTTGTCTTGTTTCAGATTTTCAAATAATTAGTAGTTTCTCTGTTAATATATATGTCTGCAGTAAATTCTTGGTATATAGCCTTTATCAAATTAAACAAGTTTGACTTCTAGTTTTATGGCCATTTACTTTGAAGGCCTTTATGATTTTTAGTCATCCTTGCATTTCTGGAGTAAATCTGCTTGTCCATTATGCATTTTTAAGTACACTCTTGGATTGAGTGAGTTGATATTTTGTGAGGAAATCCAAATGAAATAGGGCCATAACTTTCTTTAATTTTGTTGTATTTATCTGATCTTGGAGCCAAGGGTATATACTAGCATCATAAAAGTAAATCAGGTGGAGTTCTTCCTTGTTCAATTTTCTGAAATAACTTGTATAAGAGAGATTCTTGGTTCTTTGTCTATAAAACTCTAGATCCTTAGGAGTGATAGGGATGATTTTGATTACTTTTCAATTCTTTTAGTGGCTCTTTTTCAAATTTTCTATTTTTTGTGTACATGTAAGCATATATATATGTATGTACATATGTATGTATATATGTATATGTATATATAAAATTTACAACACATCCGATTCATTTAAGTTTTCTAAATGTTGGCTTTCTAATTCACAATATTCTTTTGACATTTTTAATCAATTGCTTAGGCAGTTATTTTCCCTTTCTAAGCTCTCATTTTGTTCACATGTCATTTATTTTTAATTATTTTCACCAGAGATTTGCTTTACAGAGAATGAGCACTAGTTTTGTTAATCATTTTTATTGTTGCTGTTCTCTATTTCATTTATTTATGTCTTTGACTTTATTATTTTATTTTATATTATTTGTATCTTGTAATTCTGTTGCTTTTTTTTCTTAATACCTGAATTGAATGCTTGACTCATGTTTTCAGTTTTTCTGTTTGGGTGATAAATGCATTATTTAAAGCTACACATTTTCCTCTAAGTATTGCTTTAGCTATGTCTCTCAAATTTCAACTCATAGTACTTTCATTATTGTTCATCACTATTTTGTATTCTTTTATATGGATTCCTCTTTAAATAGGAATTATTTCCACATTTTTAAAGCTACATCTTTATTAGTAATTTCCAATTTCATGGCACTATGATCAGAGGACAGTCTCTCTACATCCACCCAACCATGTTAGCATCTTCCATTGTTATAATATTAATTGCTATGGCTAGCCCTCTATATTAGAAGGTCTTTTTAACACTTTGAAAATATTATTCTGTCTTTGTCTTGAAACCAGAGCTCCTGTTGAGAAGATGGATGTCAATTTAATTCTTATTCTTCTGTAGGTTATTTTTTTCTCTCTGAAAGTTTTGATGTTCTTAAATTTCACCATTGATATGTTTAGTGATGATTTATTAATTTTTGTATTTCCACTATTCTAAATAAATTGTCCAGTTCTTTATAACTGCTTGTTTCTACTTCAAGCTTACAACATCCTGTTATATTTCCTTGAAGGTATAATGTTTATTTTAAATTCTTGTTCACTTGCTACACTAATTCTGCCCATTCCAGCATAGTGTACTCAATGTGTTAAACCTTTTCCTCTAGTGATTATTCTCTTTGGACATCTGACAATTTCCCCTGGAAGTTAGTATTTCCTTAAGACTATCAACTATTTAGGCAAGTAATATAAACTCAGGGAAGAAATGGGATCCTTGTGTCCCTGCTGGTGAACTGGAGGAAGGAGAGTCTTGCTTCAGGGCACAAAGCCTCTGGCAGGACAGTCTGGGCTCAGACTGCTCCTTCCTAACCCAGCCAGGAGACCCTGCCCCTAGAGGAATCCCCCTGGGCACTTCTCTTTTTAAGAGTTGCTTCTTCCTTTGACTGATTGCTTAGCCCACTACCCTCTGTGACTGGGGAGGAGAGATGGCTACTCTCAGGGAGGATTAACAACCACCTTTACCTTTTACCTTCACACTAGCCTACTCTGGCTTATCTCGGTCCTAATGGTAACCTCCCTTCTCTGGCTGACACTGGGTGGGGTGTGCTGTTTTCACACTTTGTGGCAAAGCCAAAGGCAATGATCCAGCCAGGGCAACAATGGGGAGAGAATGTGACTCATCTGAAAGTGGTATCAGTGGCATCTGACCTACCTCCTTTTTAACCATCAATACCAACTTCTCCCTCACTGACAGCCAATTTCCTGATATCTCCCCCAGAATTTCTCAGACCCCCTCACCTCCCCCTGGCTTCTCCAGCACCTCCAGATTGGTTTTGGATAGGGGGCCAGTATCTATCCTGCTTGACCATTTCTTTTGGGAATGGAATGGTTTCTTTCCACCTACTGATTCAGTGTTCCTGCTCTATTTCTGATCCATCTCCATACTTGCACCACCTTACTTTGTGGCTGAATTACTTTAAACAAAACAAAACAAAAAACAAAGAAGAATTATTTCCTGGAATTAGAAACCAATTAGGATCATATGAGCAATCTATAAAGATGAGAGCCTAGAATGGAAGGCCATCTAGGCCTTGAGCCCTGCAGACCCTTTGTCAGAAAAGTCCATCTCACCCTTTCTATGGCCACTCCCCAGCCCCACACAGTCCCCTGAGCAGTTTCCCTCCCTTCAGCCCTTCCTACCTCCCTGCTTCCAGGTCTTTCTTTCAGGAATCTCAAGTGCTCTCCATTGTCTTGGGATTAGGTACAGATGCATGTCACCTCCTTCATATCCTGATCCTATTTCCATCTTTCCCCTGGGCTGTACCATATATTGGTTTGAACATTATTTCAAAGCCTTTCCCTTCTGCACCAACAAGATGGTAAGGTCTGTGAGAGCAGCTCTTACTCTGCAGTTGGCCAATATGTTGGATGACCGAATCATAATCCAAAAACATCTCAACAAACTGGGGTGATGATGGGCTGACCTTTGCTTTCTTCAAGATGGAAAGTGAAACCAAAGGAAACTAGGAGCCCCATCTGGTAGTGGGGCCTACCATGAACATCCCTGTCGCCTCTGCCACCATGATCATCTTAGCTATGTTAGGCCTTGCTCAAAGCCCCTTTCAACCAGGGCCTTCTGCTTCTGCTGGGAACCCTTCTCTGAAACCCTGAGGATGCCACATCCCCTTGCAACCCATGCTAGGGAAACCTACCCCATAGACTGTGAAGGAAGCGTCTGCATTCTTTAAACTCTGCAGCCCATTCCAGACTCTTCTGACCTTACATTCAAAATTCCTGCTCCTGTAATGCCCACACAACCTGACAAGAGCATTCTCTATCCCTCCTGGTTGTTGCCAGCCAACAACTTACTCCTCACTTTCATTTCTCCTGGTTGCTTCCCAAGTACATCAATATGCTCCAGCATCCCTCCTCTGCCCTCGACCCCAGCAAGCTCTTCTGAGTGCAACCCCATGCCTCACTTTCTCCTGAGAGACAAGCTTCTTGACCGATCACATAGACTGCTCACTCACCCCTATTTGCTACACAACTGTTGGCTCAGACCGTCCAGGGAAATGGTTTTGCCAATGTCACTGGTAACCTTGACTGTGGTCATTTAACATGTTTCAGCCCTAATCTTGTTTGAGTACAAGCAAGATACTATGCATCTCTACTCCTTAAAGCTTGACCTTTCTTTGACCTCCCAACCTTTAAATAGGAGTGCTCCCCAAATCCCAAACTCAGTCCTGCCCCTCTCTGATTCCTTGATCCTGACCTCCCAAGCTCCCACCATGGCAAATGACCTCAGATTCGGAGGCCTCTGCCTTGTGGAGTCTTGCTGAGTCATCGCCGTTCCCTAGGCCCCACATTCAATTGGCCGCCAAGAGCTAGCATTTCTACCTTCATGCCCCTCTCTGATATCCACCCCTTCTCTCTGTGCCCACAGTCACTGCTTTGATCAGGCCCCCTCCTTGTCAAGCTGAACCACTGCTGTGACTTCAAAACTGGTCCCTCTGCCTCCAGTCTTACATTCTCTGACATGTAGGCAAAGGGATATTTCTAGAACAAAAATCGATGTCAGTCCTTTGTTTAAGGCCACCCACTGATGTTAAAATCATATCTAAATTCCTTCACATGATACACAGGGCCCTGCAAGACTGGACATTCATAGTCTTGAAGGCCTCAAGGCTCTCTGACTCATTTCATCCCTCAAAAGTCAGACAGCCCCACTTCCAGGACACTCCCTGGCTAAGAGCTCTTCCCTCATGCTCCAGGAGGCCACCCAGGCTCCCCACTTTCCAGTGCTTCTGATGTTATGTTAGATCGTCTGCTCCATGAGGCTATAAAGTCCTTGTCTTTTGCTTCTGTGTTTTTCCATGCATATTACCGTGCCTAAGCCCTAGCAATTGCTCCAGTAATATTAGGTAGATGGGTGGATGGATAAATGAATGTTCTATCCTGCCTCAAGTATATTATACTATGGCTTGTTCCTGGTGCCAGACTGGAAAGGTTTAGATAATGTCAACCAGTGCAATGAAGTGACGTAAAACTATGTCACTTGACAAATTTAAAAGGGTAGGGAATAGGGTAAGGGAAAGGGACCTAATGTTTATTGGGTAGTTACTGATGGCTTCCTGGTGGGCACTTTTGAAAAATGTTATCTCATTCAAACTCCATAAGAATAATCTGAAATCAATGCTATTTTCATTTTATAGATCGAGAAATAAAACATAGAAAAATTAACTTGACTGAGGCTACCCAACTAAGTGGCAAAGCCCAAATTTAAACACAGGCCTCTTCTGACTCTAAAACCCATGCTCTCTCCATGATTGTTTTGCCCAATAACTACTTGGTAACAGTGAAGGTCAGAATGCAGGGGGAGGAAGACTACTGTCTTGGTCCTGGTGAGAGACGAGAATGTGGGGATGGTGAGATGGACATGGATTTTAGAGGCTCCTGTGAGGAGCATTACACAATCTGATGTCCAGAAGAGACCAGAAGAGTGAGTGTGATTTCTGGGGCAAGTGAATGGACAAGGTGTCACTGCAGAGAGAGATTTTGCAGGGAGGCAGATTCCTGCTCTCTGCAAGGAAGGGCTTCCTGGCCAGGAGGAAAAGGGCTGCTTGCAGAAGTGCAGAAGCTCTTTGCCCCTTGGCAACGATGGCGGACAGTGAGGTCCCTGCAAGTCCAGGGTCTGATTCACTCCAACAGGTGTTGAATGGGCAACAAAAACAATGCTTCCTCTTTAGCTTGTCCTCAACCTACATAAAGGTAACAAGGATGGTGGGGGTGTGGGGTGGAGGTGATTAATGCAGTTGGAGAGGATGGATGAATTTCAAAGAACTACCAGAGCTCAGGCAAATCTGGCCATGACTTCTCCTTTGCATGTATTGTGTGTCTGGCACCAACAACATGCTTTATATCATCTGGCTTTGTGCTTGGAAGGAAACATATGAACTTTCAGATTAGCTTCCTTTAAATTCAATCAAATAAACTTATTTGGTTAAAATGGAATGTTTTGGAACAGCTTCTAGGGTTTTTGTTTCTGCTGTTATTTTTTTTTTTTTTAAGCAATCAAATTGCCCTTCTTTGCCACCTTGCATTTTGATGGTCTGATGTCTGGGATCCACGGACAGTGACTTGGCCCTGGTCCTCCCATCAATTTGGTTTGAGATAATAGTAGGTGGCCAGTTGATTTCCAGGTAAGACAACCAGGGACCTATTCCTCCAGTTTTCCTTTCTTATTGCAATTCCAGAGAGGCATTCCCCCTAAGGCAGAGGGATATTTGTCCAGTGACCTGTGGGAGACAGCAGCTTTTGCTCATATTATAATGGAAGATAAGGGAGAGAATGGCTGTGGTCCAAACCCCTGAACCTCAGCCTAGCCTCTAATACCTCAGAGGCCTTGGGGGAAATATAGAACCACCAAAGAAAAGCAAGTTAGAAATGAGCTTGGCAATCATTGGGCCTTCCTCCCTCATTTTACAGGTGAGGAAACCAAAACCCCAGGAGCTAAAGAGAGTGCTGGTGGTGGGCTGCTACATAACTCCAGACCCCCAGCTCAGATGCTGTTTCCCCACAGCCCCACCTGATCCTCTCCCCCAAAGAACCGGGAAACTCAGGAACTGGAAGAGAATGCACTAAGGACGGACACCACATTGTCCTCAGCAAGCACCTACCCCAGCAGCAGGCTAGCAAGTGGTGGCATTTCCCTGCAGAAGCAAGAGAGATCATGCAAACTCCCCTCAGCAGCATTCTTGGCCTGTGTCCTCTTGGTTACTGCACTGAGTTCTTTTTGAGGGTAATGGCTCTGCTCTCACATAAGTCTGCCTGACAACTTGCTCTTTCAAATGTAAGAAAAAAATTAAACACTGTCATTTAAGTATTGTGCTTTCAAAGTGCCTCCTTCCCAGAAATGGCAGTTCAGGGGGATGGGGACCATGGATTGGGGCTCAATAGCATATCTTTTCCGTCCCCAGGGGCATGTTTCAGACTCTTATGCCTGAATGTTTTCCAAAGTGGAGGAAACAGCAGCTTTGGAGCAATAGGGGTATGAAACCACCACATCATACGCATCTAGCCCAGACCAGTTAACGTGAAAAATTGCCTAAAGCCTGGCCTCCCACTGCCCTGGCACCTGCTTTCTGAAGATGGAGGAGTGGAACAAACAGACATGAGCTCAGGGATCCTCTCTGGGGAGGGTAGGGAGGGCTGGGGGTCAAGCTCTTTAGGGGGAGGGGTGTCCCCTCAGGTGAAGCCCAGACTACCACAGGTTTCCATCGCCAGAGGAAGCCTGGACCCGCAGCTTGCAGGGTGTCTGTCCAGCCTTCCACACCACCAGAGAAAATGACACCGGAAGTTGCCGAAACTGGACTCTCCATCCTGCAAGACCGGATGTGGAAAGTCAACGTCTGCTCTTTGATGCTAACACTCTATTGAAATGGACCTATGCCTTTCTCCATCTTTTTTGCACAATTATGTTTTTAAGCTAAATTTAAGACACCGAGGAGGAGGAGTGGGAGGGCTCGCTATTGGTAGGATGAGGAGAATGCCTTAGATGTTCCTTGTCCTTTACAAAGCTTATTCACAATATCTCATCCCCACAATGACATGCCTGACTCTGGATATGGTTTTTACCATTAGAATTTCAGCTTTTTAAAATTTTTTATTTTTTTAAAACATTTTATTTATTTATTTGAGAGAAAGACAGAGAAAGTGAGAAAGAGCACAAGTGGGGTGAGGGGCAGAGGGAGAAGCAGACTCCCCACTGAGCAGAGAGCCCGACGTGGGGCTCGATCCCAGGACCCTGGGACCACGACCCGAGCCGAAGGCAGACGCTCAACCGACTGAGCCACCCAGGCGCCCCCAGCTTTTTTTTTAAAGCATTGGTGCAGTAGACCCTGTTATCCCAAAACCAAACCCTCACCACTCCCCCCACAACTGAGATGCCCTCTACCTTCACTGAAGTCCCAACTACCACTCCTGCTTTATCCCAGCTGTGCTGTGAAGTAGGTGAGTTTTTGAGTTAAGCCTCAGTTCCAGAAATTGACTGGCCAACTGAACATGAATGGAATCCACTGAGAGGAGATGGGGCAGCTCACAGCACTGACTAGAAGGCACAGAAGAAAGGCAGCAACTTCACGTTGCAAGGAGAGTCTAGTCTGGGCCCTCTGAGGCCACCTCCACTGTCAGTGTCACTGTTACTCCATGGCCTCTACTGGAAGGATTCTCAACTGTGCCTTGGCCTCCACGTTATTCTCAAGGTACAAAGACCCAGGCAGGAACATCTCTCTCCCTCGCTGCCGGGGCCAGTCACAGTATACAGTTTTTTTAGTTTCCCAGTGGGGGACAGACCTTCCCTCCCACAAAGGCTCATCCAGTAGAAGATTTCCCAAAACAAGAAGGTAGTTCATATGCTGTGCAGCCAAAAAAAAAAAAAAAAAAGACATCTGCACAGTAGGACAGCTGTCATCCCCATTTCCCAAATGAGCAAACCAAGGCTCACAGCCTCATAACTTTAAGTGACTAGCTCATTGTCACGTAGCCACTAAGAAATGTCAAGCTTCCTAAGGGTGACTGTGCTTTGCTCACAAATGAGGACATACTGTCTGGAGAGAGAAGGCTTTGAGTTTGCAGTCTTGCTTTGATAGATCCTACCCACCTTTGAGTCTGACAACAGTGCTCTGTAGGTTGAGAAAATCCCATACAAAGGCAGTACTTCGATGAGGGCAAATAGCTCGGTACAGCCCGGACCCAGGTTCTAAGCCTTCCTCTCTCTCCCCCTACCCATTTCTTTGATCTTTCTCTGCTCCTTCTGGCCCAACTGGCAAAATACCCATAGCAGGACAAGCCCAGGGAACACAAGTTCATTCTGGAACTTGGAGTAGAATGTGAGGCAGAGCAGTGGAGGGTCTGGAGAGATAGCAGGAATCTTGTGATAAGATGTCTGGGCTTTATCCTGAGGCTGTTGGGAGCCTTGGCAGGGTTTTCAGCAAGAGAGAGATCTGAAAACGTTTTAGGTATAGGGGAGTGGGTAGGAAAAAATAAAGAGTGGGTATGGAGAGACAATTAGTAGGCTGATATGGTAGATAGGTGGCCAGAATGGGGATGGAGAGAAGTGGCAGGGGGGATTCACGAAATATTAAACAGACGGAATCCAAAGGTCTTGGTGTTTGAGTAAATATAGCGTGGGTAGGGAGAGAGCAAAAGGGAAAAGTCAAATTGCTCAGGCAACCGGGTGGTTGGTGGGGCCATTCTCCAAGAGAGAGAACACTGGTGGATGAGCAGGCAAAAGTAAGACATGAGGCTCCAGGGGCTAAGGACCCAAGCAGGAGGTTTTGAAGCAAAAAGCTCAAATACAGCCTCTTGGTTGGTCAGTGTGGATCACGCCCCCTCCCGCCTCCCTGGTCCTGTATCTGAAGGCTGCGACCAATCCGCTTCGGCACCCCTCAGCGAACACTGAAAGGCAAGTAAACCAAGCAAAGTGAAAATCCCTTGCAGGTAGCAACGCTATATGCTCAGAGACCTGGGATCTCCTGTCAGCTCTGCAGTGAACTAGTTTAATGACCTTGAGCAAATCACTTGTATTCCATGGGTCTTGGTTTCCTGACCATCACTAACATTCCAGGGTTTATGGCTGAATATTTGAGGAGGTGAAGTGCTATGTAAATGTTTACTGCTAATAACAAATCATCCACAGAACATCTGTGTATCGCCTGGGCAACACAACGGCTTTAAAAGTCTTAAGTGGCTCTTGTTCTGATTCATCGCATTCTATGCATTTAACTTCCAGAACAAATTTAGCCCTCAAAATATCTTGGTACATTTTCTACCCACCCCTTAACATTTAACTCCTCCATCTTCCATGCCACTTTACCATCTCTGCATCACCTGTTTCCCCAGCACACCCTCATCCTTTTCCTCTTCACACAAGGAACCCAGCCCTACCCACCCTTCCTCCAGAGAAGACAAAAGCCACCAGGGACACGGCTTCATTGGGTCTGCGCCAGCCACCTCCAGAAAGAGAAACCAGCAGGGCATCTGAACAAAAGGGAGCATGGGCAGGGGACGAAAGGGGAAGTTAGGACCCAGTGAAGGGAGGGGTGAGGGAGTTAGTTTTTTTTTTTTTTAGTAGGCTTCATGCCCAGCGTGGAGCCCAACATGGGGCTTGAACCCACGATCAAGACCTGAGCTGAGATCAAGAGTCTGATGCTTAACCGACTGACCCACCCAGGTGCCCCAGGAAGTTAGATTCAAAGTTGACAATTAGAGTACTTTCCCCCCACATCTGCTGCACACGTACACACACACTGTGAGCTTGAAGTGGCAGGATCTGGGGAAGGTCTCCACAGGATGCCAATTTCAGCAGACGTTCCAAACCTCTCTGGTCTTTGGCTAGAGCACTGGCATCACCAGCAATGGCCTGGAGTTCTGGCTCATCCTATCGCTCACTTGGACCAGCAGCTCATCAAGGAACCAAGGTTAGCACTGTCAGAAGCGTTTGCCTTAACCACACTCAGTTCACGCTACCTTCTTAAAGCAACATTGCCTCTAGAATGTCCAGCACTGCCGAGATCTTAAACACAGGGTTATAGAATGAGCCAGGAAGAGAGGTAGAAGTTCAACAACCCCTCATTCACTGATGACCAAATTTGATGTGCAAGTTTTTGTTCCAACTAGACTTCTTTTAAAACTACTTAGTCTAGTTTCCCTCATCCTGTAACCTATTGGTTTGTTTGATCTTCCTTCCCTGCCTACTTACCCATGTCCCCATAGTGGTTCTTCCATTATAAGGGCCGAGGGGCTTTCAAAGAATTTGCAGTTGAGAAATGGAGAACTCAGAACCATTGGCTTCCTCTCGCTCAGCCGTGGGCTCCTTCACACCTGGCTGGGAACTAGGTGAACAAGTCCCTTAGAACAGCAGGTGCCACCATGCTGAGAGCTGGTAAGAATAATGATAGAAACGTTTACCGAGCACTCACTTGGCCCCAGGAGCTGTTGTAAGTGTCTCACATGCATTAGTTCATCTAATCCTTACAACTACCCTGGGAAGTAGATACTACTCTTATTTTCATTTTACAGATGGGGAAATCGAAGCACAGAGAGGTCAAGTAACTGGCCCCAAGTCCCCCAGCTAGTAAGCAGCAGAACTGGGATTTGAAAGCAGGCACGCAGCTACAAATAGGGCCTCTTTACAGACAAACCATGCCCAAGGTTGCTCTTGAGGCAAAAGAAGTCAAGTGGGTCGAATTTCTATCTTCTGTCCCCACCTCTCCTCTTTCCAGGTGCTATTTGGAGTCCCTTTAGTGATGGGAGAGGGGATTCTGCAAACCTCACTCAAGTAAAGTGGGGGCAACGGAGTGGAGTGAACACCTTTGGATGAAACTCAAGCACTGTGCCTGAGATAATTTGAGCTGGGATAAAATCATCAGCCCCTTTTAAATTATGTTATGCTACTTCTCTGGTAAGCAAAGCTCATCCTGCCCTAGAGCCTCTTCCTCAGCCTCCCTAGACATATCCCCCAAATGGAACACTTTGGGTACCCTTCAAAAGCTACTTCCAAAACCCACAGGGGGATGTGAGGGCAATCTGGCTATGACATCTGTCACCCCATTGAACGCCAGGGTTGATTCGGCTGATCTGGCTGGCTAGGCGGGTGTCCCCTTCCTCCCTCACCGCTCCATGTGCGTCCCTCCCGAAGCTGTGCGCTCGGTCGAAGAGGACGACCTTCTCTGATAGAGGAGGACCGTTCTTCGGTCAAGGGTATACGAGTAGCTGCGCTCCCCTGCTAGGACCCCCAAACAAGCTCCCAAAACCCACAGGGACCTTATTTGTTTGTAAATAATGTGAGAACTGGATGCTCTTCTGCATCCCCAACAGTTCCTTGAATTAGTTTCTGTTGCGTGACTAGTCTTCTGAAAGGGAATTCCTTTGAGCCTAGCCTCTGAGCATCTGTCCAAATCCCCCAGGCAAGGCAAAGACAAGATTCCCTCTCTCACTCCATTCCTATGCTACTGGCTGACATTTGACTGTAACATCAGCTACTTCACATATCATAAACCACAAGTCCCTTCCCCCAATAAACCTCAGTGCTCCAAAGAAGAGACCCCAAAATTTATGAACTTTGAATCTCTCATTCAGATGTCCTTGGCTTATAAACATCTCTAGACTCCCCATTCAATTACACGCCTCTGCTCAGGTTCCTAATGGAAGCCATCGAAAACCTGAGAAACTCTGGCTCCACATCAATATAATAGTTCCCTTGGTAAGGTTCCCTTTGCAAAAGAACTGGCTGATCATTATCATTTGACACCAAAACCCACATACTGTTTGTTCTCTGCCCAAACTCAGATTCCAGTTCTTTGTTCAGGAGGCCAGCCCACCCCATACCTGAGAAAACGTGTCCCAGCTGCAGAGGCCTATCCCTTTCCAGGCGGTACCCCCACCTCTCCAGACCTGGATTCCCATTACCTTGCTTCCTCTTCAAATCCTCTTTACCTCAAACAGTACAATTCGTTTTTCTCCTTCCAATATCTGTCTCCTCCCAACTTGGGGTCCTTTCATGTCTTTCTGAATGTGATGCCAGAATCAAGGGAAGAAAGCAAGCCAGCAGAAAGCCTTTGCCAGCCTCCGATAATGAGCTCTGTGCTGCCTGCCCCTCTCCCGGCTGCTCACCGAAATTCTTTGTCAGTTCCTTCTAGATCGGCCCCAGCCTCTCACAAACACATTTCTTTCAAACCTCTCGCCACTTGTTCCACGAGTATTTACTGAATGCCCACCTCATGCAAGACACTGTCTTTTGTGCCAGGGAGGATGCCAGGGTATGGAAAAGTGATCCCTGCCTTCCAGAATTTACAGTCTCAATAAGGAGGCCTGACCAATAGCAAAAGGAAACGCAAAGCCTAGAGAACCCTTTCCAAATGAGAGGCACGGGCTCTACCCACCGAAGAAGTTGACAAGTGGAGTTAAACCTGGAAGGGCAGGTAGGATTAGGGTAGGAGAAGGGGAATGGGAAAGAGGCTCTCCATAGGGGACCATGTGAGCAAAGGCACAAACATGCTGGAGGACAGTTAGTCCACTACTCAGCATGGAATGGCGAAAATAGGGTGGTGGGAGTTTAGAGCAGTTGTACAAAAGGCCGAAGAAGTATATGGGGGTAAGGAGACCTGGGCAGACCGAGGAGGCTTTCGAATGTGAAGCTTAGAAGTGTGTTTTGCAGACAGGGCCAAGCCCTGCTGAAGCTAACTGCTCACCAAAAAAATCAAAGCCTTTCGGTGACAGGGCCTCCCACGGACAGCCACGGCCCTCTGCCTGAGAATCGACAGCGATTCCAGCTAAGCCAAGCTGACTTAGTGACTTTCAGCCCTGGCCCCAGGCTGAGGTCCAGGCCCGCAGGGAGAGCCACCTGTGTGACTCTGGCAGCCCACATTTACTCGACAAAGTCTTCTGGAAAGAGCTCGTGGGTCTCCAGCAGACCCAGCTCCTGACCAGTGCTGTCTCAACTAGATGACAGGCCGTGCTGCCATATGGGCTTCGATTTCCTCATCTGAACCATAAGGGGTTTAAGATTTTTTTTTTATTTATTTATTTGAGACAGAGAGAATGAGAGAGAGCGAGCACATGAGACGGGGGAGGGTCAGAGGGAGAAGCAGGCTCCCTGCCGAGCAGGGAGCCTGATGCGGGACTCGATCCAGGGACTCCAGGATCATGACCTGAGCCGAAGGCAGTCGCTTAACCAACTGAGCCACCCAGGCGCCCCATGAGGGGTTTAAATAAGATGAGCTAAGTCCCTCCCAGCTTGAAAGCACTATCTTGCAATCTCTTTGGAGCCCCGACTTCCTTCCTCTGCGATTCTGGGGTTTCATTTTTCCCTCTGGTGTTCTTCCTTCCTCTACCCACTGTTTTCTGGCCATTGTCTTTCTCCGAAATAACATTTTTTAAAATATGAAAAAACTCATTTATCATGGGAAATTTGGAAAATGAGACAATACGAAGTCATCTATAAACCAGTCATCCAGAGAGAACCACCGTTCACAACTTGACCTATATCCCTATTCACATACTTATATTTTTAACCAAGTTAGAAACACAGCACATACTGTTTTGAAAACTGCTTTTCTTTTTCACACACACACACACACACACACACACACACATATGTGTGTGTGTGTTTGAGAGTTCCATTTCTATTATTGATTGATTGGGTTGGGCTTGAACCAACTCTCCCACTAGGAATTAGAAAAGCTGGAGAGCATAAAACAAAATCTGAAGGCATGTGAAAGATGATCAAGGCAGTGAAATTTTGTGTTGCTATCATCTGAAAGAGGAAGGAAATCAAGAGAAAGGAACTCAGAATGTGGGGCCTCTTTACCCCCTCAAAGCAACAGCTAGAGTCTTTAAACAAAAACAGGGATGGAGAGGTTGAGAAATCAATGAGCTTTCAGCAGTCTTGTGGGGTCAGTACAACCAGAATGCAGCCCAGGGTCCACTAGGAAGGAGGGGGCCTAGTAAACACCCCAGGAATTCAGAGGAGACCCCACAGGGCTCCGCTCTGATGACAAAGACAGAATCCCAGCTCTGAATCACATAAATTCCTGACGGAGTCAAAGTGACCTACCCCCAGATGAGCTAACAGCCAGCAACAAGCCTATATCCCCTCTGGAGGAAGATAACAACACCCAAAACCTCAATTTACCTCTCTAATTTTTCAAAACAAAATGTGTGGCATTCAGAAACACGTATTTGGTAATGAGGCCTGGAGGACTTCCACTACCGGTAGGATGGAAAGCTGTGGCAGACCAGTGCCCCTTGGAGTGCAATTAGAAAAGCAGATAAAATGCAAACATCTTGTTTAAAGGCATCATAGAGACTGTGGGCCAATGAAGACGTCACAGGATATGATTCCAGGGAGGGGAGAGCTACCAAGAGGAAGCTGCTGACCTGCAGCTGCTGCTTCTCAGGGGGCCTTTGTCAATTCTGTGGACAGGAAATAGCAGAGAATATTTTTCCCAGGTGGTGGTCACTGCCAGGAGACCAAGAAACCATCAGTGCTCTAGAAGTCTCACGGAGTCTAAGTGACAAAAATTGGAGATCTGAGGACCCTCAAATATGTCTGATTTTTACCACAATACATTTGCCAAATTCTAGAACTGCAGAGGGCAGGAGTCTAAAATTCCCAGCAGAGGATTTCTGGCAGTTTCACGGTGCTGAGGAGACAAAGATTAGAGTTTGGGAAAAGGGCCCCAGTGAACATTCCAGAGACTCAGTTGGAAACTTTGGCGGTCTAAGCTTGAGGGCCAGGAGCAAAGCAGGGGTAGACAGAGTCTCACCAAACCATAGCAACAGCCTTGACTGTAGACTTAGCCTAATCCCTGGGTAAAGCCAGGCAATCAGCTTCCACGCTGCCCGCCTAAGAAAGGAAAGGCAAACCCTTCCTAATGTTGATAACAACTTCTGAAATCTCTAAAAAGTGTTATACATAACAGTCCAGAATTCAGTCAAAAATTATAAGGCATGCCAAGAAGTAGGACCACAGCACCAAAAACCATGAATAAAAACAAATGAGTGAAACAGACCAACAGTTACCCAGATACTGTAGTTAACCAACCTAGACCACAAAACAAATATGATTCAAGCCTTTAAGGAAACAGAAGGGAAGATGATGAAAATAAATGAAAGGATAAAGAATTTCACCTGAGAACTAGAAACTATTTTTAATAGAAACAAATAGAAATTCTGGAACAAAAAAATAAAACCTCTAAAATTATGAACTTAATCTCTGACATGAGGAACTCAACAAACATTTTAAGAGCAATTTGGACAAGCAATTTGGAGAAAATTGAGGTTATGAATGTAAAGGCACATCAAGAGAAAATATCCAAACAAGATAATTTTTATTATCTTTTATGTCTTTTAATATATTTATTATTGGGCCCAGCATGGAGCCCAATGTGGAGCTCGAACCCATGACCCTGATGATCAAGACCTGAACTGAGATCAAGAGTTGGATGTTCAACTGACTGAGCCACACAGGCATCCCCAACAAAGATAATTTTTAAAATGGAAAATATGCAAAAAAGGATAAAACACTGGGAGCTATGGTCAAAAGAGTTGACATACATGAAAATGTAGTCCCAAGAAGAAAAAGAAGAAATAATTTTTGAAAAGATAATGGCCAAGAACTGATAAAGAGTGTCAACTCACAGATTCAAGAACATATTTGAATCCTATAAATAAAATCATCCCTAGGGCACTGCAGGAAAACTATTGAAAACAAAAGAGGAAAAAAATCGTAAAAGCATTAGACACATTATCTTCAATGGAGCAAAAATAAGACTTCAATCTGACTTCCCACAGAGATGATGGAAGCCACAAGACAATGGAACACAAGCCTGAAAATGCTAAAGTGAAGTTACCTGCTAACCCAGAAATCTACACAAACCAAAACTAGTCCTCAAAAATGAAGGCAACATAAAGACAAATAAAAACCATCAGGCCTGCCTTAAAAGATATCTAAAAGGAGTTCATTTAAGCAAAAGAAGGATGATCCTGGATGAAAATACAGAAATGTATGGAGGACAGAAGAATAACAGAAGAGGTAAAAATGTGGGAAGACAAATGAAAATTGACTTTACAAAATAAAATAATGTGAACATATCATGGGGTTTAACATATCTGTAGAATTGAAATGCATGAAGACAATGTAAAAGGTAGAAAAGTGAATGGAAACAAAATATTCTAAGGTCTAGCATTATTAGGGATGTGGTGAAAATAATAGTTTCTGTTAGACTATAAGTCAAGGGTATACGTTTTCTAGCCTGACCACCAAAAGAACAGTGAAAGAATGTATAACCACCAAGTTAATACAGGGGGGGAAATGAAATACTCAACTATTTACTTACTCAAAAAGATGGCATATAAGGAAAGAAAAGGGAATATTAACACAGGTAGGTCAAACAGAAAGCAACTATAGTAAATGGTAGATAAGAACGCAAGAATCTCAGTAATTGCATTACATGTAAATGGGCAGAATACTAAATACTAATAGGTTAATTGCAAATACAAATGCACTAAAGTTGTAAAAATTGATTTTTAACATCCAGTTATATGCTGCTTACAAGAAGCACTCTTTATATATGAGTACACAGAAAGGAAGTAAAGAAAAGAGTGGAAAAGATACGAAAGCACTAGCCAGATAAAAGCTAGCGTAGCTTTTCTAATAGTATAGAGAGTAGACTTTTCAGCAAAAACATTACCTGGTGAAGATTTATTTAATATTAAAGGAGTCAATTCACCAGGAAGCTACCACAATCCTAAATTCATATGCATGCAATAACATAACTTTAAAATATTTAAGGCAAAAAAATGACAGAATTAAAAGGAGAAACAACAAATCCACACTCACAGTGAAGTTGATACATCCCTCTCTATAGCTAATAACAGACCCAAAAAAATCAGTAAGGAAAGGGAAGATTTGAACAACATAATTAACAAATGAGCTAACTGGCGAATGTAGAACTCCATGTTTCCTTTTATATAATGCTCAAAAACAGGCCAGATGATGTTATTAGAAATATGACGGTGGCTACTTTTGGAGAGGAAAAAAGCACATTGGAAGTGAGCATGACAGAGAGTTTCTGGGGTACAGGCAATGCTATTTCTTGACCTGGGTGGTAGTTAGATGGGTATGTTTGCTTAGAGATGACTCATGGAGCAGGTGTAACTCAGTGAAAAGAGTTTATTAAATATATTTGTAGTTGGAACACTACCTAGAACAATAAAAAACCATCTCATTGCTATCATCAAAATGAGTAAATCTTAAAAATTATGGTGAATGAAAATAGCACATTACAGGATATTGCAATTTTTATAAATCATAAAAATATGCTTTATATTTTTATGGAGAGATATACAATAAAAGCAGAATTTCTGGATGAGAAAGTATGTACCAATTTCAGGAAAGAGTCACCTCTGGGGAAGAAGGAATATAAATAAGAGGCTTCAACTGTAGCTATAACCTTTTATTTCTTAAAAAGTTTTTTTAATGTACTCTTTTTTAAAAAAAAAAGATTTTATTTATTTGAGAAGGGCGGGGGAGAGAGCATGAGCATGGGGAGGAGCAGAGGGAGAAGCAGACTCCCCACTGAGCAGGGAGCCCAATGCAAGCTGGGATCATGACCTGAGCCGAAGGCAGATGCTTAACCAGCTGAGCCACCCAGCTGCCCCTCTTAAAAAGTTCTTAAATAAATATGGCAAAACATCAACTTTGTTAAACATGGCTGGAGTGGATATAGGTATTTGTTATATTTGCTATAATTTTTTATATAAAATATTTCATAATTTCTGAAAGTTTTAAAAAATGTAAATGTGTTCTTATGTCAGCAAATATTCTGAAATAGCAATTTTTAATGGCTGCAGTTTTTTACTACTATAAATAGTACTGTGATAATAAATACTCTTATTTTAAATATTTGTGGTACCTCTAATTTCTTTGGAGACATTCCTAGATGTCAAATTCTTAAGTCAAAAGTTACAAGCATTTTTAAAGCCTTTAACAGATAATGACAGTCATCTATTAACCCTTACGGAAGGATGGAAACCAAAAAAATCCTTTCTATTCGGGGCTGGAGTATAGTCGGAGGAGACCCATTCTCAATCCGACTCATGTGTCCACCCTCGGCTGTGCCCATCCCCAAACACTTTTAGCTAATGGCCATAATCTAACTCCATGATGAGAGTTCTATTGTTTGCCTGGAAGGAGCTAATAAGGAAGGGCCAGCTCAGCTAATCCCCCAGTATCCACACTGCATGTACATAATGAACCTGGACCACCAGAGGACCTCGAGATAGTGAGAGAGTGGTTACCCCTCACTGCACTGAGGGAGGCCACAGTTGACGACCTTGACTCTGATTAGACTGATGCAAGTGCATCATTCCTCATAGAGTTCTGCTCCTCCTGTGGTTTTCCGTACATGACAGGTTCATGACGTCCCTCAAGTCCCTGGGGCCCAGCTCCTTTCCACCTTGGCAAACCAGCTGGTCCTCAGCAGAGGATAACTGGTTTCCCTTCACTGAATGCAGTGGAAAGGGAACTGGGAAATACTGGTAGAAGTTTCTCCCTCCACTCCCCCAAATTCCCTGAAAGCACGATCCTGGGTTTCTCTGAGCCACACCATTCCTGCCCCTGCCCCAGCTCCCCCACTCCCGACCTCAAAAGCTACATGCTCATCTGCTCCTGTGTTTTGTGTGTTCAAGATCCTGAAGTATGCTGTCCAGGGACAATTCCAGGTGGGGAGCCTGCATTGCAAACACACTGGGGAGCTGTGCTCAGGCCGGCTTGGTAAGGAATCAGCAGTAGCTGTGGGGGTGGGAGCAACGAGCCCTTGCCACTAACCTGGAGAGACTGAGTTGGAGCAAAAAGGTGACAGGATGGGACAGCCTGATAATGCAGAGTCAGGACAGGAAGATGGGAGCTTGGGCCCTCAGCCTGGGAACAAGCTCATTCCCTCAAAGGAATGGCTGACAACTCTCAACTCGGCTGGACTTCCATCTCCATTTTAAATGGGCTTTCTTGAAGGCCATTTCCCCACCACCAGCAGCACCTCTGCCTCAACAGTTAGAGGCCGGAATAGTTCAAGGCCTGACCTATCAGATAGTGCCTTTGCATCCCCCCTCCTGGCTGAGAAGGAGAAGCTTCAGCTCCTCCTTTTAGAAGGAACACCTCAATCATTACCACTAACCCCTTGCTTCAGGACTAGATTGGAGTGGAGCAACACACCATGCAGGGCAGGGCAGGTCATGCCGACTCCAACAGCCTCCCCCAGCACAGAAGAAACTGAAGAATCCCAGGAGCCTCACAGCTGATGGATTTGACATAAGGACAGGTGGGTAGGATGAGCAGCATAATGACATCGTAGCTGGTCCCGAGTTGGACACAGGCACCTATGGAACACACCTGAGTCCCTGCTCCATTTTCCATTGTGCAATGTCAGAGGGTCCCCCAGATGGCCTCCTCCCTCTGCACGTGGAGGCTGCACAAGCTACAGAGCTGCACCATGGCTCTGCCTGCCCAGACATCATTCTTGGCATGGCTGGCTGCCTGCTTTGGCTACAAGCCATGATCGAGTCAAGAGCCAAAACCTAACGGGCTGACTCCCACCCTCCAAAATGGACTCACATACCTGTAAAATTCTGCAATGGCTCCCCATCACCTGCAGTCCAAAATCCAAGCTTGTTAGCTGAACACGCAAGTCATTATGGCGATCTGGCCCGAGTCTGTTTTTCTGGCCTCCCATCCCTCTGTGAGCCTCCTCTACCCCTGCGCTCCAGAAACATCCATCTATTTGGTGTTTTCTCAATTTGCCCTGCATCCTCATGCCTCCAAACCTTTGCTCCTGTCCCTTGCTCAGCATACTTTTTCTTTTCTCTTAACCTAGGGAAAGCCTCTCATTCTTCCGGGCCTAGAAGAGAAAGGTACCTGCCCCAGAAAACATCCTTCTCTCCTCAAG
Organism: Mirounga leonina; assembly: GCF_011800145.1. Lineage (NCBI taxonomy): Eukaryota > Metazoa > Chordata > Mammalia > Carnivora > Phocidae > Mirounga > Mirounga leonina. Next base: position 27,978,531 of record NW_023270504.1, read on the forward strand.
TCAGAATGTATTGGTCCTTCCCCTGGGCCTCTGTTTGCACCCTGATTTAGGTTGTTTCATTCTGTTTTGTATTCTTTGTGTGTTTATTCATTTGAGAGCAATGTATTGAAACATCTGCTCTACACCAGGTGCTGTGCTCAGCATTGGGAATATATACATGATCCCAACTTTGGGATGTGGAGGGGGACATAGATATGCATATAAGGAACATTATGGAATAACAGGGAAAGTCAGATTATGTCTTTTGTTAAACTCCTCCTGTGGTTTCCCACCTCACTCAGAGTAAAGCCCAGGGTCATTACTTAGCTCTAGAGGACCTTAGATAAAAAACAGCCTAACCATGGTTGTTTCTTGAACTGTCTTCCATCACTTGCCTCTCACTCACTCTTCCTCTAACCTCTGACCTCCCCATTGTTCCTCTAACATCCAGCATGATTTTGCCCCAGGACATTTGCACTTGCTGCCTGGAAAGCTCCTTCCTTCAGTATTTGTAGGGCTTATTCCGTACTTCCTTCCAGTATGTTGTCAAATATCACTTTCTCACTGATGTCTTTACTGGCCACCTACCTAAAATTTTCACTCTCTTCCTGACCCATCATACTCCCCTTCCTAAGCATCTATTTCATTGTACATACAGTATTATTTGACTTACTTATTGTTTATTGTTTGTCTACTCCATTGGATTGCAAGCTCCATGTGGAGAGGAGTTTATTAGTCTTATTTATCACTCTGCCTGAAACAGTACCTGGCATGTCATAGGTCTTCATTAAATATCTGCTGAATAAATCAATCAAAGCATGATCGGGTGCTACAGAAGATGAGTGCAAGGGCAAAGGAGGGAACAGCTCTGGTAAATCTCCCCACAGCCTGCCGCCCACCCAGAGCCCAGAGAGCTCACACACTAAGAAATAGAGATCCAAGAAAGCCTGATTTCATTGGCTTCCCCTACTAGTATAATAGGCAAAATATGAAATAGGCTTTGTGGCTAGATCCATAGCTAGTCAGTCAGCCCAAAATATGTATTAAACATCTACAATGTGTCAAGGACAATACTAGGTTCCGGGGGCCCAATGGTGAACAAAATGGCCATCCCCTGCCTTCATAGAGTTTATTGGCTAACAAACAACAAAGTGAAAGAACAACATAATCACACAGTGTGACAAGCACTAGAACTCCTGCCCAAGTGACATCATCCAGGGACTAAGCCATGGGGCTGAGTGGGCATGTGCGTGGGCTCAGGAATCACACTGCCTGATTCAGTCCTAGTTGCACAATTTCTTAGCTGTGTGACCTTGGGCAAGTTACCTACCCTCTCTGAGCTTTGGTTTCTTCCTGTCACTGATTGTTTGGGTTACTGTGAGGATCCAATAGGTAATCTGTGTAAATAAGTTAAAGCATCCTGGCGAAGTAAAATGTCACTTCATTGTCACTGTTTTTGCTGACTACCATTAAGGGAAGAAGGGCACCGAGACATCCAGCACAGCCCAAGGCCATGCTGTATGAAGTCATTACATCAACTCACTGATAGGTATGCAGCTGTTTCCTAATTGGCCCAAATTATGCAGTTGGTCAGCAGCTGGAGCAGAAAAACAGTGGCCAGCCCTTGTTCTTGCCTGTGTATGCCTTGGTCTAATCAGCACAGCCAACACCTTCCTTCCAGCTTGTGATGTGATTATTCCCTTGTGCAGAATGAGACTTGGGCTTAGTTTAGATTCCATAACTAAGTGTCCATTATGCGGTGTACTGAGCAGCAAGCACAAAGATCACGGGGCCCTTGCGCAGCTGGAACATCAATTAGTGCCCTCAGGGCCCTTGTGTCCCCACTCCTCAGCTTCCTCACCACTTCCTCCCCTGGCTCCCTCCCCCATGCCTACAACACAAATGGCCGTGGACACCGGGCAGCTATGGAGGATGCTGGAGCTCCTGCCTAAAGCCTCGAACTGAGCCAAGCCAATAACCAGCAACAGGCTTCAGATGGCTGGTGGCAGTTGCAGCCATCCCCAACCATCCAAGTACTGCTGAGTCTGTGATAGGGTGTGTTTCTGGGTGCCTTCCAGAATCCTCTCTTCACACATCTACCAAGCTCTGCCCTGCCCTTCCTTTCCTTCCCACACTTTCTTCCCTTGCCCTCGGAGGTCCTATCTTCCCAGCAAACTCCCCCATGCCCACACAAATTCAAGGCATCCTTCCCTTTTCTATGTCCCCAGAGCAGCAGATGAGCAGTGTTGCTCTACTTCTTGACACATAATAGCATGGTTGTTGGATTGTATTTCCCCCATACCTAAACTGTGACCTCCTTCAAAGCTGACATTGTTTCTTTTTGCTTTGTACTCCTGTGCCCAGGGATCTGGCACACAGGAGGAGGATAATAAATCTTGGTAAGGAAGGAAGGAAAGAATGAGCAAATGCCTTCCAAAGGACAAGTCCAAGAAGGGAATAGATGGGAAAGGGCCACAGAAAGACCAAGGGCTGGGCAAGCTTGTTGGCCATTGGGTCAAGGGTGAGGCATGAGCATAACCTTGGCCATTTTATAGCTTACTATGCATGGAATCCCTCGTTCCAGCCCCAGATCTGTGGGTTGCCAGCTATGACCTTTGGCAGTCTACTTGCCATTCCAGGGCTCAGTTTCTCCAACTACAAAGGAAGGAAAAAGGGAGCTGGGCTAGGTGATCTCTTCTAGCTTTAATATGTTACAATTTTTTAGTCCAATTCTTGACTGGCAAATTTAGCACTAACAGAAAAATATATTCCCCACTTCTATCGCCAGGGCCCCCAAACCCCCTTTATGAAAGACCCCAGAGAGAAGTTCACTGTAATCATCTCTATGGATTTCTGCAGGGGTCTTTCTCACACCTGAATGGACCACTGCCATATGTAATTGCATCCATACAATGAGGTACTGGCAGCCATCAGGGTCCTGGACACCCTGGGATCAGCCAAAGCAGAATCCCATAGTCTAGGGACCATTGGACAAAAACATAACTCATTTACTATGTTTCAGGTAATAGTCAGGAAAAGGTGAATTGAGAGGCATCAGGCTTCAGCAAGAAAAAAAACTGCTTAGGGAATAAGTTGAAATAAATTGTGTCTTATATGATCTTAAATATCACTTTTTCTTATCTTGCCTGGAGCAAAAGAGATGAGATCTCTACCTCCAGATTGTATAGTGTAGTCAGCAGTAAGGGTAGAGGCCAAGACAGACCCAAGTTGAAAAACCCAGCTCTGTGGGCGTCTGGGTGGCTCAGTCAGTTAAGCATCTACCTTTGGCTCAGGTCATGATCCCAGGATCCTGGAACTGAGCCCCACATTGGGCTCCCTGCTCAGCAGGGAGTCTGCTTCTCCCTCTGCCTGCTGTTCCCCCACCCCATTCGTGCTCCCTCACTCTCTCTCAAAATAAATAAATAAAAGTTAAAAGAAAATCCAGCTCTGTCCCTAACTAACTGTGGGGACTTGAGCAAGTTTCTTTATCTCTCTGAGACTCAGTTTCCTCATTGTAAAAATGTGGGTGATAGTATACCTCACAGGGTTATTATATGAGTTTGAAAAGATAATGTATATTTATCATCAACAAATACTAAAACCACTGGATGAAAGAGTGTTGGGGGATATTTACACAACCTCAAAGTATTACCCTACAGATTACTTATGAATTACAAAGGAAAATGATATCTCCACAGTGCGGAAATCATGCAAACACTACCTTAACCAAGTGATCATAACATCACCAATGATGAGACAAAGTGACATTTTATGCCCCCTGATGTGACACACTGAGAACACACGGCATCGCTTATGTAATTTTTTTTTAAGATTTATTTATTTATTTGAGAGAGCGAGAATGAAAGAGAGAAAGAGTACATGAGAGGGGGGAGGGTCAGAGGGAGAAGCAGGCTCACCGCCAAGCAGGGAGCCCTATGCGGGACCCGATCCAGGGACCCCAGGATCATGACCTGAGCCGAAGGCAGTTGCTTAACCAACTGAGCCACCCAGGCGCCCCTTATGTAATTATTTTTGCCAACAATATTTACCCCAAATCTTTCCATGAGGAAACATCAAACAAATCCAAAATTGAGGGACATTTTGCAAAATAACTAGCTTGGATTCTTCAAAACTGTCAATGGCATGAAAGGAAAAAAAGGCTGAGAAAGGGTTCTAGATTAAAGGAGACTAAAGAAGTATGAAATGTATGTATGAAATGTGTGATCCTTATTTAGATCCTGGAGGAAGGAAGGAAGGAAGGAGGGAGGGAGGGAGGGAAGGGAAGGGAGAGAGAGGGAGGATTACTATTAGGAAAATCAGAAAAATTTGAATAATGACTATATAATAGATAATGGAATTGTTTTAATGTTAAATTTCCTCAGTGCGATAATTTTATTTTAGTAATGTAGAAGGAGGCTCTTGTTCTGAGGAGATATATGCTGGAATATTTAGTAGTGAAGTGTCACAATGTCTGCAAGTAACTGAAATGATTCAAAAATAGAGAGAGAGGGAGGGAGAGAGAAGGAGGGAGAGAGATAAAGCAAAAATGTGAAACTAGGTGTAAGAAAGTAGGTGTAAGAATTAAAGTAATTAGTGAAACTTGATGTTTCATTGTACATTCTTACTACTTCTTATGGGTTTGAAATGTTATCAGAAGAAAGATTTAGGGGAAAGGATAATGCATACAAAGTTCTTGGCACTTAATAAGAGCTCATAAATAGTAAATATGGTATGATGGTGATGATATCAGGATTTGACTATTAAAATCTAAAAATTACTATTTTCTCCCCATATCTCAGTTCCTGATGTGCCATGTGAGATGGTTCAAGTCTGTAGGCCATTCTGGGATTCAGTTTCCGCATCTTGAAGGCAGGAGGGACATCAGATCCAAATGTGGAATACAGGAGAGAAAAGGGGCACCCAAAGAATCATAAAGATTATACATAGAATGAAGCAATCAAACTCTGCTCAGGGCTGGGATAAAACCATCTACATTACCACAGTCATGATGGAGACATTCTCTGATTATTCTGATTATTCTTGATTATTCCTGAACCCGTTCCTGGCTTATTTTTCTCTCTTTGCATTCATTTTCAGACTCTGATCTCTGATAAAATTGTCTTTCTGTGCTTTCTAAATGTCCTATGAAACGTGAAAGGGGAAAAGAAAGGCCTGTTTAAGAAGACTTGACGAGAAGGCAGGCACCATTGGATGGATAATACAATTCTACAAACATTGATTGAATACCTTCTCCGTGTCAGGCACTTGGTACAGAAAGCAATAAGACCCTTTCTTGTCCCTGTTTGAAGGGCTCATAGCCTATCAGAGGAAAAAACACATACTCAAGAAACCAGACAAGCCACATGAACTCTTTGTTGAACACTGTGTGGCACATAAAACATAGTAGGGTCATTTTAAGAAGGCATTTAATAAATAACTGTTGAATGAAAGAGTAGTTGCATGGATGTATGGATGGATAGTTGGATGAGGGAATGGGAGAGTGGATGGATGGATGGATGAGTGAATGGGAGGATGGATGGATGCATGCATGCATGCATGCATGGATGCATGGAAGAACAAGCAGACAAGAGAATAGAGAGGTTAGTCATGAATAACTCTCAACACAGTAAGAGTAGAAGTGCCCAGGGAATTGCCTCCTTCAGGATGTATCTACACCAAAGCTGCCAGTGGCTGGTTTGGGTTCCTGGAAGCCTTGTACAGGCAAAATTGCTTTACAGTGGAAATCCTGGAATCATTGAGAAAATATAAAAGAGTAAAGAAAGCCAACTTTTAAATAAGGAGTAACTAAAAACAGTACTTGAGTGGGACAACTTATACTCACTGCCATATTTTAATTTTGTCCTAATCATATCTTTCTGTAAGAACTATAAACCCTAGGTTATAATTAAGACATAGCCTAATATTACACTGTTGTTTTAATAAGGAGTTTTCTTTTTAGAAAAGGCAAAATAATATGGCTGAATCATGCTCTTCATCTCTTACCCCTTCTCAGTCACAGAAAACCAAAATGAATGGATTCATCTTCCCTCCACATTTCCTCCAACTGGTAGGGAGACACAAACATTGTGGGCACACCTAAGAGAAATTGCCTGGCCTTTGGACGATGTCTCCCTAATCTATCCAGAATAGATGACAGCAAAAGAAAACAAAGGCTTATCTTACTGGGGAAGTGGTATGGTGCAGTAGCTAATCCTGCTGATTTTAGAATCAGGCCCTGGCACCTTCCTTAATCTTTCTAAGCCTCAATTTCCTGATCTATAAAATGGGGGCAATAAAACTATCTACTTCATAAGGTTGTTATAGCAATTAAAAATTTTTTTAAATGATTCAAGTCAATTAGCACTCTGTGTCTCATAGCAAGCCCCCAATAACTATTAGAAGTCACTGAGAGATGAGAAATGAAAGAAAAGCTTATAACTGGGAACTCCATTTGCAGTGCTCAGCTGACCCAGTCCTGGCTTGGTCATTTACTTCTTCACCTTGAACAAATTACTTCCCCATTCTGGGCTTCAGTGTCTTCATCGGTAAAATAATTTTCATGGTCTCCAAAGTCCCTTCCAGTCTAAGATGTTTTACTGTTAGAACAAGAGCGCAGAGAGAAAAAGAAGTCAACATGGTTAAGAACAAGTGCTCTCTCCCATTGCAGGTTCTCACCACATGGCCAGAGTTGGTAGTAAGTCTTGGCCCATGTTGCTACCTTGGAGGCATCTGATGGCAGAAAAACTAAGTCCCGCTAGACTTGGAGGCCCTGGGAGAGATGTTGGGGCCCCTCTGGATCCAATTATAATGTTTCTGGTTCCACTTGAAGATGCTCCTTCTCCTCCAATGGCTGACACTGTTGGCTTTGGTTATCTATACTCCTCCTGGAGATAAGACAAGGTAAGAAGGGACCAAGCCGCTGAGAGTGAATCATGATTGATCGAAACTGATGTTTCCCAATGGAAGGTGGTATGCCCCCGATGCCCTCCCCCACCCCAGAGAGAGGTTTGAAAGAAGCTATCACAGTGCTTGGAGGGCTCCAATGGCACTTAGTAATTGAGGGGGAAACTTCATAAATCTGAGAAAATCATCTACAAAAATATCTACAGCTAACAATATACTTAGTGATGAAAGACCACATGCTTCTCCCTGAAATCAGAAACAAGTAAGGATGCCCTCTCTCCCCCCTCCTATTCACCATCATACTGGAAGTTTTCTTCAGTATGATAAGACAAGAACAGGAAATAAAAGGATGAAGTTGGACCCTTACCTCACACCACGCACACACACATGCACCCACACACACAAAAATAACTCAAAACAGATCAGGGACCTAAATGTAAAATCTAAAACAATAAAACTCTTAGAAGAAAACGTAAGACAAACACTTCACAACAATGGACTTGGCACTGATTTCTTGGATTTGACACCAAATGCACAGGTAACAACAACAACAACAAAAATAGACAAAATGGACCTCATGAAAATTCTTAAAATGTGTACATTGGAAGATACTATCCACACAGTAAAAATGCAGCCACAGCATGGGAGGAAATATTTATTAGTCATACATCTGATAAGGGATGATTATCCAGAATACATACAGAACTCCTACAACTTAACAACAAAGAGAAGCTCAAGGCAAAAATGGGCCAAAGACTTGACTAGGCGTTTCTCCAAAGACACAAATGGCCAATAAGCATGTGACAAGATGCTCAACATCACTCATCATTAGGGAAATACAAATCAAAACCATAGGAAGATATCACCTCACACCCACCAGGGTAGCTGCTGTCAAGAAAACAGAACAACACGTGTTGGTCAGCATGTGGACAAATTGGAACCCTGACGCACTGTTGGTGGAAATGTCAAATGGTGCAGCCACTGTGGAAAACAGGATGGGAGTCCTCAAAAAATTAAAAATAGAATTACTGCATGACACAGCAATTTAACTTCTGGGTATAATCCAAAAGAATGAAAAGCAGGGTCTCAAAGAGGTATTTGTACACCAATCATTCACAATAGCTAAAATGTAGAAGCAGCCCAAGTGCCCATCAAGAGATGAATAGCTTAGCAAAATGTGGTATAAACATACAATGGAATATTATTAGCATTCAAATATATCAGCATTAAAAAGGAAGGAAAATCTGCCGAATACTACAACATGGGGGCACCTGGGTGGTTCAGTCGGTTAAGCATCTGCCTTTGGCTCAGGTCATGATCCCAGGATCCTGGGATCAAGCCCAGCATTGGGCTTCCTGTTCAACAGGGAGCCTGCTTCTCCCTCTCTCCCCTACTCCCTCTCTACCCTGCTCATGCTCTATCTCTTGCTATCTCTCGCTCTCAAATAAATAAATATAATCTTAAAAAAAAAAAAAAAAAAGAATACTACAACATGGGTGAAACTTGGGGATATTAAACTAAGTGGAATAAGCCAATTACAGAAAAACAAATACTGCATGATTCCACTTAAGTAACGTACTTAGAGTAAACAAAATCATAAGGACAGACAATAGGATGGTGGCTGCCATGGGCTGGAGGAGGGGAGAAGGAAGTTCGTGTTTAATAGGCATAGGGTTTCAGTTTTACAAAAGGAAAGTTGTGCAGACGGACAGTGGTTAATGGCTACACAACAGTATGAATATATTTAACACCATGGAACTGTACACTTAAAAATGGGTAAGATGGTAAACTGTATTTTGTGTATTTTAACACAATTTTTTAAAAGGAGGGAAAAGGCATACAGACTTGAAAGGAAAAAATGAAACCTTCCTATTGTACACTATGTGATTTTCCATGTAGATAATTCCGAAAAATCTACAAAGAACCACTAGAATCAGTATGTGTGTTGGGCAATGTTGGAGGACACAGAGTGAACACACAAAAGTCTATTATATTTCTATAGACTAACAATGAACATATAGACGCCAAAATTAAAAATACATTACCATCTACAATCACTCAAAAAAATGGTAAATATTGGGTTTAAATATAACAAAACATGTAGAGGACTTGCATGCTGAAAGCTACAAAACATTGCTGAAATAAATCAAAGATCTAAATAAATGAAGAGACTTAGTGCTTGCATGGTTTGGAAATCTCAACGTAGTAAAGATGTTAATTATCCCTCAAATTTATATACAGGTTTAAAACAGTTACAATCAAAATTCCAGCAAGATTTTTATAGATGTAGACAAGAGTGTTTTAAAATGTATACGGAAGGGGGAATAATCTAGAATAGCTAAAACAATGTTTGAAATGGAAGAATAAAGTAGGAGGAATCAGTGCACTTAGTTTCAAGACATTATATCATAATATATAGCCAGAGTAATCAAGACTGTATGGTTTTGGTGGAGGGATAGACACATATATCACTGGAACAGAAAAGTACACAGAAACAGACCTGCACAAATATGCCCCAGTGATTTTTGACAAATGCACAAAAACAGTTCAATGGAGGAAAGACAGCCTTCTTCAAATGGTCCTGGAGAAATTGGACATTCACGGGGGAAAAAAAGTACTTTGCCCTAAGCCCTACACAGCATACAAAAAAAAAAATTTTTTTTAATTTTATTATGTTATGTTAATCAACATACATTGCATCATTAGTTTTTTGTTTTTTGGTTTTTTTTCTTTTATTTTTTTTATTCTTATGTTAATCCCCATACATTACAACATTAGTTTTAGATGAAGTGTTCCATGATTCATTGTTTGCGTATAACACCCAGTGCTCCATTCAATACGTGCCCTCTTTAATACCCATCACCAGGCTACACACCCCCCACCCCCTTCCCCTCTAGAACCCTCAGTTTGTTTCTCAGAGTCCGTAGTCTCTCATGGTTTGTCTCCCCCTCCGATTTCCCCCCCTTCATTTTTCCCTTCCTACTATCCTCTTTTTTTTTTTTAACATATAATGTATTATTTGTTTCAGAGGTACAGGTCTGTGATTCAACAGTCTTACACAATTCACAGCACTCACCATAGCACATACCCTCCCCAATGTCTATCACCCAGCCACCCCATCCCTCCCACCCCCCACCACTCCAGCAATCCTCAGTTTGTTTCCTGCGATTAAGAATTCCTCATATCAGTGAGATCATATGATACATGTCTTTCTCTGATTGACTTATTTCACTTAGCATAATACCCTCTAGTTCCATCCACGTCATTGCAAATGGCAAGATTTTGGGTTTTTTGATGGCTGCATAATATTCCATTATATATATCCCACATCTTCTTTATCCACTTCATCTGTTGATGGACATCTTGGTTCTTTCCATAGTTTGGCTATTGTGGACATTGCTGCTATAAACATTGAGGTGCACATACCCCTTCAGATCACTACATTTGTATCTTTGGGGTAAATACCCAGTAGTGCAATTGCTGAATCGTGTGGTAGCTCTATTTTCAACTTTTTGAGGAACCTCCATACTGTTTTCCAGAGTGGCTGCACCAGCTTGCATTCCCACCAACAGTGTAGGAGGGTTCCCCTTTCTCCGCATCCCCACCAACATCTGTCGTTTCCTGACTTGTTAATTTTAGCCATTCTGACTGGTGTGAGGTGGTATCTCATTGAGGTTTTGATTTGGATTTCCCTGATGCCGAGGGATTTTGAGCACTTTTTCATGTGTCTGTTGGCCATTTGGATGTCTTCTTTGGAAAAATGTCTGTTCATGTCTTCTGCCCATTTCTTGATTGGATTAGTTGTTCTTTGGGTGTTGAATTTGATAAGTTCTTTATAGATTTTAGATACTAGCCCTTTATCTGATATGTCATTTGCAAATATCTTCTCCCATTCTGTCGGTTGTCTTTTGGTTTTGTTGACTGTTTCCTTTGCTGTGCAAAAACTCTTTATCTTGATGAAGTCCCAATAGTTCATTTTTGCCCTTGCTTCCCTTGCCTTTGGTGATGTTTCTAGGAAGAAATTGTTGCAGCTGAGGTCGAAGAGGTTGCTGCCTGTGTTCTCCTCTAGGATTTTGATGGATTCCTGTATCACATTTAGGTCTTCCATCCATTTTGAGTCTATTTGTGTGTGGTGTAAGGAAATGGTCCAGTTTCATTCTTCTGCATGTGGCTGTCCAATTTTCCCAATACCGTTTTTTGAAGAGACTGTCTTTTTTCCATGGGACATTCCTTCCTGCTTTGTTGAAGATTAGTTGACCATAGAGTTGAGGGTCCATTTCTGGCCTCTCTATTCTGTTCCATTGATCTATGTGTCTGTTTTTGTGCCAGTACCATACTGTCTTGATGATTACAGCTTTGTAATAGAGCTTGAAGTCCGGAATTGTGATGCCACCAGCTTTGCTTTTCTTTTTTAACATTCCTCTGGCTATTCAGGTCTTTTCTGGTTCCATACAAATTTTAGGATTATTTGTCCATTTCTTTGAAAAAAGTGGATGGTATTTTGATAGGGATTGCATTAAATGTGTAGATTGCTCTAGGTAGCATTGACATCTCCACAATATTTGTTCTTCTAATCCATGAGCATGGAATGTTTTTCCATTTCTTTGTGTCTTCCTCAATTTCTTTCATGAGTATTTTATAGTTTTCGGACTACAGATTCTTTGCCTCTTTGGTTAGATTTATTCCTAGGTATCTTATGATTTTGGGTGCAATTGTAAATGGGATTGACTCCTTGATTTCTCTTTCTTCTGTCTTGTTCTTGGTGTATAGAATGCAACTGATTTCTGTGCATTGATTTTATATCCTGCCACTTTACTGAATTCCTGTATGAGTTCTAGCAGTTTTGGGGTGGAGTCTTTTGGGTTTTCCACATAAACTATCATATCATCTGCAAAGAGTGAGAGTTTGACTTCTTCTTTGCTGATTCAGATGCCTTTGATTTCTTTTTGTTGTCTGGTTGCTGTGGCTAGGACTTCTAATACTATGTTGAATAGCAGTGGTGATAGTGGACATCCCTGCCATGTTCCTGACCTTAGGGGGAAAGCTTTCAGTTTTTCCCCATTGAGAATGATATTTGCTGTGGGTTTTTCATAGATGGCTTTCATGATATTGAGGTATGTACCCTCTATCCCTACACTCTGAAGAGTTTTAATCAAGAAAGGATGCTGTACTTTGTCAAATGCTTTCTCTGCATCTATTGAGAGGATCATATGGTTCTTGTTCTTTCTTTTATTAATGTATTGTATCACACTGATTGATTTGCAGATGTTGAACCACCCTTGCAGGCCAGGAATAAATCCCACTTGGTCATGGTGAATAATCCTTTTAATGTACTGTTGGATCCTATTGGCTAGTATATTGGTGAGAATTTTTGCATCCATGTTCATCAGAGATATTGATCTGTAATTCTCCTTTTTGATGGGGCCTTTGTCTGATTTTGGGATCAAGGTAATGGTGGCCTCATAAAATGAGTTTGGAAGTTTTCCTTCCATTTCTATTTTTTAGAACAGTTTTAGAAGAATAGGTATTAATTCTTCTTGAAATGTTTGGTAGAATTCCCCTGGGAAGCCATCTGGCCCTGGGCTCTTGTTTTTTGGGAGGTTTTTGATTATTGCTTCAATTTCCTTAGTGGTTATGGGTCTGTTCTGTTTTCTAATTCTTCCAGGTTCAGTTTTGGTAATTTATACATCTCTAGGAATGCATCCATTTCTTTCAGATTTGCTGGCATATAGTTGCTCATAATATGTTCTTATAATTGTTTGTATTTCTTTGCTGTTGGTTGTGATCTCTCCTCTTTCATTCATGATTTTATTTATTTGGGTCCTTTCTCTTTTCTTTTTGATAAGTCTGGCCAGGGGTTTATCAATCTTATTAATTCTTCCAAAGAACAAGCTCCTAGTTTTGTTGATCTGTTCTACTGTTCTTTTGGTTTCTATTTCATTGATTTCTGCTCTGATCTTTACTATTTCTCTTCTCCTGCTGGGTTTAGGCTTTGCTTTTCTTTCTCCAGCTCCTTTAGGTGTAGAGTTAGGTTATGTATTTGAGGCCTTTCTTGTTTCTTGAGAAAGGCTTGTATTTCTATATACTTTCCTCTTAGGACCGCCTTTGCTGCATCCCAAAGATTTTGAATAGTTGTGTTTTCATTTTCATTGGTTTCCATGTATTTTTTTAATTCTTCTTTAATTTCCTGGTTGACCCATTCATTCTTTAGTAGGATGCTCTTTAGCCTCCATGTATTTTAGTTCTTTCAACTTTCCTCTTGTGTTTGAGTTCTAGTTTCAAAGCATTGTGGTCTGAAAATATGCAGGGAATGATCCCAATCTTTTGGCACCAGTTGATACCTGATTTGTGACCTAGGATATGATCTATTCTGGAGAATGTTCCATGGGCACTAGAGAAGAATGTGTATTCTGTTGCTTTGGGATGGAATGTTCTGAATATATCTGTGAAGTCCATTTGGTCCAGTGTGTCATTTAAAGTCTTTATTTCCTTGTTGATCTTTTGCTTAGATAATCTATCCATTTCAGTGAAGGGGGTGTTAAAGTCCCCTACTATTATTGTATTGTTGTCGACAAGTTTCTTTGATTTTGTTATTAATTGGCTTATATAATTGGCTGCTCCCATGTTAGGGGCATAGATATTTATAATTGTTAGATCTTCTTGTTGGATAGACCCTTTAAGTAGGATATAGTGTCCTTCCTCATCTCTTACTATAGTCTTTGGTTTAAAATCTAATTTGTCTGATATAAGGATTGCCACCCCAGCTTTCTTTTGGTGTCCATTAGCATGGTAAATGGTTTTCCACCCCCTCACTTTCAATCTGGGGGTGTCTTTGGGTCTAACATGAGTCTCTTGCAGACAGCATATCAATGGGTCTTGTTTTTTAATCCAATCTGATAGCCTGTGTCTTTTGATTGGGGCATATAGCCCATTTACATTCAGGGTAACTATTGAAAGATAGGAATTTAGTGCCATTGTATTGCCTGTAAGGTGACTGTTACTGTATATTGTCTGTGTTCCTTTCTGGTCTATATTACTTTTAGGTTCTCTCTTTGCTTAGAGGACCCCTTTCAATATTTCTTGTAGGGCTGGTTTCGTGTTTGCAAATTCTTTTAGTTTTTGTTTGTCCTGGAAGTTTTTTATCTCTCCTTCTATTTTCAATGACAGCTTAGCTGGATATAGTATTCTTGGCTGCATATTTTTCTCATTTAGTGCTCTGGATATATCATGCCAGTCCTTTCGGACCTGCCAGGTCTCTGTGGATAGGTCTGTTGCCAATCTAATGTTTCTACCATTGTAGGTTACAGATCTCTTCTCCTGAGCTGCTTTCAGGATTTTCTCTTTGTCTCTGAGACTCGTAAGTTTTACTATTAGATGTCGGGGTGTTGACCTATTTTTATTGATTTGGGGGGGGGTTCTCTGTGCCTCCTGGATTTTGATGCCTGTTTCCTTCCCCAAATTAGGGAAGTTCTCTGCTATAATTTGCTCCATTATACCTTCTGCTCCTCTCTCTCTTTCTTCTTCTTCTGGGATCCCAATTATTCTAATGTTGTTTCGTCTTATGGTATCACTTATCTCTCGAATTCTGCTCTCATGATCCAGTAGTTGTTATCTCTCTTTTTCTCAGCATCTTTATTCTCCATCATTTGGTCTTCTATATCACTGATTCTCTCTTCTGCCTCATCTATCCTAGCAGTTAGAGCCTCCATTTTTTATTGCACCTCATTAACAGCCTTTTTGATTTGGACTTGGTTAGATTTTAGTTCTTTTATTTCTCCAGAAAGGGTTTTTCCAGTATCTTCCATGCTTTTGTCAAGCCCAGCTAGTATCTTTAAAATCGTCATTCTGAACTCTAGTTCCGACATCTTACTGATGTCCGTATTGATTAGGTCCCTGGCAGTCGGTACTGCTTCTTATTCTTTTTTCTGAGGTGAGTTCTTCCATCTTGTCATTTTGTCCAGAGGAGAATAGACGAATGAGAGAACAAAATGCTAACAGGGTAACAATGACCCCAGAAAAATAAACACTAAACAAATCAGAAGAGACCTGAAACTGGGGGAAAAGAAAAGGAAAGAAAGAAAAAAGAAAAAAGGAAAAAAAAGAATGTGATCAAATATGATCAGTCTGCTGAATAGATCAGTGCCACATGCTAGATTTTGGGCGTATTTTGGTCTGTTAGAAGAAACTGCTTCCCAAAATTTTAAAGAAAGAAAAACTTACATATGTGCTAAAATAAGGGTAAATACGATGAAGGGATGGAATATGACTGTAAAGATGAGAATTATAAAAGATTTTATGAAAGGAATTGATAAGATAAGAAGCTGGTTGAAAAAAGAAAGAAGAAAAATTAAAAAAAAGTGGGGGGAGAGAATGTGATCAGGCAGGAGACTAGAACAAAGCCATACACTAGAGATTTAGGGTATATTTTGGTCTGTTAGAAGAAACTGTATCCCAAAATTTTAAAGAGAGAACAACTTATACATATATACCAAAAATAAGGTTAACTACTATGAAGGGATAGAATATGACTCTAAAAATGAGAGATAAAAAAGACTTAAAAAAGGGATTGATAAGATGTTGGTTGAAAAAGGGAAAAAGAAAAATTCAAAAAAATAGAAAAAGAAAATTTAAAAAATTAACTTTGAAAGACTAAAGAATCATGGGGAAAACCCATGAATTCTATGTGCAGTATTCCTCTAGCGCTGGAGTTCTGCCGTTCTCATTGATCGGTAAACTTGGTCTTGGCTGGCTGTTCTTGCTGATCTTCTGGGGGAGGGGCCTGTTGCTGTGGTTCTCAAATATCTTTGCCAGAGGCGGAATTGCCCCACCCTTGCTGGTCGGGCTAAGTAATCTGCTCGGGTTTGCTCTCGGGAGCTTTGTTCCCTGCGAGCTTTCCGTACAGCTTTGGAGGACGAGAGTGAAAATGGCGGCCTCCTAATCTCCACCCCAGAGGAGCCGAGAACTCGGGGCCCTGGTCCTCAGTGCGCCCCCAGAGAAAAGCAGTCAGTCACTCCCATCTCCCTGGTCTCCGGCCACACTCCATGCTCACCTGGCCTGTGATCAAGCATTTCTGTCTCTGGCATGTGACCCCATGTGGAGTCTTCAAACCCAGCAGGTCCCTGAGGTGCGCTCCCGCACCGCTCCTCCTGGGGGAGGAAGGGGAGTCTCCCCAGATCTGCCGCTTGTTGGGTCCCTGCTGGAAGAGCAGTGGCCCGACTGCCGCAGATCACGGTTTATGGCAACCCCGAGCTGAGAGCCTGCGCCTCCGCTCCATCTCTGCAGCCAGCTTCCCCACTCCAATACCTGGGAGCTCTGCTGCACTCAGGTACCCCCGGCCTTTCTGTGGTCTCGAGGGTTCTGAGACCACACTGTCCCATGAGGGTTCCACCCCCCACTTAGCCACTGGAGCGACGTCCCTCAGCAGAGCTGACTTCTAAAGTTCCAATTTTGTGCTCCGCGGCTCTATCACTTGCCAGAAGTGGCAAACGGAGGCCCCCTCCCCCACCATCTATCTTCCCAAATATCACCTCGGATTCACTTCTCCGCACGTCCTACCTTCCAGAAAGTGGTCGCTTTTCTGTTCAGAGAGTTGCTGCTATTCTTTTCTTCGATCTCCTGTTGAGTTCGTAGGTGTTCAGAATGGTTTGATCCCTATCTAGCTGAATTCCTGGGACCAGATGAAATTTAGGTCTCCTACTCCTCCGCCATCTTGCTCCTCCCACAGCATACAAAAATTAACTCAAAATGTATTACAGACTTAAATGTAAAACTATAAACCTTTTAGAAAAAAAAGCACAAGAGAAAATCTTTGGGATCCAAAGTTAGGGAAAGAGTGCTTAGACTTGACACCAAAAACATGATCCATAAAAGGAAAACTGATCAGTTGGACTCCATCAAGATTTAAACTTTTGTTCTGCAAAAGACCCTGTTAAGAGGATGAAAAAACAATGCACAAAATGGAGAAAATATTTGCAAACTGCATATCTGAAAAAGAGCTAGCATCTAGAATATATAAGAACTCTCAAAACTCAAGAGTAAAAAACAAACAGCCCTCTTAGAAAATAGGCAAAAGATGCAAACAAACATTTCAGCGAAGAGGATATACGGATGACAAATAAGCACATGAAAAAGCATGCAATGTCACTAGCCCTGAGGGAAGTGTACATTGAAATCCCATTCAGATATCATACCCACTTATCAGAACAACTATGATAAAAAGTCATCGCCACATCTGGTGCATGTGAGCATTCAAAATGACCACTAACACATTGTCGGTGCCCATGTGAAATGGTACAACCACTCTGGAAAACAGTTTGGCAGGTTTTTTTAAAAACACTAAACATGCAACTACCATATGACCCAGCATTTGCACTCCTGGGCATTTATCCCAGAGAAATGAAAATTTATGTTCACACAAAAACCTGTGCACAACTGTTCATAGCAGCTTTACTGACAATAGCCAAAACCTGGAAGCGACCCAGGTGTCATCCAGAGAGTGATAGTTAAACTGTGGCACATCCACGCCATAGTATACTGCTCAGCCGTAAGACCAAACTCTTGATACGTACAACAACTTGGATACACACAACAACATAACTCCACAGAATTAAGCTGAGTGAGACAAAAAAAAAAAAAAAAAAAAAAATCCAACCCCAAAAGGTTACATACTGTGTGATTCCATTTATATAGCTTTCTTGAAATGACAGAATTAGAGAGATGAAGAACAGGTTAGCAGTTGCCAAGGATAAAGGGGGGGGGTGACAGGAGGGAGGGATGTGGGTGTGGCTATAAAATAGTAACATCCGAGATTTCTTGTGATGAAATGTTCTACATCTTCATGTGTCAATGTCAACATTCTGGTTGCACTATTGTATGGAATCTCTTGTGTATGAATTCTTACAAATGTGGGTGCAGCTCCAGTGCACTCAAAATAAAAAGTTTAATTTTAAAAAATTGCGCCAGCTTGCCCTTGATAAATCCGGTGTGCCGGGAAGCCCAGAGCAGTGTGGTGGATATTGGAAACAGCAAGAACAGACCCTGCAGATGAGTAAGAGGAAAAAAGCCACTAACTCCCCATGGGGTCCAGAAGAATGGGCCCTGGTATTTGACTTGCAGAAAGAAGGCAAAGAATTGTCCTAAGGCTGATTTACAAAAGGAACCTCTTGCAGCAGGAATCCATCTGAAGCCAGAAGCTCCCTGCAGCCTGGCACACGTTCAAATGGCAAGTCCTCAGTGCTCTGCGATGCAAAATCCTCCCCTCCCAACACAGACTTAGCCATTCAATCCATTTACACCAAGTCAGCAGTTTGGACAGATGTTTGCAATCTAAGACTTCCTGTGAGGTACACAGGCCCTTAATCATAGTTCTTATGGGAACTTAGGGGTTTGGGGTGCCAGGCCAGGGCGGGGTTGGACTGAAGTTGGGTTGTGTAGAAACCAGGGTTTTCAAGGTCAGTTCTCCAGCCCCTAGGCTTTTGGGGTTGGGGGGGGCGCTGTTCTCAATGGGTTTTCTCAGGGAAAAGATCTTTTGCTTGTGTCTCCCTCATGTGAGAGAAGAAAAGCCCCCTAGGAGTTTTCCACTTCTGCTTCTGCTGGGAGCCAGAGGAGATGGCACAAGGCCCCACCCCACGCTCCGCTCCCCATTCTCCAGCTCGGCCAGAAAGCAGAGAAAGGCTAGTAGGAAGGGCCCAGGGTCCTCCCCGCGCCCAGCCGCTGGCTGCGCCCGCTGGCCCTAACTTCTGCATGCTAGTGCGTGAGTGACTCTCCAAGGAGCAATTTGATTCCTACCGTGCTTCTTAGGCATTTCAAGTGATTCCTTAAACCACACACTAAAAATTAATGTTCTAATATATTCGTTTGACCCATAACCCGTTTCATCTGCCCCTACTGTTTTCCACTGCTCCCCCCACACACAACCCCAGCAGGGAACAGCGATCTGGAGAAGCCAGGTCTATCTTACTTAACACTAACACCCTTTCAACTATTGCTTCTCGTCCTTTCTGCTTCGAGAAGGAAAAATCAGAGTGAGGAGGGAGTGCTTCCTTAAGCTAAAGGCACAAACACTGCCTCTGTGTGTCTGGACCAGAGCCCTAAGCCCTCCCCACTCCCCCATCCCTTCGTCTCCAGGAGAATGTCCTCCAAGGCCAGCTTCCAAGGCAAAGGAAAGCTGACTGGCTAATTTGCAAGAGGCTCTTGACCTGAGAGTCTGCTTCTGCAAACGTCTTGCTCCACCACCTGCAGCACTGTGGGCCCCACATCACAGAAGCCTGTGGGCAAACAGGAAATTGGCAGCGAGCCCAGGAGAGCGGGAATATGCAGTTCTCCCACAGAGACATCATGCTTTCTCCGGTCCTGTGCTCTTGTTGCAGAGGGGATGGAAGGGCACAGAGAGAAGACAAATGAGAAACTGGAAGAGAAAACTGCTGTAGGAAAGAACGTTAGGGTTCGAAGCCCATGGCCAAGAAAGAATTCTTGAGACGTCTTTGGTGCAAAAAGGTGGTTTTATTAAAGCCCGGGGACGGGACCCATAGGCAAGAAGAGCTGCACCGGGGTCATGAGGAGTGGCCCATTATAGACTTTCAAGTTGGGAGGGGGCTAGGGATAGTGTAAGTCTCTAAGGAATTTTGGAAGCAAGGTTTCCAGGACCTTGAGGGGGCTGGCTATTGTTGGGAAAAGGCCATTTATTACCGTGTAATAACACCTTAGTCATGAGACCCTTCAGATGGATATCGGTGGGCCATATTCTTGGGGGATGATTGCCAACACATATCTCGGGGGGGGGTAGAGATAAAAGAAGTTCCTAAAGGAATTTTTATATGTTAAGGTAGACTTACAGGTTCGGGGAGGCGGGGGGCGGGGCAGGGGGGTCTTTTGCCCTTAGCAAAGTGTCAACATCGAGGCAGTTGAGTCCCTACAGGAATGTCACTCTGCCTGTTTCAAGGACTTGTCAGTGGGCTGTAGGTAGTAAGGAAATTTAATAATTTTTCTTCTGCCTTTGTTTCCCACATCAAAAACGAACTGCCCCAGGGACTGAGAAACCTGTGGCAAAAGGCTGCTGAGCTCCGAGCTCACAGGGACGAATTTCAGATGACAGGGCAGTGGCCTCCAGAGTGTGGGAATGGGGGAAGGGTGTGACTGCAGAGCTGACCATCATCCCTCTAGCTACACCATGAAGGCCACAGAGCAACCGAGCAGGTCAGGTACAGGGCCAAGTTCAGTACACTCGGAGACCCCTGAGTGGGCTCAGCTCTCACTTATAATATATGCAATTATAGGATCTACAATCCGTGTCCTTCTATGTGTCAGGTTCCTTGTTAGTAAAATAGGGGCATTAATACCCATCTCAGGAGGTGATTGTCAGGAGTCAACAGGAATATGTTTCACCAGAAGGAACAGAAAGCCTGACAGCCATGCCTAAAAGAATGAGCCTGGGAGGCTCATTCGGTTAAGAGTCTGCCTTCGGCTCAGATCATGATCTCAGGGTCCTGGATGGAGCCCGGTGTCAAGCTTCCTGCTCAGTGGAAAGCCTGCTTCTCCCTCTCCCTCTGCTGCTCCCCCTGCTTGTGCTCTCTTGCTCACTCTCTCTCTCAAATAAATAAATAAAATCTTAAAAAAAAAAAAAACAAAAAAAACGTTGTTCTCATGTCAGTCCACAGGCAGACATGCTAGGGCTCAGGCAGTGTTCAAATCTCATCAATTTTAAGACCTGCTTTTTATTTCCTTTCACATGGTAATATCTTGGGAATCTGGATGTGCTTTACAAACAAGTTGCAGTTTAATTAACAGCATTTTATCTTTCCTAATGGGGCTTAAATAAGGGTGCGTCCTCCAATATTGATAGTGTCTCCAATGAGAGACGATACTTTATTACAAAGGGCTAGACTCAGCCCAGTGGCTTTCATAGTCACACTTGGCCTCATGGTTGCAAGACAGCTGCTGCACCTTTGAGCATCACATCCACAGTACAAGCAAGAGGAAAAGAGAGGTGAGAAGATGACCAGTTTTCTCTTCATGAAACTTCGTCTTTTTAAGTCAGGAAGAGATGTCCTCGCCAGCAAATTTGCACTTATGTATTATTGGCCAGCACTATGTCACGTGGCCTGCTATGGGGTGTTGGGAGGTCGAGTTCTAGGTTTCCAGCCTCTATAAAAGAGGAAAGGAGGGAGAAAGATACGTCCTGAGTGAGCCAACCTACCGTGTCTGCTCGGTACGCAGAGTAAGGAGCCCAGTCTCTGGCAGGTACAGAAGCTCTCCAAACAGCAGCTCTTTACCTCCCCACGCAAACAAAACTGCAAGTGGTTTGTGTCTGGGCTGAGGTAAGCCAGCCCACCAAGCAACTGCATTTCTTGGAGCACTGTAATCAACACTCTCTAGGAATGCAAATGTGGTTTGCCCAGGAAAGGGTGATAAATAAACACTTCTCTCCTTTCCAGCTCTGCAGAGCCATCTCTGTGGGCTTATGCACCAGAAGTTTCTAGGGCAAAATAAATAAACAGGCTGTTTTGCTTTTCTCAAAAATGAGGGTGGTTTTCAAAAGACAACCGACAGAATGGGTGAAGATATTTGCAAATGACATATCAGATAAAGGGCTAGTATCCAAAACCTATAAAGAACTTATCAAACTCAACACCCAAAGAACAAAGAATCCAATCAAGAAATGGGCGGAAGACATGAACAGACATTTTTCCAAAGAAGACATCCAAATGGCCAACAGACACACGAAAAAGTGCTCAACATCGCTCGGCATCAGGGAAATCCAAATCAAAACCTCAATGAGATACCACCTCACACCAGTCAGAATGGCTAAAATTAACAAGTCAGGAAACGACAGATGTTGGTGGGGATGCGGAGAAAGGGGAACCCTCCTACACTGTTGGTGGGAATGCAAGCTGGTGCAGCCACTCTGGAAAACAGTATGGAGGTTCCTCAAAAAGTTGAAAATAGAGCTACCACATGATCCAGCAATTGCACTACTGGGTATTTACCCCAAAGATACAAATGTAGGGATCCGAAGGGGTACATGCACCCTGATGTTTATAGCAGCAATGTCCACAATAGCCAAACTGTGGAAAGAGCCAAGATGTCCATCGACAGATGAATGGATAAAGAAGATGTGGTATATATATACAATGGAATATTATGCAGCCATCAAAAGGAATGAGATCTTGCCATTTGCAACGATGTGGATGGAACTGGAGGGTATTATGCTGAGCGAAATAAGTCAAAAAGAGAAAGACATGTATCATATGACCTCAACTGATATGAGGAATTCTTAATCTCAGGAAACAAACTGAGGGTTGCTGGAGTGGGGGGTGGGGTGGGAGGGATGGGGTGACTGGGTGATAGACACTGGGGAGGGCATGTGCTCTGGTAAGTGCTGTGAATTGTGTGAGACTGTTGAATCTCAGATCTGTACCTCTGAAACAAATAATGCAATATATGTTAAGAAAAAAAGAAGAAGATAGCAGGAGGGGAAGAATGAAGGGGGGGAAATCGGAGGGGGAGACGAACCATGAGAGATGATGGACTCTGAAAAACAAACTGAGGGTTCTAGAGAGGAGGGGGGTGGGAGGATGGGTTAGCCTGGTGATGGGTATTAAAGAGGGCACGTTCTGCACAGAGCACTGGGTGTTATGCACAATGAATCATGGAACACTACATCTAAAACTAATGATGTAATGTATGGTGATTAACATAACAATAAAAAAATTTTTTAAAAATGAGGGTGGTTTTGTTTTTTGTCTTTTGGGATTTTTTTGTTTTTTTGTTTGTTTTTGGTTTCCCTTTTACGGAGCTAAGCCATCTCGCACTTTCACCTACAGCCCCTACTGGCCTCTGTGAGAACAAGCTTCCGGCTGGCATCTGTAGCCTAGCCACTAGGCCATTCTTGTGGACATGCTCAGGCCCTCGAAGATAATGGGAAGGGAGCTGACCTCTCTTCGGTTTCACATCTGTTAACTCGTGTAATCCTCACTGCACATCTGCAAGCAGGGCATAAGCATTTCTCTTTGCCAAAACTACGGCTCAGGGCAAATGTTCAGGGTCATCCAGCTGGTAGGCAAGGAGCAGAGACACAAACCCAGCTCTGTCTGGGGCCTCTACCCTTCCCAACGCAACCCGTTGCCTCCAGAAGTATTGCTTTCTCTTTTATTCTCCGTTTGAGGCCCCCAAACAGTCAGGCATTTCCTCCAACATCAGGAGCGGGTGGAAAGGTTGTCATAGTTACAGTGGAAAGTGAGGGTGTTGGGGCTGCGGCTACCCCCAAGACCTCTGCTCCTCAGGGAGGCCGGCCTCTGACTGTGTGTTTGCAAGGAGGTGGGCTGGAGTGGCAGAGACTACTAGAATGTGACCTCAGAGGTCACCCAGTCCAAAGCCCTCATGGGACAGATGAGGAAGCTGAGACTCTGAGAGATGGGCGAAAGGCAACAGTAAGAAGAGAGAAGAGAACTCAGGCCTCTAAACTTGTAGGCCATTTGCTTTCTCCAGCAAAGCAGGCTCCTGATGGTTTCCAGGCTCTCAGGTGGCCTCTCCCAGTCAATCAGCAAGCCAGGCTGGGAAGTCACCCCGATGAGCCTACTTACAGACTTTAAGGCATTCACTGAATATTTCTAGAGCACTTACACAGGCCAAGCACTAGAACTAGAGCAAAGAACAACAAAGATAATGGCCCAGTGCTCATGGAGCTTATATCCTAGTGGGGCAGACAGAGCAGAAGTAAATAAATGGAGAGAAACAGGAAGATAGCAGATATCAGAGAGTGATGAGTTCCTCAGAAAACAACACAAAGAGAAGATATGGAGTGACCGGAGTGTGCTTCGGAACTGGGGTCAAGGACGAGCTCGCCAGGGGCTGACATCTAAGCTGAGACCTGAATGACAGGAAGAAAGTAGCAGGTGAAGATTGGGGCGGGTGGGGGCAGAGAACTGTTCACATGGAGGACACAGCAGGTGCAAAGCCACTGAGCTGGGGGGATGAGCTTGGCTGAGTGAGGAAGAGAAAGGAGGTCACTGGGGCCTGAGTTCAGGGAGCAAGGGAGAGAGAAAAGTGTCAAGGTAGGAGATGCAGGCCAAGGGTGGATCCTGTAGGGCCCCCTTCAGCCAGGGAGAGAATTTGTTTTTGTTCTCAGTACAATAAGAGGTCACTGGACGGTTTTAAATATACAAGCGCCGTGGTCTCACTTAGGCTTTGAATAGTTCATTCTGGATGCTCTGGAAAGAACAAGAAAAAGGGCAAGAATAAGAAGAGGGAGATGAGTGGTCAAGCGACGCCAGCAGTCCTCCAGGGCCTATGCGCATTGAACCATAAAGCTGGGGTTCTCCCAAGGCTGCTACCTCAGGCAACTGTGCAGGCTGCCCCAAAGCCGAGCATGCCTTTCACCAAAACTCCAATATGAACAGCATCCTCTGAAGCTGTGCATCATGGGTCTGGCTTTTTAGTACCTTATGATTCTCAAAGACACCACCCTTATGTACTCGTGTCAAAGGAGCAAAATAGAAATCCCTTCAGACTATTTTCTGTACAAAAATAAGACAGACAAACCACAAATCATCTACGTCAAGGACTGGATCTTTAATTATGCAGTGAAGTAAGTATGCAGAATAATAAAATCTAAGATAACCTTGTACCTTTAATTAACTCATGTCCAGTGGAAAGTATATTAATCCCTTGGTTATTGGCCCCAATGCTTAGAAAAGAAATCATGGATGATCCAAAAAATCAGTTCTATAATTTATATTTGGGCTAACAATGCACTTAATGATGAGTACTGAGAGGCAGGTTGGAGCTATTCAATGTCCAAATTGAATCATAAATGTTTTAAAAAAATATTCATTCTCTCATCAAATATTTTGCATGCCCACTATTCACCAGGCCTGCTGGGTCCTGGAGAAAACAACCAACCAATATATTCTCTGCCTTTGTGGACCTTAGAGTATAATGGCTGGACAGACATCAAACCAGAAAAACACGCAGAAATAGGCAGCTACAATTTGTAATAAGGTCTGTAATAGAAAAGAGCAGAGAGAATCATGGAGAGGTTCTCATTTAGACCGTGAGGGTCAGAGAAATCCTCTCTGTTGAAACTTTAAGATGGCCAAGGGCCACCCTGGTCGTTGACACACTTCCATTGCTACCCCCCTCATCCTTATCTCTTACCTCTCTTCAAACAAATACTTGCACAGGGACTCACTCCCTTAACCCCTTATCCTTCCTTCCCAACCCCATGCCCTCCAAGCCCTGTGACCCCAAGTGCAAACAGACAACCCTCAAAGCCATCATGCGGAATCAAGGAGGAGTCAGGAGCCAGAGTACCAGACAGAAAGGAGCATGGAACTTCTTGGTCTGGTTCTCACACAGGATCTCACTCCTTTTATGACCTTTGGGAATTGCTTCCTCTCTCCAGAAGTCTCAGTGTCCCCCATCTGTCAAGTGGAAGGAAGCACACTGTCCCTAGAGTCCCCAGGTGAGTTCCCAGACGTCCTTGGAGGGTCCCCGAGCAGACTGGCAGACCCCCAGGCCAGACTGAGAGCAGAGAGGCTGAGAGCAGAAGGAAAAGCCCTAATCCTTCCAGATCCCCTATAGACTGAGCCTGGAGCAGGGCCAGACCCCATGCAGGGCTCCCAAAAGACTGCTTTACAAAACCTGCTTGCTAGCCCCTGACATTTCTTCCCTCCAGGTTTCAGAAACAAGCCCTTGAGACCAGATAAGGAATGTGGTAGGAATAATGTGATTGCAGAAAGTGTGTGGATTTTGTTTCTGGATGCATCACTTGACATAAAGTCAGATACGAGTTGCTCACGCTATGACACTTCTAGTCTCCTCACTCAGCGTCCATCCTGTGAGTCTGGCCCAAAGCACTCTTCATTAGCACAAAATCCCACAGTGGCAACGTGACTTCTGGGGACAGAGGCCCAGGCTAGCTCTAGGCAAGAAGAGGAGAAGATAAATCTTTTTTGCCATTTCCTATTCCCGCCTCTCCTGGGCTCAGCTCTGCCATCTCTGAGAGTCGGATTGGGGAACAGCCAAGGAGAGCCGGTCATGGAAGGAGAGGTGGGGGAGGGGAGCTGCTGTGGACCTGAATAAAAGGAAGGGATAGGGGGCATACATGTGCCTCGAAGGAGGGAGGTAGTCCTAGTCTGGGCCCTAGTTGCTGTTCTACCAACACCGACTGGGTGATATCACGTCCCTCTCCTGAGGGGAAATGAGATCACACTGGACAACCCTGAAGCCATCTTCCAGCTCTAAACTTTTAAAATGCTCAGCAAGTGCTAGTTTCTAGAAGAAATGGGGCAGGAGATGGACTGCAGGTATCCCTGTTTGATAAAAAGCGTGTGCACTGGTGCTGCCTTTGCCCACCTCTTTCAGGAGCAGTACACCCAATGAATGATGACTAAGAGCTTGACACATTCCTGAGGACTTTGGTGGACTTCAGCACAGAGGTGAAGGATCCAGGGCTATTCATGACAGTTGGGGGCTGGGGCCGGGGCAGCCCACATCACCCCAGCATATCTAATACATTTAAGAGCCACTGCCCCAGCTGACCAGATTTGGGAAATTTATGTTAACAGTGTTTTAGACTAAGCCCAAATCATATTGCATGCTATTGGCAGAGTCTCTTGATTGTCGTATAATTTATTTCACATTTACTACAGTCTGTTGTTGTCCATCACTGTGCTAGGTGCTGGAGAAGTAAAGATGAATAGAATCCAGTCCTTGCTTTCCAGCAGTTCCCAACTGACCTGCTGGAGCACCGTGGGGTGTCCTGAACCATTAGTCCAAATGGTACCTATTGCAAGACCCCAACGGAGCAAGCGAAGTCTGATGGGCACACAGTCTGGTGAGCAGATGATAGCTGGCCATTGGTCTCCCTTTGCCTTTTCAGTTGAGCACCCTGGTACAGTAAACAATCTGTATATGTCATAATGAGATGCCAACTTTCAA
This sequence comes from Mirounga leonina, assembly GCF_011800145.1. Taxonomy (NCBI): domain Eukaryota; kingdom Metazoa; phylum Chordata; class Mammalia; order Carnivora; family Phocidae; genus Mirounga; species Mirounga leonina. The sequence goes on from NW_023270504.1 coordinate 28,005,351, forward strand.
TTAATGTCTAACATATACTTTTGCTCTAATGCAAAATGCATGTTAGCAGTGTCTGTCAAATGGAACACGGCCCCCAAAAGTCACATGATAGTGGAGAGTGGAGTAAGCTGGCTATGAGAAGAGGTGAGAGATGAAAAATCTAGCCAACATGGCGGCTATTAGAACATAAGAAAATGTAACACTTGAGATACACAAGGGCAGGTATTGATAGCAGCAAACTAATATTAGAGGGAGAGCAAATGATAGTGTGGTAACAGTGGATGCTTTCGAAGTCACTGCAGGACCTGGTTATACTATAGCAATAATTGCACTGTAATTATTCCTGACTTGTTTAATGTGTTTTTTAGTATTTTAATGCCTTCAACTGTGCCACACACAATAAAATCAGTAAAGTAAACCAAAAAAAAAAAAAAAATGTTGGAAACCAAGAATCTAGTGGAAAAGAAATGTATAAGAAAATAATTCCAGCTCTACGCTTAAATTCCTAATGGAGACATGAGATGAATAGGAGCAAGGCACTTAGTTCTAGCTAGAGAGGCCAAGGAGGGCTTCCCAGAGGGGTAGATAATTAAAACAAGTTTTGAAGGTTGAGTAAGAGTTCACCAAGTATACAGGGCAAGAAAGGCTTCCAAGTCATGGGAACCACTTGGGCAAATGTGTGGAAGAAAGAACAATGGTGGTATGGCTGGAAAGCACAGAAGGAGTATACAATTGTCAAGAGGGGAAGGTGACGCCAGCTCACAAAAGGATACTAAGGGTGTGACTCTGGTGATATTCTTCCTTCAAATTCAAATTCCCGCCCCACCCCTGCAGAAAAAGTAAGATGATTCTGAAGATACACACGATGGAAATTTCTCTGGGGTCAACAAAATGCCACAAGCCTTAATGTTTTAACTTAGGTAGAAAACACATAACACTAGGTAAGTAGTTGGCAGAAATATCAAGGACACGGTTCTGCCGAGTAGAAGCCTATATTCAGGATCAGTTTCCTAGTTTGTGTGACCCATGAAAATGTGGGGCCTCTGTTTGAAAAGTATTAGGAATTTCAAGACAGCAACAGCAGAGCATTAAATGAAGTGCTGGTCTGACTGAAGCATGGAGCCTTGTGCAGTTTGCCCTAGTGACCAGCCCTATGACTGAGGGAGACCAGAAGGCCTTATTAGAACATTTTCCTCTTTATTGGAATTGGATTTATTTCTTTGGGTAAGAGAGAAGGATGGATGATGGGAGAGATTGAGAGGCCAATTCAAGGCATCAAAAATATTTTTTTAGCTGAATTTTCAACATTTTTGTCCTCAAAGTATCCCTAGTAACAAGAAAAATGTGGGGTATAGCAACCCTGCTTTTTACAACTTGTTTGAGAGTTCCCATGTCACTGAAAAATGCATGCATATTGTGCATTCTTTTTTTTAATTGAGGTACAATTGACATTATAACATTATATTAGTTTCAGGTATATAACATAATGATTCGTTCTTTGTATATATTGTTAAATGATTATCACAATAAGTCTAGTTAATATCTGTCACCTAACCTAGTTACAAAAAATTTTTTTCTGATGATGAGAACTTTTAAGATCTACTTTCTCAGCAACTTTCAAATATGCAATACAGTATTATTATAGTCGCCATGCTGTATATTACATCCGCATGACTTACTTATTTGTAACTAGAAGTTTGTACATTTTGACCCCCTTTGCCCATTTCTCCCACCCCCCCCAACCCCACCTCTGGCACCCACCAATCTATTTGCTGTATCTATGAGCTTGGTTTTTGGGGTTTGTTTGGGTTTTTTTAGATTCCAACATATAAGTGACATCATGTGGTATTTATCTTCTCTGACTTATTCCACTTAGCATAATGCTCTCAAAGTCCATCCATATTGTTGCAAATGGCAAAACTTCATTCCTTTTTATGGCTAATAATATTCCATTATATATATATATTTTTTCTTGATCCATCCATCCATTGATGGGCACAAGTTGTTTCCATATATTGACTATTGTAAATAATGCTGCAATGAACATGGGGGTGCAGGTATCTTTTTGAGTTAGTGTTTTCATCTTCTTTGGATAAATGCCTAGAGGTAAAATTGCTGGTAGTTTTATTTTTGATTTTTTAATTTTTTGGGAAACCTCCATACTATTTTCCATAATGGCTGCACTAATTTACATTCCCACCAACAGTGCACAAGAGTTTCCTTTTCTCCACATCCCACATTCTTCTTAATGTTTATTTAAATATGAAAGATGCTATTAGTAAGGTGGCTGGTTATAAGAAAAATACACAAAAACTGACATCCTGCAATGGAATCAAGATATCAGAAAGACAAGATACCTGCTTCTACATCTCCACCTGCTCCAATCCCATGACATTACAGAAATAATGTTTTGAAAAAGGAATAGATCTGTAATGTTGCTGGAAATCAAGGAAGGGTGCTTACCTGCAGACCGGAAATATTGAAGACCATTTTTTTAAAAAAAAGATAGAATTGGATTGATGAAGAAATGATAAGAAAAAAATATTCAAGCCAAACATGAATAGAATAAACTACTCAAGGTAAGAATAGCTGTTCAAGCTCAGAGTGATCAAATCCATGTGGAGGAGAGTGCCTGAGCCCCTCTTCAGTGTTATTGGTTGAGTAATTCAGAACAAGGGGCCGGTCAGGCTGGCCGTTCCTCCTAGCCATCCATAAACAGGGAGCAGTTTGCAGATTGGGCATTTCCTCCGGGGTTTCTAAAGGGGAGCTCTGACTCAAAAATCTTGTGAGTTGGGGCCAATAGGCAGAGTAGGACCTCAGGTAACTGGCTTCTCAGAGGGATGGAGATCCCCACCTTCAGGGGCTTGTGCCCACAGACCTCACCCCGCACAGACAACTCCCCACAGTAACTGGGGAGGAAAACGGCATTTGGAATAGGCACCAGGGATTTCCAATGGGGTTGTGAAAAATCACTGTGGTCAGATATCAGCCTGTGTAAGAGCTAGTTTTTAGACATTTGTCAGATCTTCATGTGGCTAGATAATTGATCAATGTATAAATATTGCATGAATGTTTGAAAAGATGGTAGAATCTCTGATAAATCAGGATGCTCCCTTTCTATATCTATTGGCCCATACTTATTCATTGTATCATTTAAATCTTCACTGCCGTTCAATGTGTGCCATGTGTGTTAAATTTTCTGGTAGCCACATCAAAATAAGTCAAACTGTTAAGATGAAGTTTAATAGATTTTGTTAAACTCAATATATCTAAAATATGATACTTTCAACACTTAATATTTTAAAATAACATTATTTTTCATACTAAATCTTTGAAATCTGATATGTGTTTTCTGCTGATAGCACATCTCCATTTGAACTAGCCATATTTAAGGTGTTCAGTAGCCTTGTGGCTCCTGGCTATAGTATGTTGCTAGTCACTGCTGAATTGAACAGTACAGTTCTAAATCCTTGGTTATTTTTTGTCTACTTGAACTATTGTTCTGTTTATACGTTTTGAAACTGCACAAAGATTCACGAGTGGACAAGAACAAAACAAAAAGCCTCTTCTTGGACCATTAATTCTTTGCACTTTGAATTCCATTTCATTTATGTTAATATGGGCACACCTGTTTCTTGGTGTTAGCATTTCCTTGGTTAACGCATCTTTTCCGTTCCTTTATTTTGCAGCTTTCTGTGTCTGATATTTTTTATGTGTCCCTTTGAAACAACATTTAACTGAATTTTGTGTTGTTACCCAATGTGAGAGTTGCTGCCTTTTAATGGAGACTTCAACCAAATCACATGAAATTGCGAGCATTGGTATATTTGGATTTATTTTGTCCATATACTTGTACTTTTTACTTACTATACTTTCTTGTTGTTTCTATTCTTCCTTTCGTTCCTTATTTTTGTTTGGTTAATCAAAATTTTAGGTGCTGTTTCCTTTTTTTTTTTTTCTTTTAGTAGTGTTGCATTTATATATCCTATTTTTCTTCTTCCAGCATTTACCTTTCATTTTTTTTCAGCAGAAGAAAGCAGACAGTTTATTTCCAATGATGTGTGATTGTCAACTGATTTTATCTTGTTCTTTTTTTTGGTCATTGTTATCTTTAATTTTAACTAAGTTTAAGTCACACAAATATTTTCTCCTTGTGAAAAACTAACATTATAGGTTTGATCAAATTCCTCTTTAACTACATTCCCAATCCCAGTCCTCTCTCAAAAGGTAATGACTGTAATTACATTTGAAACATATTCTACCAAAAAAATTTTTTTAGAAAAGAAACATATTCTATCAACTTTTTCTATGCATTTCATTATATAAATTTGCATATATATTTGTATATGTGTATGTGTGTGTGTGTGTATCCACAAAAAAAAATTGTATTTTCTGCTATTCTATTTCTTGATATTTATCATGAAGGAACAGTTGAATAGGTAGGCAAAGATATATGTGAAAAAAGTTTGCATAACCATATTGGAAATACTTATCGGAAACATCCTAAATATGCATCAATAGGGGAGAGGATTGGTTAAATAGACTGTGGTACATCCATACATTGTAGCAAAAAAAATATGTACTATATTCGTAAGTCCACTGACATAAAAAGATGACTAAAATATATTCTAAAATGAAATAAATCTGCTTACAAACACACACATGCACACAGACACAATTTACCAAAATAACATGGTGATTATCTCTGATGGCTACGATTTCAGATAATTTTACTTTCTTCTTTAATATTTTATATTGATCAAATTTTTCTACAATCAGCATATACAGATGTTACACTTTTGAAAATATATTGAAAATGTATTCCCCCCCCAAAAAAATAAATTTTAACATAGATGCTCTGGGAATATTCATTATGTTTATCCAAAGGCTTCTCTTCCTCCCCAGCAGGTGACCTTGGATGCCTGGAAAAGCCTCTGCCCCAGTTATAGAAGCAGTCTCTAGAAAACTTGGGGAAGATGAAAGAGGACTAGCTGCATGTGCTACACATACTAAAAAATTCAAGCTGTAAATATTTAAGTGTCATTTTGCATGTTATTTATATATTTGCTCAGCTGTCTGTACTTATGTTTGCTGTACCCTAGATGTGCTTTTCTATGTTTTGCCTTAAATAATGTTCTCCTGGGAGAGAACCAGTCTGTAAAGTCCTTCATGTAGAATGCCAAGAGAGCATTTCAAGCAACTGGACATCTGAGCAATTATCTTGACATTGTTAATAAAGATCAATAATTATTTCAAGCACTAATTAGTGCAAGGAGTGTTCTTGATGTCATTAGAAGTCTATCTCACAACAGTTTAAAATCTCCTACATCTAGTATAACATATCTCTCATGGGCATTATACCTGAGATTGTACAGTTCGATTCCACAATCGTTTCTTTACCACCTCCTATGAAACACCAGATATCATTGCAAAAATGAGGAGGCTAAGTCATCACGTTCACAGTCAAATGCAGGTTGAATTCAAGCTAATCAAAACTGATCAATATTTAACATCTGATCATTTGCCAGTCCTTCTGCAAGAGGAAAGGTACTGACCAGATGATATGTAGCTCTATTTTTCACATGGATGATGAAACCAAGGACAGTTTCCATTCTCTAAGAGGGTAGAAAGGCTCTCAGGAAGAGTTTTTCCCCATTTTAAGGATTTAAAGGGGAAACAGGCTGCCAGACACACTGCTTGATGTGTATGCAGAGAGGCGAGACTTCTACCCGAGTTTTTCTACCTCCAAGAACGGAGCTGTTTTTCTTGGGAATGGCTCGGAGTCTGTACAAAGAGTTCTTATCAGGACCACAGCAGCATGGCAGTGTAACCCAGCAGGAATGTCAGGGGGGCAGGAGGAGAGATCGTGACAGGCTCCTTCATTTCCTTGCAACCTTCCTAGGGAGTGACTGGAAACCGTTTTGAAAGACAGGCTTGTGCTCAGGGGATGGAGACATCCAAGTTTTATGTATCCTGACCTGCGATGGTACAACCTGAATGTTGAGCTAAGCTAATGTACCATGCCTCCTGAGGATGCCAACAACACCAGATCACACTCTGCAGAGCGGTGTGCGCATGTGTGTGTGTATGTGTATGTGTAATCATCCATACGCACAAAGGTATTTTCTGTGACTCTTTTCTATTTCTAGGAATAGATACAGAAATTCGATTTCTGGGAATGGATATAGATACTGTTGGCAGGGAGCAAGGATATGTGCCGGCATGGAGGGGATCCCATGAGATCTACCCTGTAACTCCAAGTAACAGGGACAGGTCGTTATAGAGCAAAGGAGCCTAAGTGTTATTACTATTATTTTTACATTTCTCAGAAAGTCTCTACAACCTCTCTACTCCAGCTCTCCATGTTGGATCACTCTACCAGATGTAATGGTGCCAGAGTGCGGACTGAAAACAGAAGCCACTGGCCCCCAGCAGGGGCAGAGGATATGCCAGACCTGGATGAGGAGCACAGGTCTCCCAATCTGGGACCAAAAGCCCTCTTTCACTGTAGCTTCATGCTTAGGATTCCACAACCCCTCCCTTTTTTTTCTCCCTAAATAAGAGACTGCTCTTCCCATTTTGCAGATGCGAAAAATGAGGTCCAGACCTAGCAGCCACACCCAAGCGTTTGTGACTATGCCAGTGCTTGGAGCTCAGGGGAAACCACTAACTGGGGAGACCATGACAACAAGAGCTGTCTCTTACATTCTCAGTTCAATCCTTGGAAAAAAAATGACAATATTCTTCGTGTGAACACAGAGTAACTGTACCGAAGACTTCCGACTCATGTCCCATTCTCTTCACTCCTCGCCTGGCCCAAGCCAGACCCCCTTCCCTCCCCACAGATCTTAGATTCTCCACCTGCTCCCTCATCATCTTCAAGTGAGTTCTGTGGAATAAAATGCAACAGAGTAGGATCTTGTTAGTGGAGCCATGGTGAGGGCAGGGCCCGTCCTTCACAGAAGGTGAGGACAAAACAAGACAAAGTCCACAAGTCCAGGAATTCATATGCTAGACCTGTGCAGTCTGGTGTGGCAGCCACTGGCCACGTGCAGCTATTGAGCACTTGGGATGTGCGAAGTGCAACAGAAAGACTACGTTTTTTTGTATTTCAATTAATTTTAATTCAATTTTAAAACTGACCATTTGGTTTGGTTATTGGGAAGCATAAGTATGTATGAAGCAACTGAGGTTTGTAACTCTACTTCTTCAACCATAACCATTATGAAATCTAAATACAGATCAAGTATTTCTGATGAAAATGTAGTGTCTAAACTCAGATGTGCTCTGAGTATAAAATACACAGCAGAGTTGGAAGACTTAGCAGGAAGAAAACGTACAGTAGCTCATTAATAATTTTGATATTGATGCATATTGAAATGAACATACATACTTTAGATATATTGTGTGCAATAAAATTGTATCATTAAAATTAATTTCACCTGGTTCTTCTTTTTACATTTTTTAATGTGGCTACTAGGAAACTGTAAATTACATATCGTATTTCTATTGGTTCTCTGCTCTAGATGTTTAATGTTCCTGGGGATAATGCTGGAGAGGGGATATCCTGGTCCAGGGGCTCATTCATCACTTGCCCTCTCATATTGCTACAAGGTCCCTCCAGAACACTTTCCAACCCTCTCTTTCTGAATTACTGGTTTAATGTTACTCACATTGTGAACACGCACTTCCCCTCATCCTTACCCACCGACAGCATTCTCTCTCCTCCGGCCTGCTCCCCCTTCTCTCCTCTGCCTGGCTTTGGGAAAACCCATTTCTACTGTGAAGAGTTCTTCTCTCCCTCCCCATTTCTGTCTCATCCTTTAACACCACCTTCTCTGACTTTTTCTGGCAACCTCCATCTCTTGAAACTACTTCATTAGAGGTCAAGGTCTTAACAAGAGGTCTGCTTCATTAGAGGTCTTGCAAGAAGGTCAGAGGGAGAGGCCGTCACAGGCTTGCTCAGGCCTCTCTCCTGCCATATTGCTCTGCCTCTCCTACCCAACGCTGGTGCTCCCTGTTCATGCCCTCTGTCCTCACCCCCTCGACTTCACGCTCCCCTTCTCTCTTGACGCCCCCATCTCAGGTCAGATTTCTGGGAAACAGACTCTGCATGGAGATGGAGGTCTCGGGAAATAGCCTTGGGAACAACGCCTATAAGAAAGTGAGGAAGTGGGACTGGACAGAGAGTGAACTTGAACCGAGGTGCAGTTTCTACAGAGGCCTCTGCTAATCCCTTGGGAAGCTCTGGAGCTAGAATAGTCCTTCAGGGTCCTCCTGTCTGAAAGTAAGAGGATGTGCCTTTGTATCCCTGCATCAACTGATCAGACCTGATGCCCCCAAGGAAGGGGGCAATGTGGCTTATACTCCTTATCCTGAAATGATTCTCTCAAAAGTCTCCCAAAGATCTCTTCAGCTCCAAGTCTAACCTGTTTTCTTGGGTGCCCTCCTCCTGGGTGCCCTCCTCTTCGGTGTCCCTGTAGCCCGGGCTTCTCCTGGATCTGAGCATTCTGCATGAGTGCTGGCCCTCCTGGATGGTGTCAATTTCTTTCACTGGCTCCTTTTCGAGCTTCCACCTGGGCTCTGTCCTCAGCCCAGCCCTCTCTACATTGTCCAGACTCCCTCCATCTTATCTTCCCTCTGCTTCACAGCACTCCAGGTCTTCCTCCAGACTTCCACACTCAAAGCACCGGCATGGTCCTTCTTCAGACCCCCTCGCTACCCCTCCATCTATGACACACACGGCAAGCTCTGTGGAGCCCCCTGTCCGCTGCATCTTCCACATTCACCCCCATTTCAGGCCTGCCCCTCACAGGGACCACTGGAATCACCTCCTGCGACCTCCACCTGGTCCGCTCTGCTGATTTTTGCTCGGTGCTATGCTTCTGTCAGCAATCCCTGCTTCCAAGGGCTTCCCTGACCTAGCGCCCTAGTAAATTGGTAACCTTGCTTGCTGCAGTCAAGTTTCAGAAGAACGTGGGTGGATAAGCGCAGGCCTTTGTTACTTTGAGAAATAATTTGCTGCACAGGTAGAACAGAGCCAGTTCTCCGCAGCTTCGCACCTGTTCTCAACCAGGGCACGGCCTGTGCTGTGTCTACTCTTCCTCTTTTCTCCAGTCTGGAAGGAGGTCTTGAGGCTTCCTGGGCCCAGGAAACAGAAAGCCAAGCCCATGGTCCAGAGGGCTCTCGCTGGGACAGGGCACTGATGGGAGGCTTCCTTATATATAGGGGGCAGGCAGAGAGAGAGGAGCGGCTCTTTGGGATCAGAGGGGCTTGTCCCTAGAGTCCCTGGGAGCCCCCGCAGGCCAATGTCTCCCCGGACCTGAGCCACGCACCAACCCAGGGGAAGAAAGCAAGACCTGAGAGAGAACCCCCCCCCCGGGTCTGGGAAAGGGGGAGCGGGGGAGCCGCGGGTTTGTGAGCCTCCCCTCCCCTCCTCGCAGGGATCCCCGGGCAACCACACAGCTGCCCCTAACTCCGACTTAATTGGCTCTATGAGCTCCGAATTGAAAAGAGGCCAGCTCCCAAACAAAGACGCGGCCCAGCTCTGGACTTCTGGGCGAGGCCAGCCGGCTGGGAGGAACGGAGCCTGGGACTCGGAGGGGGCGAGCCGGGAGGGTGGGCGCTCGGGAAGCGGGGCGGGGCGGGCCGGCAGGAAGTGCCCGGGGTGCTGGGCTGGAGCCTGGCTGCCCGCACCCTGACGCTCTCCCGCTGGGAGGGCCCGGAGCGCCGCCGCGCCTCCCGAAGCTCCCGCCCCCGTCGCTGCGTGCGGAGCTCGGCGGCCCGCGAGGCCGGGTAAGTGCGGGGGGCGGCGGAGCAGCTCGCGGGGCTCGGGAGGGCCGGGGCGGGGGAGGCGGCGGGAGGCGGGGGGAGGCGGGGGGGGCGGGGGGAGGCGGGGGGGCGGGGGGAGGCGGCGGGCGGGTCGCACCCCCACCTCCCTCCCCGTGCCGCGCGGCCCGCCGTGCTGAGCCGGACCGGGCCTGGGCGGTCGGGGGCCAGCGGACTCTGGATGCGGAGTGGGGGCGGGAGGCCTCGGGTTCCTCTGGGTGGACGCGGGCGCGCACAGGGCTCTGCGGGGGTCGCAGCTTTGTGTCCCTAATTATACTCTTGAGTCACGAGTCCGCCTTTCTGCGCTTATAGCCTTGGGAGAGGGCTCTGGGCTTCTGGGTGTCTTGTGCCGCCCAGCGTGCTCGGTGCCTGTCGGTTTCTCGTCAAAATGTCATTTTCTTTGTCCACCTGGATTCTGGTAGCTGGCTCTTAGGCATAAGCCCGGGGTGACCGGTCCAGAGTAATCCTAGCTAGAATTGTATAGAGTTAGCAGAGTTTGCTAAATGCTGGCAGCTGGTGTGGCTTCTGTGTCCCATGGGGACACATCTGTGTATTTGTGGGGACATGGCTATGCAGGCCCCGTCACCTGTGTTTGCCTGTCCAGTCCTGCAGGTGCAGTTGGCCGGTTTGGTATGGGAAGAAGGAAGATGTGGATGGTTCTAGGGTGTATTTTCCCAGTGGTATGTTCAGTATTGAGAAGCGTGAACTGGCTGAAAATATGAAAATATGAAAGGAAGGAGGGGTCAGTCAGGTTGGACAGGAGAGCATCTCACCTTGGGTCTAAATTGCTACAGATCTCTCCAGCATGTGGGCACACAGTATGAGGCAGGGATAGCAAGAAGAGAAGAGGCAGCTTCTGGAAACCCTCCTTAGTACACTCCAGGGCATAAGATGTAGGTGGAAGGGAGAGAGGGAATGAGTGTGGTATTAAACCAGGGTGGATACTCTGTGTTTAATCTGTGAGCAGCTTGATGATAGCTACCTTTGGAATCTGGAGCCCTGGGTTTGAATCATAATTCAGTGGTTGTTACTATGTTACTAGTGATGTTCCCTGCACAGGTCTCTCAGTGGCTCAGTTGCTTGTGTGCAAAATGCGATTTAGAACTGCTGTCCTGGGACGCCTGGGTGGCTCAGCCGTTAAGCGTCTGCCTTCGGCTCAGGTCATGATCCCAGGGTCCTGGGATCGAGCCCCACATCGGGCTCCCTGCTCAGCGGAGGGCCTGCTTCTCCCTCTCCCACTCCCCCTGCTTGTGTTCCTTCTCTCACTGTGTCTCTCTCTGTCAAATAAATAAATAAAATCTTAAAAAAAAAAAAAAAAGAACTGCTGTCCTGCCTACCTCAGGAGGTACTGGAGGCTCAAATTGGCTAATGCCTGGGAAAGTGCTGGGACAGCCTTAGGCTCGGAGGGCGAAGGGCAAATGCTGGGCACATGGGGTGGAGTCTGAGGCTTGGGGAACACTTTGAGGGCCTGGAGCTATTTGGCTGGGGTTAGTAAAGGGAGCCATTTGCATACTGCTTCCCATGATATTCAGCAGGAGCGTGTGCCTAGAGCCCAGCTTTGGACTCTTGGTGTGTTTGATCCGTACAGACCTTGCAGTGCTGGAGGTTTTGTATGAAAGCCTTCTACAGCCCAGGAGGAAAACTGGCTTGGCTGGCCTTTAAGTTGTGTAACCCTAGAGCAGCTTGACTTTGCAGGGAGCCTTCTTCTGGGTGAGCCGCCATCTTGCTTTTATCTTCATGCCACCAACAGAAGCAGTAAAGAGCCCTTTCCACAGTTTGAAGCCAGGGACATAAGAGAGGAGGGAGTTTTCCCAAGCAACGTCATGGGTATGGGATGGCAACTGCATGGTGCTGTCTTCTGGGGTACAGAGCCAGACTCAAACCGGCTGAGGAGGGCTGAGAGGGCACTAAGAGTCATGACAGGCGGCCCTGAATGCCAGGGCAGGTGTGGGGTTTTGTGGGCACTTAGATATCCCCCGTTACAGAGCCTTATTTGCGTGTAGCAGCTGTGTAGCCAACACTGCGAAAGGTAAGAGCCCTGGCCAGGGGGCCTGGAAACCCAGGGTCAAGTCCTGGCTCGGCTCTCAACTTGTGTGTCCTGGGGAACATCACTTCACCTCTTTGGGTCAGCTTCCTCACTGGTCAAAATCAGGGCATCTGTCCAACCGGTTGTTCTGCCCTCCGCTCAGGTTTTACTGCCTCAGAGAGGCCTTTCTTCAATCCCCCATCTAAAGTAGCTTCCTCCTGGGCCACAAGCACATTGCCCTGATCTGATTCTTTCATAGCACTTACCATCGTCTGAACTTAGCTCTGCTATCTCCAGCCATACTGGAAGATTCTGGAAAGCAGGGCCCTCCCCCGGTCCTCCTACCTGCTGGCTCACCAGCCCCTGGAACATAGTAGGTACTCAGAAAACGTTGTGTCGGTGATCGAGCGAATAACTTAATAAGCAGGGAATGGTGGCATGCTTTTCAAATTGTGCTCCTAGGAGCTTTTGAGGGAGGAGCAAGCCCCATAAGCAGGGCCATGGGTCCCTCACTCCAACAGCTGGGGGTTAATCTGAGTTATGGGCTGGCATCCAGCTAGGATTTCCTTTGAAGAAAGGGCCCTCCCACTAAGATAAAACTGGAAAACCATTGTATCAGAAGATGCCGAGGGGCCTTTTCAAGTCCAAGTTGAAATAATAGTCCTGCAGCTGGAAATAGTGCAGGCTCAGCCCTCAAGGAGGACCAACGGCAATGATTCAGACACATCCTACAGATCACTTCTGCTTGGCCAGGGAAGTCATCATAGGGTTGTTTTTTTTGCAACCGGTTTAATTTCCTGAATTTTTGGACAAGGTTAATATGAAGATGATTTTGCACACAGTCCAGCAACCAGAGGTCCGTGGGAACTCTGAACTATGTGTGAGATGAGCAGGAGGGGACACTGACTATCTGCAAAGCGGATAAGCCACACTCTGATTGAGAGCTGCCTGTTCAGGGTGACCATGTCTGTCATCATCCTCCCGCGGGTATGTTTCCAGGCGGACTGTCCAGATGTGCCTCCTGCCCAGTAGATGTCACCTCAGCATGCTTTATTCTTGAGTAGTTGGCAGTGGGAAGGAGCCCTCTCTCTGAGCCATTCCTGAGCCTAGAAGACAGCGACGTGATGGCATCCCCTGACCCGCATTTACAGCAGCCTTGTCAGCCCCGAGGTCGTCTCTTCCCGTAAATCCATTTGCAGGAGGCATTGTGGCTCCCATATCAGCACTGTGTGCCCAGGTTTTTGGCACAGAATCCATGCTGACCACCACCTTTGTTAAACCCCATAGGAGTTAGTATAAGACATGTATACTCTAATATAGTTATATAAAACATAATATTATATATGTAATTATGTAAGATACAGTAATGTATAGTATATAGTATGTAATATATAACAACATGCTGAATATTATATGCTATTAATATATAAATACATATTATATAATTACATATTATAGTATATACTGTTAGTATTATATACTATATATACTATTACTATTATATATTATTTACAGTATTATATATTATTATATACTGTATATTACTTTTATTTATTATTATTTATATTACTATATACAATTATTATATAGTACATAATAGTAATATATAATATCTAATAGTGTGTGTGTGTATATATATATAGTATGTACTAAGAGTATATGACATGTAATGGTAATATTATATATTAATAGCACACCCCTTAATGGAGAAGGAGGTTCAGTTTCATTGAGTTGTTTTGGGGGGGTGGCTGAGGGGGGAGACTATGGAAAGAAGTGGAAAGGAGAGAGGGAACACAGACACCCCTGGTAATTCCTGCCGACCATTGACCTTGCTTCTTGTAGCAGTCCCTGCCCTGGCTGACCCCCGTGGGCTCCGGGGTTCATGAGATTTGTGCTTAGAAGGGGATGCACTGCGGAGTTGAAGGGGAGGGCCGATCAATATGCACATATTCACCCAGAGCCTCCTCTGAGCCTCCAGGCCTCAGAATACCTAAAGATCTGGCCCCTGACCTCAAGCATCTAGTTCTGAGGAGATTAAAGTCACTCCCAGGAAGAGAGGAGAAAACAGCTGAGGGTACGCCGCTGGGGTGTCGCTCACCTGAGCCGTAGCTGGAGCTCAGGAAACGAAAGGAAAACTGGTGCGGTGGGACTTGTGGGGGAAGGGCAGAGAGCCCAGCTCCAGGTCAGGCACTCCAGCCTGGAATCGGGGCCCTGCCCCTTCCTTCTGGGTGGCCCTCCGTGTGTTACGTGACCTCACTGAGTTTCAGTTCCTCTTCTGCCAACCAAAGAAAGGACTTCTACTTCCCGGCTGGCCTGGGTACCAATGGATGGCAGAGTTAAATCCAGAGAGCCCAAATCCGGAGAGGGGCACAGAGCGCCCAGGTGTGGGCTGACCAAGGTGAGCACTCTGGACGAGGGTTTGCGGTAACAAGTGGGGCCTGCCAGGTGGTGACTGCTGCACCACGCGTCCCAGCCCTGATCTTGCGTGCCGGTCATTGGGGGGGTACGCCCGGGGCCAGCCAACCACCCCTTTTCTCCTCTGGCTGTCTTTCCCCCTGGGCCGTTCTGCTCCCCACACAACTGGGGGCAGGATGCGGCTGGACTTAAGCAGCTCCCTCCCACCTCACTGCCCTGTGTACGCATCAGCCCTTCTTAAAGGCTTAAGGGGTTTTACTGCAAAATGCCAAGAATTCAAGAATTGAGGCTGTTACAGAGGTTCAGGAAATGTTAAAGGAAATTGCTCTGATGGTCCCTGATCCGTTTTGAAGTAGTTAAGTTTTGAACTAAAGTAGAGTTCCCTGACCCTCTTTGATGGCAGACAGCAGGGGAGAACCCCGCAGTGGTTCTCACCTGTGTCCTGACTTCCAGATTCTTCTTCTTATTATTATTTGAACAGGGATCTCGTGTTTTGAAAGATTTTTGTCAGCCACACTTCAGTGTAAATGAAAATTTGTTTCTCCATTGGAAACAATTAATCAAAGACCATAAAAGTGGTAGTGATTTCACTACCCAGTGTCTACTTCTCCCCTTTCTATCATTTACATTTTTAAAAGATCAGTTTAGGGACATCTGGGTGGCTCAGTCAGTTAAGTGTCTGCCTTTGGCTCAGGTCATGATCCCAGGGTCCTGGGATTGAGCCCTGCATCAGGCTCCCTGCTCAGTGGAAGCCTGCTTCTCCCTCTCCCACTCCTCCTGCTTGTGTTCCCTCTCTTGCTATGTCTCTCTCTGTCAAATCAATAAATAAAATCTTAAAAAAAAGATCAGTTTAGACCATTTAATCAACAGATTCTAGTGTGTTGAAAGGCTCAGAAGAGAAAAGAACAAAGAACAGGATTGGGCTGGTGTTGTCCAGTTTGTCTGAGGTTTGGAACAGATTGCAAAATTATAAAAAGTTTTCCATTATCCTGTTTGATCATGTAGGTATGGTAACTAGCCTCTGAAGCTTTTTTTGACAGGCAAAGGCCCACGTTTCTCTAAGTGCTCGTGAAAAGTTGTAAAGACATTTCTCTCTCAGACCCTCCTTCTGCAGACAAGTACTACGGTTCTGACCCTTGGAAAACAATGTCCTGTACTATGGCTTCAGGGTTATATTCCTCACCACTGCGTGAGGATAGAAATTTACGTTTATTGACTTTTTATCCCTGGCAACTAGCACCAAGCTGGGCAAACAGTGGGAGTTCGGTCAGTGTCCACAGAATAGATATTTCAGGAGGGAGCTTATCAGCCATCAATGAGATTGTGCCTCAGGGAGAAGTACCTCAATGAGGGCTGGCTACATAATTTGTCGGACCTGGTGCAACATGAAATTGTGGACCCCTGGCTCAAAAGGCAGGAAAAAGTGTCATTAAAAGTACTAAAATGTAAAAGCCTTTTCCTGTCTTCCGTGGTCTCTTTCTTAACTTGTCACGGTGGGTTTTATTTGCTCCTCAATGGCATTCTAAGAGAAATTAAAATTTTAATTTAGTTTTAATCATTAGCATGAATTTACTAATTCATCTTGATACCATGCAATGCCAGTTTTAAATGCAAGTAGGGGCACCTTGGCTGGCTCAGTTGGAAGAGTGTGCGATTCTTGATCTCAGGGTCCTAGGATTGAGCCCCACGTTAAGCGTAGGGATTACTTAAATAAATAACATAAAATAAAAGCAAGTATATGAGCATTTAACTCATATGTAGAATCACCCAAATCACACAGTCATATGTCCTAGCTCATGTTTTGTTCTTCTCAACACTGGAAATGATACACAAAATGACCTCGATGTTTTTATTTCCCTTCTTTTTTTTTTTTTTTAAAGATTTTATTTATATTTTATTTATTTGAGACAGAGAGAATGAGAGAGAGAGAGCACATGAAAGGGGGGAGGGTCAGAGGGAGAAGCAGATTCCCTGCCGAGCAGGGAGCCCGATGCGGGACTCGATCCTGGGACTCCAGGATCATGACCTGAGCCGAAGGCAGTCGCTTAACCAACTGAGCCACCCAGGCGCCCTTTATTTCCCTTCTTGATGCATGCACCTTCGGTCAACACACTGTCAAACCCCATTTTCAGCCTAAGGGAAAGAAAGGGCTGAAAAGAAAGGCAACCATGCCCAACATGGACACGGGCTTCACTTCCCTTCTGTTCATCATTTTCAGCTTGAGGAGATGACTAATGCAGGAAGTGCCACAAATAGGGAAGGACAGGGTACCCATAGGGGTCCTTGGTTGCTGGTGTTTCTTATAATGCATTGTTTGCTTTCTGCACTTGAATCCAGCTCTGGTTCCAGCAGAGAGCCTGACCTCCCTGGGCCATCGGCACCCCCTTGCTCCATGAGAAACCGAACACCTTACCTTGTACTCGATTTGAGGCTCCTTGAGCATCACGCCTGGAGGACCCCCAGGAATTCTGTGCTCATGGGGCATCAAGGATCAAATGAGATCAGCAAGGAACAGTGGACACACACACTGTGCATTTCTGTCTGCTCACAGTCATGCCCACCGTCCCACGGGGCTTCACTTACAAAACACAGGCTCAAAGATAAAATTATTAAAAATTCCAAGATGCCAACAGCAGCACATTAAACCAAGTGCAAGGCCCTTCTCAGCATGGGGCAGTGTGAGTCTGTGCAGAGAGCCTGCTCGGGAAGCCAGCTGGGCTTCAACCCTTGACCTTCCGCTTTGGTCCCATGTTTAGATGGTTCTGGTCCACTTGGGATAGAATACATCCTTTAAACGCGCGGGCCATTCAGGTGCCCTCAGATTCCAGTTAGTCATTGAGATTTTTGGAAAATAGCAAAGGCTTCCATCTCCTTATCCAGGTCTCCATCCTTCTGCTTTCAATCATTTACATTTTTAAAAAGTCAGCTTGGATCATTTACTCACAGGTTTTAGTGTGTTTAAGAAGCTCAAAAGAAAGGAACAAAGGACAGGAGTAGAGGGGGGCATGGCCCGTTTTGTCTGATGGTTGGAATGCACCAGAAAGCAAAAAGCTTCTAGGAGTTCTTATGTCTGTTCAAAGACATTGGCTAGCTTGTTCTAGGCATGACCATTTTTATACCGAAACCAAGCAGATGGTTTGGGATGGGGAAGGGTGTGGCTTAGTTAGCAAGGGAGAAGGTGCCCTTTAGGTGACTCCACATTTTGGGGTGCTTTTTGCACACAGAGAGGCTTAGGGAAGCCAAGCCTTCCAAAAGAAATAAGTCCCTCTCTCTGTGGGGAGAGAGGTGAGGCAGGGAGACAGGAAGTTAGGACTAGAGCCAGAATGAAATACTCAGAAAGCAATTAACACCTTCTGATAGCTTGCTGCCGGCTGAGGGCTTTTCAGTGGGCTGGAAACCTCAAGTTCCCAGCGAGTTCTAGGAAGCAAGTACTGGTACCATGAACTGAAAAAGGAGTTCTTTCCACCTCTTTTCTTTCTTTTTTTTTAAATATAGAAAGACCTGTTAGAAGAAGTAGTTAGAGAGAGCAGAGAGACCACATTTGTACCTTTACTCCCTTTAAGTTGGCCTACCTTCTACCTGGGTTTTAATTTATTGTCTAAGTAATGCTAATTGTAAATAGCTATTTTCATTATTAAATTTGACAGTTGCATGACATGCTATTCTCCAGGGGTCTGCAAACTGTTTTGTATGACCTGCAAGCTAAGATTATGTATTTAAAAGGTTGAAACAAACAGAAGAACAAAGAGGACTACATGGCAGAGACCATGGGGCCCGCAGAGCCTGGGAGATTTGTTAACTGGTCTTCTAACAGAAACAGTTTGCAGAGCCCCAGACCACCCACCTGTGGTTACAGACAGCTCAAGGACCCAAAAGCACTAAACGTGGGCACAGGGGCTAGCCTGTGCTAGAGGAAGGCCTAGCCTCCAAACCATGAACCACGGTCTCTCAGGCGCCACCCTCTGAGACCCCACTTTCATTCCCCCAGGCTGCAGCCTGGGAATCAGGATTTTTACAAAGTCCTCAGGTGGTTCTGGTGTAGCTAAGGTTGAAAAGCACTGCCCCGAGGGCAGTTGTTCTCAAAGTGGAGTACGGCAGAATCAACCTGAACCTGCCCAGCCAGGCAAACATCCTGTCCCACATGCATGGGGTAGAGAGCGCAGAAGGACAGGGGTAGGCTGGCCAGGGGGCACAGCAAGGCCTCCAAGTCTTGCTTTGCAATCTAAGGCTGGAAATAACTGGAACTGTTCTACTTACAACTGAGGCCCTAGAAGGTGAAGGGAGCTGCAGGAACCAGAACTTGGGATAAGAATAATACCACCAACAGCAATAATGAATCCCTCCCTTGTGAAAGTTATCCTTAACAATAATTTTAGCCTTGGGCTCTATTTCTCATTACTGCATAGGTTTGTCTTTTAATTTACAGAAGGTACCCTTTTGGTAAATTCAGGGGTTTAAGCCCACCTCACAGTCGTGAATGTTGAGACACACCTAAGTTAAAGACCTTCCCCAGATCCCACAGCTAACACATGGCAGAGCTGAGATTCAAACCCAGGGAGGTCTGGCCTCAAAATTGGGGAGGGTGGGGAGGTGGGGAAGTTTGCCCATGATCAGGCATGATGTGGCATTTCAATAAATCTAAACTGGGTGAGCTTGTGGACATAGAAAGCAATTATTCCCTGCTCTCCTTATTCTTGCCCAGTGTCTCGTGCACCCTTGACAGGAGGTGAGCCCACACCATCCAAAGGTTGGATTGCTGACGTGCCATCTTAGAAAGAATTCAAGGACCAGAAGCTAAAGATTGCATTTAAGTTGTTGAGAATGTAGTTGCTACCCACAGAGCTGGCTGGGTCTTTAAATTCTTCCCTCCTCATTTTGGAAATTAGCAGCCAAAGTTGCACATAAATATTACATACCACATATTATCATCACCATCAATAATAATGAGGCATCCTTTTAGAGTTCTTCACACTTCCAAAGCACTGGAGGCTTGTTATTTCCTGATGTCCTTGAATTAATAGGCTCAGTAACAACCAGAGGCAGTGGGAGCTCAGAGATCATGGCTGTTGGCAGCACTGGGAGGCTGCAGTCTTCCCAAAGCCCAAGCACTGGGCTGCGAACCAGAATGTGCACTTGAGGGCCAGCTCTTCTCAAACTTACTCAGGGAGAAAGCAGAAATGACATCTACCTTCTGGGTGTCTCTGGCCAACATATGGGAGCAGACCAGCTCCTTCTCCATCTTCTAGTCCTGGGACATGCAGGCGACTCTCCAAACTTCAGGAACAATGTAGAGATGCTGACGGTGATGAAGTAATTAGTACGTGGTTAGAGAGTCAATGTATGCAATATCTAGACTGTTCAGATACCAAGTCCGTTTCTATAACATCCTGCCTCTGTAACTCATGGAACTAAAAGTTCTTCCTTCTTTTTTGGAAAGAATTAGGGTAACAGTGTGGGGGTTGTTGGTTAGTTGCCATGTGAGTGCATTATTTCCTTGCCCAGAAAGGTCAAATATCTTTAAAAAGACAAGAATCTGTGTGTTTGCTCTCCTGCAGGGAGAAGATTCTAATACTTTCCAAGGGGGTTTCTATGTCCCTAGAAAATATGTTTTCACAGGGCTGAGATGAGGCAACGTGGTTTATTTATCAGGGAGCTTAGCAGCTTTCACACTCTCTTCAATAAATTACATCACTTTCTGGACTTAAGACCTAAAAGATTTACATCCAAGTCCCAAAGTGAAAATTGGAATTTAAATTTGGATGCGTAAATGTTCTCTCCCTCACCCTCCTATACATAAGCACACGGTTCTGTTGGTCCATGTGGTATGGAAGAAAGCAAGCTGAACCAGGGTCTGGATACCTGGGATACCGGCTTCTAGCCCCATCTCTGCCTCCTCTGGCATCCCTGGGGTCCACAGGGGCCCTGATCCTGTGCCTAACATAAGACCTTTCTCCTGGGATTTGATAATCCCGATCTTGTCTACAGCTACCCCAAATAGGAATCTTAACTTTTTGGTTGGGGGAATTCATAAACCTCTTTGGGGACCTGCTAACACCTATGGAACCCCAGCACATAAATAGTAACATTTTTTCATATAATTTCAGGGGCCTCCAACTTAGAACCCCTTGGAAGGAATGGTCTTTTAGGTTTACTTGCTAAGCCATGGTGTCCTTCTCCAAAGACAAGACAGGCATTATTTTGAAAGCAAAGGAGACATTGTACAAATCCTACTCTCTGGGAAAGGAGACAAGTTTTTATGTCATTGAGGCATTTTTTTTTAATTTCCTGCTGCCTGGAAAGGATTGTCTGTGCCTTTCTGATTCCCAGTGAGCAGGTTGTGAATGTACTTAAGCACCAATTAGTGTGCAGCATAATGAAAGCTTCTTCGCGGGCACCCCTCCTTCCACCCCAGAGCATCTCTGCCAGAGCACAGAGCCTTCTGACTACCCTCTTCTCCACCCCCCCCTCCAATGGAGGCTGCTACCACTGGCGGGGTCGGGAAGGAGCAGGCGGCACAGTCAACCAGTGCTTGACTGGCCTTCAAGGTCACTCTTTCTGGGGTCCTTAAGGGCCTTCTTATCCCCGTAGGACAGAGGAGGACACTGGCTTACGTACATAGGACCGACCTGCCCAAGTTCACATAGCCAGTAAGAGTGACAGTAATTTTCCCTTCATATATGTAACAGCCCAAACTGTTCATCAGGGAACCAGGCTCACATTCCTATTCACTCCCCAGCTCTCTCCTCCTAGCACCAGGGACGGTGGAGGGAAGAAAAGCCCCCCTCCCAGCCACACTCAGGATCATGCATCAGCTGTCACACAAGGACCACCTCCCTGAAGCTCACAGGTGTCCGCTGTGGGCTCAAGCAGTGTCATTTCCCAGCCGGCTCTCAGAAACCATCAGGTCAAGTGAATAGTGGCTGCAGCTGGGGACTTGGGGAAGAAGCTGCACTGGGCAATTTGCACTCGGCTGGGGATCACACCCTGGAGGAGGGGGCAGCAGAGGGGGCCTGTACATCTGAGGACCTGGTCCCCTGCGTCAAACCTGGTGGGAGTCCTTGTTGAGTCTGAGGGGGGTGGTCGGTGTTGATTGGGGGCCCAGAGCGCCTCCCACATCCTCTAGACTGCTTCAGGGAGCCATGTCTTACACCCCTTCACCCTCAAATGCACACAACAGTGAAAGCATACCCTGGGCCCTAAGAACAGATGCCCCGTGGGGCTCCAGCTCCCGTCTAAGCCCTAAATCCAAGCTTGGGAGCCCCGCGGGGCCCAGAGCATCTCCCACTCTGTCTGGCTCACTGGGGGCTGTGGATGTTTGGAAGTCTCTCCCTCTGCTCTCAGAGTCATGGCCACCCAGCCCTCCGGCCTTCTCGAATTTCTGTCAGGCACTTACAGCTGACTGTTGGCTGGACCACCTGTGGGTGGATGGTGGGGTGACAGGGAGGACCTGCTGCTTCCATCCCAGCTCTGCACCTGAGGTGGCAGAGCAGAACCGACCAGGGAGGGCAGCGCTGGCTGGCCTCCTGCCCCAGGCCTGTCTGCAGTTGGCAGCCTTTTTGCCTCACCATGATCACGTGGCCTCAGATACGGAGGCTTAGGTGCAGCTTCCAAAGACCAGCCCAGGCCCAGTTTCCTTGCCTGTGTAGAGGGCCTGGAAAGTTGACATGGGCAGCGTGAGCCCACATATGCTGGAAGCTGCTTTGTGGAGAAGGGAGAAGGAGCTCTATCAGTTGTCATGCCCCAGTGTCCCCAGGCCCTAGCTGAGGGCGGAGAGCAGGGCTCAGTTGTGACAGAAGCCTGCTAGGTGGAGGTGGTCTCATCATCAGCTAGGAGCTGGGAACTAATCAAAGAAGCCTGATGCGGTGGCAGATCCTGGAAGGCAGCCCAGCTCATGAAATGGCCTGGCAGGAGCCAGACGAGGGCATGCTCCTGGGAGGCAAGCACCAGGAGCTGGGGCAGGAGGATCTCCAGACTGGAGGTGGGGGGAGGGGGGGTTAGGAAGGCTCCTCTAGAGCAGCACAGGAGGTGGATGGGAGGGTGGACCTGTATTTCAGACAAGGTTGTGTGTTTTTGAATAAGTTTCTCCATCTGTGAAATGGGGATCCTAAGAGTGCCCACCTCTTAGTTACTGTGAGAAGTACTATAATAATTATGTCATCACTATTATAATTATTATTATTCCCATCCTCTGTGCAAGCAACCAGTGAGCTAAAGCCTGGAGAGGACAGAAATAGCAAACCCCATGTCCTCGTACAGGGCTGCTGCCATTCCCCGGTGGCCTTGGGCCCACTTGCCCAGGACAGACGCCATATTGAAAAAAATGAGGTGGGGCTGTGGAAGACAATTTGGCAATTCCTCAGTAAGTTAAACATGTGACCCAACAATTCCACTCCTAGGCATTACCCAGAGGCATTGGAAACAGGTGCCCAAACAAAAACGTGTACACGAATGCTCATAGCAGCTCTATTCACTATAGCCAAAAGGTGGAAACAACTCAAATGTCAATCAACAGATGCATGGATAAGTAAAAGGTGGTCTATACATAATTCAGCTGTAACAAAGAATAAAGTACAAATCCATGCTCAAGCATGGATGAACCTTGAAGACATTATGCTAAGTGAGAGAAGCCAGACACAAAAAATCATATATTGTATGATTCCACTGATAGGAAGTATTCAGAGTAGGCAAATCCATAGAGAAGCTCAGTGGAGGTCTCTAGGAGCTGGGCGGAAGGGGAGTGAGGAGTGAGTGCTCAGTAGTTACAAGGTTTCCATTTGGGGTGATGAAAAGTTCTGAGCTAGATAGTAGTGATGGTTGTACAACATTGTAAATGCCCTTAAGGCCACTGAATTGTACACTTTAGAATGGTCACAGTGGTAAATTTTATGTGTATTTTCCCTCAGTAAAAAAAAAAAAAAAGGAAAACAGTGGGTGGAACTGGGGCCAGGTGGGGGTCAGCAGAAATGGAACTATCTATAAAATGAAGGGTCTCTCATGATCTCAGATGAGTCTGTGATAAGGGATGTAGATTTCTATGATGTAGACCCCAGCAGTTATCCCTCTGCTTCTTTTCACTGGGGACAAGTATGGGGGACAATATGCAATTAAAGAATAAAAAAGCTAATGCCCACATCTTGGTCTCATAGAGTGCTAAAGCTGGGTTTCTTTGCGGTTCCAGCTTTCGGGTAAGTGGGGAAGGGGGAGACAGTGATCAGGTGGGCTTGAATGGGGGGATTCCAGGGGAGTAGCACACCCCTTCAGCCAGAGAAGCTATTATCTGTTTTATTTTTTTTTTAAGACTATTTATTTATTTGACAGAGACACAGCAAGAGAGGGAACACAAGCAGGGGGAGTGGGAGAGGGAGAAGCAGGCTTCCTGCTGAGCAGGGAGCCCGATGTGTGCCTCGAACCCAGGACCTTGGGATCATGACCTGAGCTGAAAGCAGACGCCCAACGACTGAGCCACCCAGGTGCCCCGCTATTATCTGTTTTATATGTTAGGTTCTACATACAAATTTCTTTGAAAGAATGTAGCTAGAACACCAACTTGCTCATAAAATGAGGCACAGAGAGAGACAGTGATTTGCCCAAAGTGCTGACGAGTAGTGAGGGAAATCCTGAATTAGACCCCCTGACTCCTGGGCCTTTGCTTGCCCACCCCTGCCCCCCAGCCAAACTCCATCTGCTAATACCTCCATAAATATCATCCCTCAGTGTCAGCAGATGTTCCTGGCATCCTTTTGGCAATTCCCCTTTGTTTGGGAATCACGGGAAGGGAGGACCACCCTTAGTGCCTGTCCCCAGGAGGGAACAGGAACACACACAGTCCCCAACAAATCCCCTCATGCCAAGCTCCAGCCTTCCCTCCGGGGGTGATGACCCAGCAGCCCCCCACCCGGACAGGGGCTCAAGCACGTGTCTCCACATGGGTGATGAAAACAGCAGCTCTTTCTGGGTGGAACTCTTATATCCATTCATTCACGAAGATCGGGGAAATTATAATACAGATCCATCTCCGAGTGTGGGAAAAATTATAGACTGTATTCTTCACTATAATTAAGCTGGTTTTTAGAGGGAGCAGTAAGTATATTAGGCAATGCGTTTTTCTTTTTAAAAGGTGTCTTTGAAACCTAATGTGTCAAAATTAAAACCCTGTGCTCTTTGTTCAGAGAGGTAGTGGTTTTCCTCATTGGGTTTAGGGTTTTGCTTCTCGCTCTCGGCTCCTCTGCTCCCCTAGCCTGGTCCAGCAGTGCAGGTGGTCAGCCAGGGCCAGCTGCTTGGACTGACAGTGGGCTGGGCTGGCCCACCCTTGACCGCCCTGGACAACACATGTCCACTACAGCCTCTTACAGAGCTACAGCAAATCAGCCGGACACAGGCCTGGTTCTCCCTTCAGATGCCCACACTCCATGGCGGATTTTAAAAATTCATTTAAAGGGATGCTTCTTCCCAAACCCCAGGATCTGGTTTATAACCTGCTAAACCATTTGGGTTTATTTAATCTAACTTCATAAGTAGTGACTCTAATTCTATCACTCCCTGAATCAGAAAGTTCACCAGTACCCATTGCTTTCATAATAAAGTCCAGAATCTTGAGCCTGGCATATAGCTAATTTGTCACCTTCTTTGACAAATTCCTACTTGTGCTTGAACTCTCACTAGTAGTTCCTCTCCTGGACACACTTTTCTCTCTGAACTTCATGCACTGGGTTGGATGATGCTGATGACAGTCTCCCATGATGGGAGCTCTCTGAGGTCAGGGCCTGCTTTATTCATCCTCTTCTCTTTAATCTCCAGCCCATTACATCACATAGCCAGGCCTCGAGTGCTCAGTGAATTAACAGATTAATTAATTAGTTGATCTCAGAAGGGAAAGGAGATACATGAAGCACCAACAAGACGACCACAGCAATAAATGAGGGGTAGGCCTACAGCGGGCGGTTGCAGAAGAGCAGAGTGAGTGGATTGACTAGGGGTTGATGAAGGAGGGCAGATGGGGGACATCTGGGTGCAGTGGTAAGGGTTGGGGCAGGAAGTGGTGACACTGAAAAAGAGGAGTGGGTCATAATCCTGAAGATTGGCGCCCTGGGTGGGTGGCTGGATGGGAGTGTCAGGGATACCAGATGGCCGGGTTGGTGGGGGAGCTACTGACTTAGTTTCAGCTGGGCTGGCAGCCACATGAGAAAGCCTAGTGCCCAGCAGGTTTCTGAGAGTCGTCAGCTTGGGAGACGTAGGTAGAGCTGGGTGTGAGTGATGTTGAAAAGGATCGACAGGAGGCAAAGCACAAAGAATGGTCCCCACCTTGCCCCCCGGAGGTAGTGCCAGCCTTTAATTAAAGGAGCGCACCAAGAAGAGGACCCAGCCAATGAGACTGAGGAGAGCACAGAGTCAGTGACTCAGCGTCATGACGTCATGACATTCAGATCAGAGCAAATTGGAGACACGGGAAGGATTGGGCATGGGTGGGGCCGTGACACCAGCCGCGGAGAGAGAGCTTCAAAAGGAAGGTGCGCTCAGTAGTGTCCAATTCAGCAGAGGTGAAGCAGGATGAGGTGGGAAAAGCTGCCTCTGGCTTTGGCGATCAGAAGTGACTGTGGGATGAGTGGAGGGGAGGGGGTGGCTGGACTGTGGTGGGCTGCACCACGACCGGACAGGGAAGTGAAGCTTCAGGCCCTGGTGGTGAAGAGAAGAAGGGTCGGGCAATGATTTGAGAAGGAGACAGGATGCAGGGCCACGTGGGACTTGGGACGTAGCCTCCGTGTCCACCAGGTCAGGCTCGGGAGCCTTCCACCTGCAATCGCTCGCATCCTGGCTCTGGGTGCCAGTCTGCTTGGGGACCACCGCGTTGCTCTTGGAGAGGGAGCTACAGTGGGCCTTTCTTTCTTCTTCTCTTTGAGTGGGACATTCTACAGCGAAGACTCTGACTCCTACGGACAGGATTCAGTTAGAGAGAAAGCTGGGCCTCTGAGAGAAAAGAAGTTTCTCTCTTTTAATAGTCCAGGGCAGTCCAGCTGTCCTGCTCCACAGTCACACAGGGATCCAGGTTCCTGCCCTCTGTTGTCTCTGCCCTCCCCAAGGGCAGGATGTGGTCTCCAGGCATGGTCCCCTGACCAGCAGCATCAGTAGACCCCTGGAAACTTGTTGGAAATGCAAATTCTCAGGCACCACCCCAGACCTACCGAATCAGAATCTCAGGCTGGGGCCCAGCTCCTTGTGGCTATAAAAGCCCTCCAGGGGATTCGAATGTGCCCTAAAGTTGGAGAACCATTGCTTTGGAGGGCTGTGCTTGTTTGCATGGTGGAAGCTCAGTTTCAGGCACATCTCTGCTCCTACTCCCAGCGGCAAGCCTGGACGTGGCCCTTCCACACACATCCCATTGTCAAGAACTGCCAGTTGGCCAGGTCTAGCTGGGAAATGTGGTTGCTACTGAGGTGGCCGCGTACCCACCTGCAACTCCGTTATAATAGAAGGAAGGGGGACAACTTTTGACAGACCACTAACAGTCTTGGCTATCTTAGAGATTAGACTTAAGGGGCGCCTGGGTGGCTCAGTCGGTTAAGCGTCTGCCTTCGGCTCGGGTCATGATCCCAGGGTCCTGGGATCGAGCCCCGCATCGGGCTCCCTGCTCCGCGGGAAGCCTGCTTCTCCCTCTCCCACTCCGCCTGCTTGTGTTCCCTCTCTCGCTGTGTCTCTCTGTGTCAAATAAATAAATAAAATCTTTAAAAAAAAAAAAAAAGAAATTAGACTTAAATCAGTTTTAATCCACCTCCCATTCTCTAGAAAAAAGAGGAGGATAGCTACCTGCAGATCAGAGTTGAGGTTTATATGTTTAAAAAGGTACAGGGGGGTGGGAGGTTCTCAGTGGTACCAGCCCCCCAGGGTCTGCCCACCCAGTATATTTTTGTGCTGCCCAGGCTCTGTTTGCAAACCTCTAGTAAAAGTCAAGAGTCCACCCAGCTGGCTCCATCAGACGGAAGGCACCCAGTCCCGGCAAGGAACGCAGGAGAGAAGGAAGATCAGAAATGAGCAGCTGGGTGCTTGCCAGGGCAGCTGTGGGCACCCGCATAGACCGTGCCCTGCACGACTCCAGCGGCAGCCACTCACGGGCCCCTGATGTGTACAGCGCCTCCTGGAGCTGAGGGGTGTAGCTGCCCTGTCTTTGTCGCATTCCTCTGAGCCATCCCTCTGCTGAACCCCAACACCTTGGGCTCTGGGGCCTTCCTCCTGCCCTTGCTCTGTACCATATAGATCTTGAATGGGCCGCCTCTGAAACCTCCATCCTTGCTGTGCGAGGCTTCTCATGGAGGTATCTCCATGCTCCAAGTACCAAGCTTGGACAGAGAAATCACCTCTGGCTGGAGGTGACTTTTTTCTTTCCTCAAATCCTGATGAGGGGCACCTGGGTGGCTCAGATGGTTAAGCGTCTGCCTTCGGCTCAGGTCATGATCCCAGGGTCCTGGGATCGAGCCCCACATCGGGCTCCTGGCTCGACGAGGAGCCTGCTTCTCTGTCTCCCTCTGCCTCTCTCCCTGCTCATGCTCTCGCTCTCGATCTCTGTATCTCTGTGTCTCAAATGAATAAATAAAAAATCTTTAAAAAAAAAAATTCCTGATGAAAGGCCAGAACTGAGAGGTCTTGACTTTGACACCAACACCAGCGGTGGGTGCCTGGGTCTGCTAGAGGAGCCTTAGCCCCCTCGGTTATAAAGTAGAGGTGACGAAACCTGAGACCATTAAATGAGAGACCTGGCCTCTTCACTGGCTGCCGCCACAGGGGGCTGGGGCTTCCGACTCCTGGCCAGGGAGTCAGAGGGGCACCAGGGCCAGAGGTGGCTTCTCAAGGCCCTGAAACACCTTGTCTCCATGACTAGGAAATCTTATGTTTCTGAAACACAGGCAGAATAATGACTTGCCTCCCTCAGATCGGGCATTTATTTAATGAGCTCCTTTCAGGTTGGGTGCACACACACTCTTACCTCTCACAGCTCCGCTGCTCTGCTGCTGAGCATTTTAAGGAGGAAGCCACACGTGGTCGGCGCCGAGATCCCACTGAGGTGGGCCTCCGGGACTCCAGGCTTTCCCAGCCTCTGCTGGACAGCCACCTGGAAGGACTGGAGCGAAGGCAAGGAAAAGAGGGTGTGCGGTTCAGAGAAGGGGGTTACCTGCACGCTCACCTTCCAGGTGAGCCCCTCCTGCTGTGGTTTCTTGTGAGGTCTGATTCCATGAGGATGAGCCTGACAACGCGCCAGGGGTGTCCCACCAGCAGGGGCCGTTCTGTCACTGTTTGTGCCTTGTTTGGGTGTTTTTCGAAAGGATTTTCTACTTTGGCATACCCTGGACCAAGGTCTGCGTTTCTTACCTGAGGCTAGAACTGAAAGATGAGGGGAAGAGGGGACGACATGGAAAGCTCTGGGGAGAAAACAGAGCAAGTCCCTGGGCTGGCTTCTTCAGGCTCCCCAGGAGGCTCTGTGCTAGACCATGGGGTCCTTCACATTCATGCAGGTTCAGGACCCAGAAGGGAGGGAGTGAGATGTGCTTCTCTCTTTCCCATCATCTTTGACTTAGGTGTCCTGGGGAACTGGGTGAGAAATATTTGTATGACGCTTAAAGAGTGCGGGAGCTTTCCCGTGACCCCTTAGTGCCCATGTTCATCTGTTCATTCATTCGTTCAACATCTAGTGAATACCCATGTGTCAGGTGCTGTGGTGGATGTTCAGGGTACAGAACTGAGCTCAGATTTTAGCAAATAATGCAGTTAAGGGAAATGCTTTAGGCTCGGTGAATGGGGGCTGGTGACCCTGTGTGTAAGAGCGTGTGGCGGGTTGGAGAAACCTACAGCAGGTGGAGGGGATGGGGGCAGAGAAGTTCTGAGACTTCAGGAATACTGACTATCATTGACAAGCACTATGAGATAGTGGCAAAGAGCCAGGATTGAACATCTAAACTGCGACATTTTTACATGAAATGGGGCACTACCAATAATCATGCCTAGGCAGTAGGTGTAAACCAAGGTCCTACTGGAGAAACTGGTATTGTGTGGGCAGACTGGAGCATATGGTCCTTCTGAGAAGAGTCCACCCTGAAGTCAGACTGCCTGACTCCAAATGCCACCCCCTGTTTACTAACAGTGTGGCCCCGGGCAAGCTCTCTGACCTCTGTCTCCCTTTCCTCGTCTGTGAGGAGCAAAAGAGGTACTACTTACAAAGTGCTTAGAAACATCCCCAACTCATGGCACATGATTAATATTAATATATTAATTAATATCAATTACTATCAGCCATTGTTACTACTAGGCACATGATCATATACACAGAGCCTTAGGTGATACAGGAGTGGTTAGAAGTTACCATGCCAGTAGTAAGTCCTGGAGTAGAGTGGCATCTTTACCCAACCGAGTGAGCGAGATAGTCCTTCCAGTTTTGCGGATGAGAGAAACTGAGGCTCAAGATCATAGAGCAAGCCAGAAACAGAAGTGGGACTAGTAGGTGCAAGCCTAGTCCTCCTTGAGACACAGGAGTGGGGATGGGGGCACCAGTGAGAAGAGAGGGAATGGATAGGGGCACATCATTAATGACATCATTGGCCCTGCTTTGATGGCAGAAGCCCTGCCAGTGCTGCCCATGGAGCCCCACCTGCAGGACCCCAGGCTGTGGCCCTGCCTTTGAGGGCCTCCTCACACCCCCTGAAGGTGTTACTTTTGCAGTGCCTTGCCATGTTGAGAGCCAAAATGAGGTGCTTCATGATCCCTGTATCCCCTGCCTTCCCCCCACTTCTATTTATTTCATAAAATGATATATTATTTCAGCAACATGATTAACAAAACTGAAGAATACACATTCTTTTCAATGCACATGGAACATCCACTAAAAGAAATGGTTTTCTGGGCCATAAAGCAAGTCTCAACAAATTTCAAAAGACTGAAATCACACAGAGCATCTTCTCCAGCCACAGTAGAATCAAGCCAGAAATCCACAAGAAAAATACTACTAAAATATTTCCAAAATGTTTTAAAGTCAAGTGACACACACATAATCTTGGAAGAAAAAAGGAGTTGCAGTGGGAATTAGAAAAATACTTTGAAATGAATAGTGACAATACCACAAATCAGCATGTACAGAAAGCAACCAAAGCAGTACTCAGAGGGAAATACGTAGCCTTCAATGCGTGTGTGTGTGTGTGTGTGTGTGCACTCTGAAAAAGATCAAAAAGTTCTACAATTAAGATCTCTGCACTTTACTGTATGTTTGTTAAGCTTCAATTTTAAAAGTTTAGAAAAACAGAAAATCATCTGATGTAACAAATTTACATGAAAATACAAGTGAGTAATGACATTTAACTATATCTACATTCTAAGAAAGATTTATCTAACTAAAGTGATTTTTGTCACACGTTCAAACTGGAAAATTTCAGTGGTCGGTGTAGGAGAGTTTAGAAACCTTTTGAATGGACCTTAGGCCAACCCATCCAGCAGGAGGTTATATGAAAATTGCATTTTAAGGTCACGTGGGGTAAAACAGAGCTTAGAAAGTAAGATGTTGATGAATGATTTAAAGAGAGAGAGAGAGAAGACTAGGAAAAATGAACCAATATATTTTCGTAAGTAGAGATTTAAGCCTAGGAAGTAGAAACCCAGGGAGTTCATTCCTGGTATCAGTGGGCTACTTCTAGGATCACCCTTAGAAAAGGCCCCCTACAACAATCAGTTGCCTTCCAATGTATAATTGATTCCCCTATACTTCTATAGAAAACATAATTCTCTATAATTCTTACCCTGTCTCCTTCCACCACTGGTTATTTGGTAGGTTCTCATGATTTTGAGGCTCACCTTAATATTAACCTTAGTTAAATCTTATTAATATTTGTATCCCTTTTATTTATTTTAATTTTTTTAAAGATTTTATTTATTAGAGAGAGAGTGAGCATGATCCAGGAGGAGGGGCAAAGGGAGAAGCAGACTTCCTGCTGAGCAGGGAGCCCGATGCGTGGGGCTCAATCCCAGGACTCTGGGACCATGACCTGGCTGAGCCACCCAGGTGCCCCGTATCCTTCTTCTTTTAAAATGACTTTCCTGTCTAAACCAGTCTACTGTGTTCAAGTAAGGTCCTGACTTTCTGCAGTAGATTCTTCATGTCACCCAGAAACAGGGTCTCCTGTCACGGTCATCTAGGCAGAGTCCACTAGCAGGTGGGTGGGCTTAGGTGCAGAGGCCGTGAGACTCTATCACCAGCTCTCAGATACATGGCCCCAGGCTGATGTATTCTGTAGGGTTACCCACACATTGTCCTCCATTAGAGAGGCTCTTAGGGAGTTCGTTGTATTGATTCCTTTGTTCTTGTGTGGCACTGAGCTTATACAATGACAGTGCACATAGTTCTTGTGAATTCTCCATCCTGCTGGATCCTCACAACCACCCTGCAAGGGAGACAAAGCTGGACCAGCATCAGGTCCATTTCACAGAGGAGGAAGCTGAGGCCAAGGGTCACACTGCTCTAGGTGATAGCTGGTATTCACACCCAGTCTTCTAACCTGCTGACTACTACTATCTTTGTTTGTTCATTGATTCTTGTCACAAGCACTAGGGAGGTCCTTATTTCATGGGTCAGGCTGCAATTTACAAAAAGACCCAGAAAAACATACCAAAGTGTGGTACCCATCTCCAGGCAGAGAGTCCAAAACTCAGTTTATGTGTAAGTGTGGAGAACAAGGGAAAAACCAAACCACCTGCTTCAGGTTATGAGTGGAGCCCTGACGGATCCATATAATGCATGTGGGCACTTGCAAATAAAGTAAAAAAATAACCCGTGTACTTAGGAAAATATATCTCTCCGAGCATAAAAACTAAGACTTCTTAATGCTAGGATTTTAATTCAGGGTCCGCCTACAGCACCATCCATATGACGCTATAGTTAGCAATCGAACCTTAAGTTTGGTCCAGAAGAGTTTGGTCCAGAAGTTTGGTCCACATTCATTTACCTGCACACAACAAATATGGTGATATAAAGAAACAGCTGGTGGCGGCCCAAAGGCCCCAGGCCAGCCCATGCCCCACTGTAACCCTAGCAGCTGCTGGCTCCCCAGGCTCGAAGTCGAGGAGATGGAGGACCAGGAAGAAGAAGGTAGTCCCCCCAGAGGATTCCCCCAAGCAGTTTGGTATCTTGGTGGTGACAGCCAGCATGGTACTCCCGACCCAGGAATGCTGGCCCCACCACCTCCCGCAGCCCCCACCTGGGGTCTCTGCCTGGGGAAGCTTCCCTCATTCTTAGCTTCAACCAGAGGCCACCAAGCTGAAAGAAGTTACGAGAAGCCAAACCTAGAACTGCCAGACAAATGTAAAACATCTCCATCCACGCTGTGCATGTCTCTCCACGTTCTAGTTCTGTGCCTTGGTTTCCTCTTTGGTAAAAGGGGTAGGACACCATCATGGGATCGTTTTAAGTAATAAATTAATTACTGCACATAGAGCACGTAGCTCAATGCCTAGCACGTGGTTAGCACTTAGTAAAGGTTTAATTATTATTATATCAGCCAATCAATCTTGTTGGTGCCCATGGAGCTAGGAGACCAGGTCCCTCCCCTGCTGCCTCTCTCCAGCGTGACTTTGGCCCCAGTATGGACCCCCCGTCCCGGGCCAGGCTTGGCTTTCTCGGTTCTCAAACGGGCCAAGCTAGTAACCCCTTGGGCATCTTTTAGCTAACCCATTCAGAGGGTTGGAGAAAACCCCACTTTCCTGACTACTTCCGAGGGACCGTCCACCCACCGGGGAATGGGTCTGCCAAGTGGAAATTAAATGAGAGAAAGACAAGGACAAAAAAGGGCAAAGCTGTCTGCGTGGGGAAGAAACCACGTTACGCAGGACTGCGACCCGGTTTCATTAGGAACCTAAATTAAGTTATAAATTCAGCCACTTAGATTGTGTTTTTCCTTTCCAACTGTTGTTGCCCATCCTGCAGGCATGGCCCCTTGTTGGCCAGGAACCCAGAGGTGGAAACTGGTGCTTACCGGGCAGAAGGGGTGGGGGAGGGGTCTCCCCCCTAGCAAATGCACACTGGTTTTGTGTTTATTTTAGAATCACTCAGTTCCCCAGGAGCCCCCTCCCCCACCTCAGATATGGGGTGCTCACCCCTTAGGAAATGAAGAATCAGGGCACCCCCAACCTGAGCTTTTGCGAATGGGAGCAGACAGAGACGAGGCTGGCGAGATCCCAGGAGTAGAGAGTGTAGGGAAAGGAGAGAAGTCACAATGAAGAGTGGCCAGCAGGATTGTCCCCAGGCCCCTAACCTGATTTGCTAGCCTTTTCTGCGGCCACAGTGCCCAGCCAGACCTCCAGGCCTTTGCTCACATCACACCGTCCCCTGTCCTGTTCTGCCTGCGGTGGCCCTACCTGTCCCCAAGGGCGAGATTCAACGCCCCCGCCCCCACCACCGTCCCAGTGTGGCAGAGTTACTGCCACTTCCCGTGGGCCACCATCAGGGTGTAGAGGTGATCTGCATGCCTGTGCCGCACACCCACCGTTGCTGTGAGCCCTGCAGGACTCGCTCCAGTGGCTCTGAGGACCGCTCCTGGCACATCACGGGGACCCCATGCATGTTTGCCGAGTGAGTGGAGGATGGGGCTGGCCCAGGGGCTGACGGTGCCGCAGTACTTACCTGTGATTTCGACAGTCTGCTCCTAAGGACTCCACACCCCCTGCCGCCATCACCCCCATCACCGTTAGAGGACTCAGCTCTGACGCCCAGCCATCCCGCAGGGGGGTTCTCTCTGCTCCCCGGTGCTCACGCTGGCTGAGCCTTGCCCTGTGTAGCACGAGTTCCCACACATCTGGCCAGCCCACTGGGCTCCTTCCACAGACCCTCCATCTTTTCTGCATTTTGAGACTCTTTACTCGGGGCGAGGTGGGGGATGGCAATAGAAGAGATCATAATCCCCAGTTCTCACGGCTCATGACTCTACACATCTGGCCTGATGAAAGTCCCCACATCTATCACGTCGTCATCAAGGCATGTGCAGTTGCTTTTCTGAGCATCCTATGGCATGGGTCCAGCCCCCAGGCCACTGGCTGGCCTTGACTGCCAACTTTGTTCTGCACTCGGAGCCTTGGTCTGGAGGGACAGGCACCCCAAAGCCACACTACCCGGCTGTCTGGGAAATCTCTGACATCTCAGCAGGAACAGGGTCCCAAATGTGCATTCGGAGCAAGAGGGCGCACCCAGCCTGAGTTCCACCCCCACCCACTCAGTTCTGTCTATTCAGATGCGAAGGGTAATCACGGTGCAGGGTTATGGTCCTCGGACCAGCAGTAGCAACAGCACCTGGAAGTAGGGTGACCCACCATCCAGTTTGCCTGGGGTGACCCGGGTTTAGCACTGAAAGTCCAACATTCTGAAAAATCCCTTGGTAAGTCCTGGGCAAACCGGGTCATTAGCCACCGCAGATAACTCTGACACTTGTGCAGGAACACCACGGCCCTGCCCCGTGGATGGGAAAACAGACACCCAGAGAAGGGCAGTCAGGAGCCCGAGTGCCAGTGGCTAGAAAGGGCCAGAGCCAGGGAGTCCTGCCTCTGAGCGCAGCTCAGCAGCCTGGCTCAGGCAGCAGGTGCCGCAGACGCACCGAAGTCGAACCAGTCGGCTTGCTAGGAGATTAAAAAGGCACCAAAAAGGACCCAAACCCGTTGCTGTTGTCAGTGGGCCCTGGGGTCAGGCAGGGAAGGTGGGGACGGCCATCTTCGGAGCTGGGGGGACCCCGCTGAGCCTGGAGCCTGTGGATAGGCAGCGAGGAGCTGGTGCCCCAGATGCAGGCACAGTGGAGCCACGGCGCGGAGGGAGAGGCAGCAGGTCTCGTAAGAGGCCAGAGAAGAGATCAGCTTGGCTGAAGCGGGGCTCTAGGAGACACGGTCCCCTCTCCTTTATACGCAGGCTAGTCTGGGACCCCATGACAAAATGCCGACTACCTCCTCCGTGGGGGCAGGGGTGAGGTGTCTCTGCCCTGCCTGCCCCCACTGTCTCCTCTTGCCCCTTAGGGACACTTCCTCCCATGGGTTCAGAAAGCCCGACTCCCCCAGACAGAAATAAAACCCACTTAGGAAGGTAGTCTGTTTCCCGCAAATCCTCAGACACTCCTCAGAGCTCAGTGAACGTGGTCTCGGAGGCTCGGAAGCCCTGGTTCCTCCACTCCTGGCAGGTCAAGTAGCATGCGTTTGCTTTTCTCCTCTCCAGGGGCTACTGTGGCCTTTCTCACTCCCACCGCCCCTCCCCCTCCCACCCCTCCCCCACGTAGTACTCTCTAACCACAGGGGAGGCCCAGGAAAGCAAGGTCCTGGAGAGGGGTGTCCATTAGGACAGCTGTCCGTCTGCCAGGGGTCCCATCCCGAACCATCTGGCAAGTGGGCTAGGAGTGCCCACCCTCCTAGGAGGCTGGTTTTTTCACCCTCCCTGTCCGCCTATCCTGGGTCACTAGGCAGTAGAGGTAGTGGCATTTGATGTCCCAAAGCTGGTGCACAACAACAGGAGGATGTTCAGTGAGGCCATCCTTAATGAGACTTGCATTTCAGAGAGCCCTTTCAGGGGCAGATGGGCTGGGGCCGATGGGTGCCCAGCGACCAGTTAAGAGGTTAGTGCTGAAGTCCAAGAAAGAGATGACGAGGTCTGAACCAGACCAGTGGCAGCAGGGATGCTGAGCAGGGGACAGACACATATAGGCAGGCAGTGAGTACCACTAAGAGACAGCGGGGGAACCACCCCAGGGAGGTGGAAGAAGCAGCCATGTGAGAGATTGACATGCAAGGGAAAGGCTAGGAGAGCAGGGGAGTATGGGTCCCAGAAGCCAGGGGGCAGGGGCTGGGCCACAGTGCCACATGCTGGGAGAGATCCCAGTGACATGAGGTAGTGAGGATTCACCTGTGGCAGAGTGGCATCAGTGCAGGATGGTGGTGAGTTAGAGATCCAGGAGAGGGGAGGAACAGGAGATTCAGGCAGATATTTTCAAATGGGAAGGCTAAGGAATCAGCCAGAAGAAGGCCTAGGGTAAAGGAGCTTTTTTTTTTTTTTTTTTTTTTTGCATTGAAAAGAAGGGAAACTTGTGATTGCTGATTTCCCTGAGAAAGATTGTACTCCAAAACCATCTGAGACCCAGGCTTTTTTAAACTGATGACTCTGCCCTTTCAACTCATGGCTCAAAGTAGCTGCTTGAGCCGCAGTCCTTTCATCAGCCTTCCAGGCAACAGGAAGAAGGAAAGGGTGAGGAGAGACATGCCCCCTCCTCAGTCTAAGGATATTTCTGATTATCAGAGATAAAGAATGACATTTATTGATGACAGAGGGATCAATCTACCAGGATGATATCACGACCCCAAATCTGTATGTACTCTATAAAACAATTGCAAAATACGTGAAGCAAAAAGAACAGAACTGAAGGAGAGACAAATTCAGAGTCACATGGGAGTCTGTAATATACCTTTTGAACAGAGAGTGGAACAAGCAGAAACAAAATCAGGGAGGATACAGATGTGAAAAGTGCTGCTAACAAATTGGGCCTAATGAACACACGCAGAGTTCCACACCCTGCAGTGCAAGTTTCATGGCACGTGAAACATGCGCACCCGGAAGCTGCATACACCCCTTCTGCCTACGTGCCGTTTGCCAGCAGTTAATCCTGGCCGCACCGAGCAGGAAGGGGTGCGGGGAAATACCTGCTCCAGGTGGCTAGTACCCACTAACACTGAGGGATTCTAGTCCTTAGGCAGAAGGGGAGAACAAGTATTAAGGAAACCAGCCATCTGTGGCCCTTCCTCATCCCCTCCCCTGAGAGCAGGGCACAACGGGTAAGAGCTTGGACCAAGTCAGATGCTCCGCATTCTCTCCTGGCTTTGCCGCTTACTTGCTGTGTGACTCTGGACAGTTTATGTAACTTGGCTCAGCCTCAGTTTCCTTATCTTTCAAAATGGGAATAACCTGTACTTCCTAGGGCTGTTGGGAAGATGGAATAAGATAACACGTGTAAAGCACTTAGTTCCGTGCCTGGCACATAATAAATGCTCAATAAATGTTAGCTGCACAGAGAGGTTAAGTAACTTAGCCAAGGTCACACAGCCAATAAATGACAAGACTAGCTTTCAGATCCAAGCATCTGGCTCCAAGCTGGTACTGACACTTCTTCAGGACCTCTGGCAGCCCCAGCACAGAGCCCTACCTGTAGTGGGGATGCAGTGGGGGGACTGGGGGACTGCTACCACCAATTAGCCACGTCACTTTAGAGAGTGTTAATTTCCCCACTCCCTCTGCAGAAGGTTGACTTAATGAGCCCAACATTTCCCATGACCCTGACATTCTGTGGTTCTGTCTTCTCTACCACTAATGGCTGAAAATTTTACCAATAGAAATGTTTCTTTTTGTTAAATCCCATCTTCTGCCTCAACTCCTTTTTTAGAAATATAGTTTTCCTTTAGAGGGTCCTGACCCCTTGGTTTATAGGACTAGAAGTGTCTGTAGCGTGGTTCTGTGGGCCCTGGTTGGGAGGAGAGGGGGAGGCAAAGGGAGAAGAGATGCAGACAGGAGAGGCCAGGCCCCAAACAAACCATCCATTTAGTCATGGCCTGCAGTGGCCCGGTGACACTCTTGTCAGGCACCTGCAGGATGGCCATGTAATAGCTCCTATCCCAGTTGCCCGGCTGACCCCATCTGTCACCATTTCTCACACTTTTTTGTAGGCTTCCTTTTTCCTCCTTCTGTATTTTTTTTTCCGCTGCACTGCGTCTCAGATGAAACTGGAGAAAAATGGGTTTTGTCCTTTTTTAACCAGAAGACTAAAACTCTTAAATTACCTTCTTCAAGTTCTGCAAATAGAAATCCCAAATAAGACAGCCACCTTTTCCTCTCTCTCTCTCTCTCTCTCTCTCTCTCTCTCCCTCTCTCTCTCCCTCTCCCTCTCCCTCTCCCTCTCCCTGTCTTAGGAGCCCAGGAGCTTGAAATAAAAGGCAGGATGGTGGCTTAGGAGGAATGATCCGGGCTTGGCCCAGCACCGGCCAAGGAAAAGGAGCGGGGCAGTGGCAAGGAGGGCCCAACCGGAGGTGGGCAATGAGGGAGAAAGAAATGGAAGTGAGCAAAACCAGTGCCTCATTGCTTGTGGTTCTAGAGTAAGAGGTCCCCTCGAGAGAGCGAGTACCTCAAGGAGCAGCTACTCTGTGAGTGTTAGGCCATGGATGGGTGCCTGGGGGAAATGGAGCCCAGGGGAAGCAGAAAGTACAAGGGCTGTTGTTTAGACTCACCAAGAAGCACACAGGACTACGGGCACAGTGAGCCTCCCCTGCCTGCTTCAGCCCACTGATGTCGCACACGGTTCCCAGAGACTCCAGCAGGGGGCAGCAGGACAAGGAGAGGGAGCATGGTTCCAGGGCAAAAACTAGG
The DNA here is from genome assembly GCF_011800145.1 of Mirounga leonina. Lineage (NCBI taxonomy): Eukaryota > Metazoa > Chordata > Mammalia > Carnivora > Phocidae > Mirounga > Mirounga leonina. The sequence continues at coordinate 28,043,999 of NW_023270504.1, forward strand.
AATTCTGGGGCTGGAGGCCTGGGTCCTAATCCCTGCCACACACACTACTAATAATAGCTAATATCTACTGAGCGCTTACTGCTGAGCACCTCACGTAGATGATCCCATTTAATCTTCCAAACAAGCCTGTGACGTAGGCTTCATTATTCTCTCTGCTACAGACGAGGACACTGAGAAATGGGAGGTTGCATGATTGGCCAAAAGCCTCACGTATCTTGTGGCAGACCTGGGTTTGAACCCAGGGAGTCCGACTCCAGAGCTCTTGTACTTCTTCCTGCCAAACACCTGGGCCTGCTGCCTTGCTTCCTCATTTGGAAAGTCATGGTGCAGGGGACCATTGGGGTGGACTGGATGAGGTTGACGTCCTTTCCAGCGTGGACCACCTGATTTGGGGCTCATGCCTCACCTGTGCACACAGAGGTCCCGTTCAAATGATGCAGAGTGCCAGGTAAATTTGTGCCCTGCAACCCTGATGAGACAGGGGAGGGGAATAAGAACACTTCCTACTGTAGGAAGACTTGTAGGTTGGAGTTATGGCAAAAGGGCAAAACCGAGATCCAAAGGGTCTAGAAAATTCTGTGCAGTTCACCTCTGTTGTGCATCCGATAGCCTTTGCATTTCCCTGCTCTTTGCTCCAGGTTACATACCCACAGCCTCAGACCCACCTGGCCAAACAGGCTAGGAAGGAGCTCTGGCTCTGGGAAGGGCGAGGTGGTTTGCTATGGGGCCCCCTGCCAGCCCCCTGTATCTACTTCTTTGCAGGCCCAGCAACCATGGCCCATTCCAAGGCTGAGCAGGACGACTGGCTGATCGTCTACCTGAAGTATTTACTCTTCGTCTTTAACTTCTTCTTCTGGGTAAGTGAATCTTGCACAGACATCCCCTGGCCCAGCACGGAGTGAGTCAAACCACCTTTGTTCTTTGTGAGTCACCACTCGGGCTGATTTCTTCCAAATCGAAGACCACCCATGGGCAAATTCTGCCTACTCTAAAGCAAATATGTACATTTGCCACTGAGGGGGAAGAAAAGAATCTGGTCTGCAGGTTGGCGTGGAGTCCGGACCACAAGGCATCTGAAGAGAGGATTCAGAAACATAACAATGAGCTTTGTGCTCCCGCAGCTATACAAAGGGTCCGGCTCTTTCTTCCCTGCTAACTTGTTGCACCAGGGCCTTGTGGGAAATGTGCCTGCCTGAAATAATTGCCTGTTTTCCACCGTCTGCCTTTCACGGTTAACATTCTCCAGGCCCCAGGGCAGAGAAACAGAAGTCGTGGGGCCGGGGCTGGTGCGGTGGGAGTGGCCTCCATAGTGACTCCCCTCAGGAAGCCTGCCCAGTGAGGTCTTCGGGCAGAGTGGAGTCTGTCCACTTAAAGCAGTTATCGAGGTAATCGGGAGCAGAATACCACTGGTTCCCCAAAATAACCAGACACTGGAATGTGTGTATTTTGTATTCCAATCTCCCTAGATCTGCAGCGGCGGAAGGGTGCTGGGAGAGGAGGCTTTCCTAGGCTCTGCTGTTTACTGGTGGTGCCGCCTGGGGCACGCCGCTTAATAGGGCTGAGTCTCTTTCCGCAGCTCCAAAATGGGAATCATTTCTAACTGCCTGGGATTTGTTAAAAATGAGACAACAGGCCCCAAATGGAGGCACTTAATGCTAAGTCTCATGTCACCAAACCGAGACTTAATTACAGTCACAGCTCTCCCAGAAATGGCATCTTAAACCAGTCAGTCAGGAATCCCCTGATGAGCACTAGTTAGGTAATCCACCTGCTAGACCCCTGCCTTCCCCTAAAGGAAAGTAACCTTGCAATAACCAACCTGCTTTTTTGCCTAGCATAACGTCCTTAGTCCTGCTCCCTTCTGGCTGTAAAAGTCTTTCCTTTGGTGCAAACTCATCGATGCTCCTTTCTATCTGCTAGATTGGATGCTGCCTGATTGGAATCAATTTCTGCTCAAAGAAACTCTTAAAACATTTAATATACCTCAGTTTATCTCTTTAACAGTTCAATTAGCAGATGCCCTAAAAGGGTACGTGGCAAGTGCTTAGCTCAGTCTCTGCACATAGAAGGCATTCAGTAAATGCAACATTTTGGATATGTTAGCTGCAGAAGGCTTGCAAATACCACCAAATCAGCCTGCTGGTAGAGTGGAGCTGAGGTCCCTGCTTCCCTTGGGAAGAATTCCCTCCCTTGGCAGAGTCTTAGAAACATTTCAGAAAGGCAAAGGCAAAGATAGGTTATATCTACGTGTTCAGGGTCTTTCATTAAGACTAAATAAATTGCTTGAGATCGGGGGGTGCTTGGGTGGCTCAGTCAGTTAAGCGGCTGCCTTCAGCTCAGGTCATGATCCCGGAGTCCTGGGATCGAGTCCCGCATCGGACTCCTTGCTCAGCAGGGAGCCTGCTTCTCCCCTGCCTGCCATTCCCCCTGCTTGTGCTTGCTCTCTGTCTTTCTCTCTCACTTTCTGTGTGTCAAATAAATAAATAAAATCTTTAAAAAAAAAAATTGCTTGAGATGGGGAAATGTGTTAAGACCCTGAAGAACCATGTTACAGGAGTTAAGGATTAGTGGGCACGGCAAGGCCAGGGTTTGGGAGAGCCTTGGAGAGTAGACACTCGTTTGGTGCTATCTGTTAAAAAGTCGAATCATTTGATGTTTGTTTACATGTCTTTTGCAAATCCCTGAAACGAACCATAAACTTATTTTATTTGCAACTTTTATCTTCCTGTGCAAGAGTTTCCTGGAATAGTAAAGCTGGCTTGATGAAGCCAGTGGACTAATAAAGTCACGGTGATGTGATCAGTAAGCTGTGTGGGTGCAGATAGTTCTGATTCTCAGAGGTAAATCCAATAATCCAATAGAGGGCTTAGGATTCTCGTTGAGTGAGGATTTTTTTTTTTTTTTTTTTAAGAATAAGTGTGTTTTTCCCCAATCATAAAAATCTGTGTTTCCACTACGGATAATCCCTAAAATACTGAAAAGTATAAATAAGAAAATAAAAATGGCTCACATTTCGGTATATTAGGTTCCTAGGGCTGCCTGTATAACAGAGTATATAAACTGGATGGTTTTGTTTTGTTTTGTTTTTTAAACATTTTATTTATTTGAGAGAGAGACAGAGAGCATGAGCAGGGCAGAGGGAGAGGGAGAAGCAGACTCACCGCTGAGCAGGGAGCCTGACTTGGGTCTCAATCTCAGGACCCTGGGATCATGACCTGAGCCAAGGGCAGACACTTAACTGACTGAGCCACCCAGGCACCCCATAAACTGGGTGGTTTTCAAACAACAGAAATTTATCCTCTCATACCTCTGGAGGCTGGAAGTCCAAACTCAAGGTGTCATCAAGGCCTTGCTCCCTCTGAGACTCTGGGTAGACTCTTTCCTTGACTCTTCCTAAATTCTGGTGGTGGCCGGCAATTCTTGGCAATCTTGGGCTTCTGCTGCATGACTCCGATCTCGGCCTCTGCCATCCAGTTCTCTTCTTCCTGTGTGTCTCTGTCTTTACATGGCATTGTCTTCTCCTTAGAAGGACCCCACTTGTATCTGATAAGGGCCCATCCTGATGACCCCAGGGCAGAGAAACAGAAGTCGTGGGGCCGGGGCCGGTGCGGTGTTATAACTTGATTACATCTACAAAGATCCTATTTCCAAATAAGGTCCCGTCACAGGTACCAGAGTTAGGACTTCAGCAAACCTTTTTGGGGACACAATTCAACCCATAATATTCACCATCCAGGGATGACCCCAGTTGACATTCCCTCTAGACGAGGCCCTGATCATGACAGGAGATGGTGGTGACCTGCAGCATGGGAGTGACGGCAGGGATCAAAATATTTGGAGAGAGTCAAGGGATTTGGGAGGTAAAATTAGGTCACAAACTGGTTAAGAGGAAAGAAAACATGTAACTTTGGGTGGACAGTGAAGCCCCTCACTGCAGCGGTAGACCAGAAGGACAAGCAGTTTGGCCTCAGATGGTGAGGTCAGATGGAGGCATGGTGGGTTTGAGTTGCCAGGAGACATCCGAGCAGAGATGCCCTGTGGGAAGTTGGCTCATGGTTCTGGATCATTCCCACCCGATGGTGGCTGCAGCCACAGAAGTAGGTGAAGACCCCCAAGGACATCATGGAGACTGAGAAGAGAAGCGAGAATGAGATGTTGAGGGTCAGGGGTGAGTCTAGGCTTAACAGTGGCCCCCATTTGCCCTGACTGAGAGAACTCCTGAGATGTGGGACTTTCGGTGCTCCCAGCAGGAGAGCTCCAGGCAAGCTGAGAGGAGCTGTCCCCCAGGAAGGGTGGAAGAGGGGCTGTCAGGGCGGTGGGAGGCAAACCAGGAGGGACAGTTTCCCAGAAGCTGGAGATTGGTGGGGGGGGGGGGGGGGGTGTTCAAGGGAGAAGATACAGCAAGTATTTTACGGCCTGGAGAGAGGCCATTAGGTTTGACCACATGGTTTATTGGTGGTTGTAGTGAGAGAACTCTCGGGAGAGTAGTGGGGGTGGGGGTCGAGGAAGTAGGCCATCAGTGTAGACAACACGTGCTGGGCAGCAGCAGAAGAGAGAGGACTATAGCTAGCAGGGCCAGAAGGCTGCTGTGAGGTGCTCGGCCCAGAATATCTTTGGAAGGGCCCTGACCTTGCCTGTGACCACCCTCAGAGGCCCTTCCAGCCAGCGCGGACTGGGAGTCTGTCTGTTCAGTGTTTGCATTCCTTTAGGAGTGGTAGGGAGAGGGACGTGGGGGCGGCGGCACAGGCAGATGGGCAGCGAGCATGTTACCCGAGCAGCTACCCGTGAGGGAGAGCTTCCCCCATATAGTCTCCCTGCTTTGGGATAAAAATACCCCTGCCTGGGGGCCTGGCTGGACATGGACCAGCTTCCCAGGGACCCATTCAGCCAAGCCTCATCCACCTTATGATAGATGGTCCGTTTGGGGAGGTTCAGGCCTCAGTGTCCAGTCCAGAGGCATCCCGGCATTGTCCCCTGGATCCGCTGCGATCTCCTCGGAAGTAGACAGGGGACAGACTGCTGGCCCATCTCCTCCCACAGCAAAGCACAACGTCATACATCTTGCAGTGCAAAGGCCCTGGGAACTTACCAGAATTCCCTAGGAATGGGGCGTGTCGGTGAAGTTCCCTTCCCACAAGAGAAGGGTCCTCCCCACATACACCCCAGAGTCCAGTTGCCAGCCCTCCACCTGAGCCCCTCTTACAAGACACGTAGCAATGCCAGTGTCTACACTGGTCAGTGCTCGCAGCCCTTCTGCCTTCCTCTTAGACTCTACTGCAGAGCATCAGGGAGGGTCTTCAGACAGCTCCAGGCTCCTGCTCACTAACGCCCCTGGCTACCACCCCCACCCCTGTGCCGACACAGAGAGGGAGCCCAGACAGCAGAGGCACACTGCCTTTGCTAGGATGATTGGGTTGAACACTCATACTTCCTTTCCCCCAAAACACAGTGTTCCTTCCCTGTACATCACCTTGCCAAACTCGGTCCAAATCCAGCACAGCGAGGATGAAGAAACCCTTCCTCGTGGCAGTTATGATGCCTAGTGTTTGTGAGCCACTGCTGGATAAAGACCTTCCTCGGATTATCTCATGCGATCCTCAGATCAACCCGGAGAGTCTGTCTGGCCATTATCTTTGGCAGGGAACAGGCTCACCCAACTCAGAATCTTGCCCAGAGTCTTACAGTGGTCATAAAGCTAGCGCTGACACCCAGGCATTCTGGTCAATGATAACAACCGACAACTCCATCCCTGATGTTTATTAAGCACTGTTCTAGGTGCTTGGAATGCATCAGCAGACAGAGTCCCTAGGGTGCATGGCACCTCCTGTTGCGGGCTTCCTCTGTGGAAGGCCTTCACCTACATCATTCTGTTTCATCTTCCCAGCATCCCCACAGCCCTGAACAGCTCTATTAGAGCCCCACTGTGCAGAGGGGGGAGCAAGATGCCCAAAGACCCAGAGCTGGAGCCCAGGTCTCTTTCACCCCTAAGACTACGTATGAGGCCACCAGCTCTGGGTCCTGGCCTCTCCCCCAGTGTCTTCGGGGCATACGTGGATTAGTATGCTGGGAAGACTCAGGCTCAAGTTTGGGTTCAGATTCAGACCTTACTTATTTGCCATGGGACATGAGTTGCTAGGAACGGAATTGTGACGCCTCAGAATTCATATGTTGAAGTTCTAAACCCCAAGGGTAGGCTCCTAATCCAGTAGGCTTGGTGGCCTTACCAGTAGAGAAGAGAGCTCTCTCTGTATAAACACACACAGAGAAAAGGCCATATGAGCAAACAGTGAGGCAGTGGCTATCTGTAAGCAGGGACGGGGGTCCTCACCAACACTGAATCAGTCCGCACCTTATCGTGGGACTCCCGGCCTCCAGAACTGGGAGAGATAGAAATACATTTCTGTTGTGGAAGCCACCCAGCTATGGGATTTGATCACGGTAACCTGAGCAGACTAAAACATTAGCCAAATCCCTCTTTTTTGGTACTGTCACGGGCGTGTCAGAACTAGAAGAATGAGGGGCGCCGGGTGGCTCAGTCGGTTAAGCGTCTGATTCTTGGTTCCGGCTCGGGTCATGAACTTGGGGTCGTGGGATCAAGCCCCATGTCAGGTTCCACACTCACCTTCCCCTGCCCCTCCCCCCACTCGCTCATGTGCTCTCTCTCTCTCAAATAAATAAATCTTTTTTAAAAGGCTGTAAGAATTAAAAGATGAACATTTGGGAAAATAGCACAGTTTCTGACACACACTTGGTGCTTGGCTCCTGTATGTAGCTCCTTCAGTGGACTAAGTTATACCTTTCTGTACGTTTGGCACTGGCTTTAAGACTCAGGATCATGGGCGCCTGGGTGGCTCAGTTGGTTGGGCGACTGCCTTCGGCTCAGGTCATGATCCTGGAGTCCTGGGATCGAGTCCCGCATCGGGCTCCCTGCTCGGCAGGGAGTCTGCTTCTCCCTCTGACCCTCCCCCCTCTCATGCTCTCTGTCTCTCATTCTCTCTGTCTCAAATAAATAAATAAAATCTTTAAAAAAAAAAAAGACTCAGGATCATGACCCGAGTAAGAAATACATGGAAGCATAAGAAATGCTCACAGAAAGAACTGTTCAGAAAACCAAGCTTACCCTTACTGTGCACAATGCAGTCTATTTTCTCTTCTACTTTGTGGCATTTTGTTCTGTGTTTTGATGCAGGTTATACCCCACCAAATTTATGGCACAGCCCTAGTGGTTTACATTGCAAAGTTTCAAAACCAGAGCAGTCGGATGGTGCAAACGGCCCCTGCCGTCCACCCTAACGCAGGCAAGACGCAGGTGCAAGTTAGTGGTCACGCGCCAGGCCTGGCGGTCTTGAGCAGACTTTAAACCCTGTCTCCCCACCTCCCAACCAACCATGTCATGCTTGCACAATTGGAAGGTCATGAATCAGTTTACACTTTGCATTGATTCTTACAACCACTCTTTAATATCTCCATTCCCATTTGGTAGAGATGAAACTGAGGCTCACATGCTTGTCAGAATCCTCTGTCACTTCTGGATTTTCTGACTCCAATGTCCAGTGCTCTTCCCATCTGTGGAGACCACTGACCGATAATCGCAGCCATAGACCCGCTGCTCTGATGCTTACTTGGAATCCAAAATGTCCCCAAGGTTCAAGGTTGAACCTGAATTAGGATGTTTCCATGGTGTGGGCATTCAGACATGCTGAATATGAAAAATCTAAGCAAGACTTAGGAAGCACCACAATGGATCCTCATCTCCTGTGCCCAGCCTCCCCCCCGCCTCTGGTTCCCCGGCCCCCAACACTCAACCCACACCTGATCCCCCATCCTTCACCATTACCCTATCCCTGACTCCACCCCATCCCCCCTTGCATTTCGATTAACCCAGGATTGATTGGGACCATCTCACTGGGCAGGGGAGGGCCCCTTGGATACAGCTCTGGGTCAGGAACCAAAATGTCAACACTCTCATGCCTCCTCCCTGGCCCTAAAAAGAAAATATGATCTGGCTTCCCTACGTGGTGCCTAGGAAATGCTTTTCTTCCCTCCCATTTCCTGCACATCTCCTTATAGCTCCCATCATCCCTGCAAATGTTGTTCCCTAATTTATTTACTTTAATTAGCTGCTTGGCTGTGTTAATAATCAAAATTTCCCCTGCCTCCCAGGAGCTATGCCAGGCTATGGGAGAATGGGGGGGGCGAGCTCTGTGCTGCCTCGGGGTGTTGTCTGAGACATTGGTATTTTCCTTGGGGACCAGTGGGGCTTGGCCTCCAGGGAACCCCCCCCCGGATCCCTTAGAGGGGACATGGGCCAACACAGGAGGCAGAGATGGTGGAGGACTCGTGCCCCGGTGGGGCAGGGGGGGTGACTTCAGGACGTCTCTCTAGGACTCCCATGGAGAGCCTAGGAAGGAAGAGCCTCTGCTCGCTTTCCTGCCAGGGGTAGAAGGCCCTTCACTTTCACATACATCATCATACCACCGAACAGGCCTCCGCCTGCCTCCCAGAACATGTCATCTGTGACAGAATGGGTCCCGCGGTTGGTGCTTCTACGGCTCCCCTTCTTAAGATGCTGAAGTCACAGGACCCCCGTGGGGCTGAGGTCATCCCTCCCCTCAATGCTGTCCGGGTCTGCTGGGGGACAGGCTCATACTTGGTGGGGGAGGGAGGATGAACATTGGGTCTGCATGGGCCATCGTGGGTGAGACCAGTCAAGGAGGAAGCCTGTGGTGACAGCCCTGAGCAAGATGGCTTGCTTTATGGGCAGAGGAGATTTGTATGGATCAGCAGCCTGGCCGGTAACACGGGCACCGAACTGGCCCATAGGGTTCTTGAGTTCTAGTGCGCACTTGGCCCCTGGCTGGTTACGGGACCTTGGAAAGTCACCTCTCTCTGGGCCTTTGCTTCTTCATCCAGAATATAAAAGGGGCCAGACTTGAGTCTTCCCTCTGTCCCTTCCTCCCTCCCCCCTCCTTCCCTAGGGAGCTACCATGCACTACGCTGTGTAGGGCTCTGCTCAGGACGCTAAAATGAGTGAGATCTCACCTAGAGGCTAAAAGGGAGACAGGCAAAGTGACGAATACAACAATACGCTGTGACACGCATCCCTCTGGACACCCGTACAAGGCGTGGAAGCCGTGGGGAGGACGGGATGATTTGCAAGACTGGGGGCAGCCTCCCTGCAGGTTCCGAGCGGGGTTTGAAGGAGGAACAGATTCAACAGCTCCAACCCTCAGCAAATCCCGTGACCTCTGCTCTCGTCATAGAAGGAGATTTCTTTGGGGAGAAAGGGAAAGCAGTGCTGTGATTTCTTTTACCAAGGACTCTTTAAAACCAAAGAGCCAAGACAAGAATGACTTGAAGCAGAAAGTGGCTTTTAGCAGGACAAGCCTAGCCTTGAAGATTCAACTCAGTCAGAACTGGTACCCAGGCCACAGGGACATGGTGGGGAGGGGCTGGGGGGAAAGCTGGCCGGCCCTGGGGGGTGTTGGTCATTAATCAAGCTCAGGCTGGAGAGGGAGCCAGGCCGAAGTTTGGGCTGGATGCAGGGGCAGGAAGCTGATGATGCAGGGGTGGGGAGGCAGGGAGCCAAAGCCAGAAGGGTGCATGGAGCTGGGTGGGGAGAACGGCTGGGGACCCGCACACTGCTGTCCCTGGGAGGAGAGTAAGGAGTCCCTAGTGACCCTGGGGGTTCTGCTCTGGGCGGATGGGGGTGCCATTTATGAGACTGACCAGGGGAGAAGGAGCTCCCAGTGTGACTCTAAATGGGCGAACACACATCCAGTTCCAAAACCTTTCCAGTCCAGCGTGGAGCTGGGCAGCTAGGAGGCACCCAGCAAACACACACAGAAGTGAAGTACATGGCCACCCCATGTGTTCCTGCCTCCCCATGTCATGGGCTTCCCTGCCACTGGAGGCAGGGGACTCTGGCCTGGGGGACCCTTCCTTATTGAGAGCCCCGCCATCCTGGCCCCTGCTCCCCGCCCCCCACCGGTCCTGCCCCCACATCCCAGCACAGAAACCCTTCAGTAGCCTGACAAAGAAAATCCTGCAATTACTTTTATATTCTCTGCCTGCTTTTGGGGGGTGGGAGGGTGCTGCCGTGATGTCTGTGAGGGCAGCCATGTGGGGCTGCTCAGGCTAATCCTCCTTCTGCTCATGTGATGACATGAGCAACATTCTGGTTCTATAGATTGGAAGTTCCTAAAATTACAAGGCATGGGTGACGTGCCATGCCCCTGCTGGACCTCCTGGGTCCTTGTTGGCAAGAAGGCCAGCTTCACCCTCTGCGGGGCTTTCTGGCTAATCGGCTACAGGCTATAGTTTTGAAAAATGTAGTTAATATTCCACAGTTTCTGTAAAGAGCCCAATACTGTTGAATCAACTCTGTGCAAATAGCGGTTGAAATAGCTCACTGGGGTCAGATCTCTCTCCGCCCCACATCAGTCCGCCTCGCAGCTCCCCTTCCTCTGCTCTTCCTGCTGATCTGGGCAGTCTCCACACAGCTGGAGTGAAAGCCATGAACCGCTGATCCAGAAGCATCTTCCTGGAGATGTATCGGCAGAAGGTTGTCCTCCAGTACTAAGGGGACGTTTGACCCACGTGGAAGAGACCTCAGAGATATTCTCATCCCGCGGCACCATTTGACAGATGAAGAAACTGAGGCTCAGCCAAGTGAAGTGTCTGGTACCCAGACACATGGTGAGGCAGGGGCACAGCCAGGGCTGGAGCCTAGGCCCACTGACTTCTACGTCCCAGTCCTCCTCTGGTGACCCATTCCAACATTTAGCAGCTTTTACTGTTCCTGTCCAGACGCAAGATTGTTTTCTAAAGAGCTGACCAAGTCCCAAGATGCCCTGGAAGACTTGAAATCCTCTTGTTCCTGATGGCAAATCCCTCTCGCTGTCTCCTGCAGACAGTAACTTCTCCACCAGATGTGACACCCTAGGGGAGGGTTGGTGTCCCCACGGATATCAGAACGAGTATGAATGTGTTCCCTGGACCTCAGGGCAGTGGGTCCCTTCAGATCGCTTCCAGACCCTCCCTCATGGCTGGGGGCCATGCTGCCGCCCTGGCTGGCTTGTGGACTCTCCCGGCTTTGCTTTGCAAGATTCCAGCCCTTTCTGTGACTGGCAAGAGAGGAGCCCTCCATTAGTGGAAGCAATACTGCTCCTCTCCTGGGCTGCATTTTTTACAGCCCCCCCTCCTTCCCCTGGGAGCCCCATGGGGGGGTTTCCCCTTTTTTCATAATAGGACTTTCATCCCTTTGGACTGGAAACTCTGCTCCTCAATTACCCCATTTTCAACCCCAAAGCAAACACCCTCGCACAGACAGGGAAAAGGATGATGGAGTTCAAGTTCTGAACAAGTGTCAAGAGCTATCCAGGCAGCTACACTCAGGGCAAGGCCCCCGAATCTTCCAGGAAGCAGCTTCTTCTGTGAGATTCAGCACAGCACCACCTCCTGGGGGAGAGGGGCAGGACACTCTGACCCTCCATTAAATATGGAACCCAAGCTTCGGTTCTCCGAGGAGCCACCTGGGAACTTAATAAAATATTCACGCCTGGATCCCACTCCCAGAGATTCCAGTTGGCCTGGGGTGTGGCTTAGGTTTCTTGGAACAGAAGAAAGGAGTCTCCTGGCTGCAGGAGACTCTGCAGCCAAGGCTGAGAAATGCCACCTTCTCTGGGTGTCAAGGTGGAGGAGGCCTTAGAGACCTGTCTACACCAGGGCTCACTACGTGCTACAAGATTAGACTTCAGACCCCAGACCTGAATACGTTATTTTACGTGGCTTACCATTTCTCTGGCCAAAGTGTCCAAAGCTTTCTATCAGATTTTCAGTGGGTTCCATGTCCCCCAACAGATAAAGTGTCCCCAGTTAAGCCCACACATGCCCAGATGGAGGGTCCTGAATCTGATTCTCAGCCTATGGGGTTGACAAACCTAATGGATAATGGATCATGTGTATATTTCTATAAAGAGGCTACACCCATTAAAAGATCAATGCAAAGTGGTCACATTGACTGTTTCATGCCGCTCAGAATCTCTTCCTGGCACTCTCATGTGCCTTTGATTAATAAAAAATGAGAAATGAATTATTGCTTAATTAATGCACTGTATTTGGTAGGCAAAAGCCTTCAAAATATAAGATCCACAGGAAAAAGTAATCAAAGGAGTCCTTGGTGGTTCTAGGCTGGGCATCACGAGTCTGAGATAACCCCTTTACTGGAGATAGGAAGAAACGGACTCTCTTTAGGTCACATAGCTAGCTATGAAAACTTGGGACCCTTACCCAAGCCTTTCAGTCACACTGGGGGCAGGGGACAGAAAGAACATATGCAAGCTATTTTGCTGGAAAGCCTCACTGGACACAGTTCCCCTAAATCAGACTCAGGAACTCCCTCCCTGGTCATGGAGGCTGTACGGGTCAGAGAGAGCCTACACTCACAGAGAATTTCAAAACCTATCGTAGTCCAGGATTTCACTGAATCTGAAGATACCACCAATTGTGAGATACACCGTTCTTTTCTGTACCACTAAGAAAATGTGCAGCCAAGTATAATCGTAAGATGCATCTCAGTTGTAGAGATGTTCAAGTGGGGGGACAGGGCAGGTGGGGGAGATGTGCATCATGGAATTGAAGGACTGCGGCACCTTAGCCTCTCCCATTCCATTTGGAGAGGCGCAGCTGTGTGATGTCCTTCTACCTGCTTCTCTTACCTGCTACCTGCTGGAGGTGCAGAGGAGGATAAAAAGCACATGGAAGAAAGCAGACAGATTTCAAAAGCAAAGTGAGTAGCACAGTGGACCCAGCCCAACCTGTGGAATCTGAGGACAGAAAACCTGGCTTTGAATCTCAATTCTGAAACTTTCTAATGGTGTTACCTTGAGCACATTCTTCTCTCCAAGCCTCAGTTTCTTCATCTGCAAAACAAAGCTACGTGCCCCCCCCCCACCCCGCCCCGCCCCAGAACTGCAAGGCTCAGAAGAGAGAGTGCTGGGCTGCAGGATGTAGGTGCCTCGGGCACGGTAAGTGCCCAGAACCACCTTCTGCTCACTCAGCTGACGCTTGTGAGTGCCGGGAACAGACACTGAAATGTCAGGGTGGGTTACGCAGAGTCATTCTGGGATGGACGGGAGCCCCTTGTGTGCATGGACCCAGCCAGGGAAGCTTGTGGAACTTTTGATACACTTGAGGGAGATTCGCCACCCATCTGAGGAAGAGAACCCACCTTTAAGTGAGGCAGGGAGACTAGAGGCCACACAGAAGTCTGCCTTCCCAGGAGCAGAAGGCAGAGATGGTCAGAGGTCCCAGGGGTCCTGCCCCCCACCAACACCCTGGGCAGACAGCCTAATACTGCCCCATCCGGCACCTTGAGGACACACACACGCACACGCACACACGCACGCACACACTTCTGCTGAGCATACAAGTCACAGAAAGGGTCATTCAGCCTCCGTGCAGAAAGAACCAGGCCAGAGAGGCATCCCAGCTCCGTGCCCCAGGTACCCTTCCTAGGGAGCCATCGGCCTGACCTGCCAGTCAGCAGTGCCCTGTCCCTGCCTCCTTCTCGGGGCTGGAAGAAAATGGGACCGTTAGCAAGGAAGAAATCTCTCCCAGTCCTCCTGCTGCCTCAGACCGACTCCAGCTTGTGCAGCGTGTGTCCGTTCAGTGGTGGAGGGAGGCAGGGTGGCTCTGAGTTCGAGTCCTGACCCTGCCGCTGCCCCTAACTACCCCTAACGGTCCCTGACCAGAGGCAGGACCTTGGGCAGTTGGCCTTTCCTCTGTGGGCCACAGTTTTGTCATCTGTAGATAAGATGAGAAGCCCTGGCGTGCTCCCCACATGGACAAACGTAAGGCTGAAATGGGGCGCATATGAACATGCCCTACCGGGAAACGTGGGCCAGCCCAAGGAGCACTGGGGGAGGAAGGGCATTGCATCTCCTGGGGACACAATATGGTAAGAAGTACGGACTTGGGAATCAGCCTCAGATTCAAAATCCGTTCCTGCCACTTGCTTAGGTGTGTGACTGTGGACGAGTCTCCTAACTTCTCCACGCCTCAATTTCCTCATCTGTGGAATGGGTGACCAAACTATTCCCTCGGGCTCTTTGAAGGACTGAATGAGATGGTGCATAAAAAGCGCCTGGAGCGTGGTGGGCGCTCTATCGATGGCAGCTGTGGACCTGCGGCGGCCACCTGCCCTGACCTGGGCTTTCCTGCAGGTGGGCGGGGCCGCCGTCATGGCCGTGGGCGTCTGGACCCTGGTGGAGAAGAGCGGCTACCTCAGCGTCCTGGCCTCCAGCACCTTCGCCGCATCCGCCTACATCCTCATCTTTGCAGGGGCCCTTGTCATGGTGACGGGCTTCCTGGGCTTCGGCGCCATCATCCGGGAGGACAGGAGCTGCCTCTCCACGGTGAGTGCCCTGCTGGCGCCCCCAGCCCGCATTCCGTCCCCACATCGTGCTCCTGTACTGAGAACCACCCCCATGCCGTGGAGGCCCCTGGAATGGAGGCCTCGGGGAAGCCAGAGAGGGATGGTCACCCTGGGGTCTGGTGTTGGCCACAGTCTCTAGGTTCTTAGCACCTAAGCCAGTCTTGGTGGCCTCTTTACCCTACCTTTCCACCTCCCTCCTCCCCCTCCTCATCCTCCTCCTTCCCCTCCTCGTCCTCCTCCACCTTCTACTTCCAGATTTTATCACACCGCTTTTCAAAGATATGCAGAAATGAATGTGATAATGAAGCACCCTGTCCCATCACCCACACTCAACAACTACCATCTTCTGGTTCATTTGTCCCCTCCCTACTCCCTCTCCCCGCTTGGCTCCCAGACAGCAAGTGGTCTGTAACATTTCAGTGTGTCTCCCTCGAACGAAAGGGTCCTTCTTTAGAAAACATGACAACACCATGATCACATCAAAAAAATTACCAGTCATTCCTTAATATCATGAAATAACCAGGCAGTTTCAAATTTCCCCAATTGACCCATAAACTGTTCTCTTTTCTTTTTGCAGTTTGTTTGACTCGAAACCTAAATTAGGTCTGTGTATTAAGAGTGGGCAATTTGTCTCCCGAGTCTCTTTCAGGCTCTTAGTTGCACCACCCCTCTCTCTCTTTCTCTCTCTCTCCCCCCCATCTCTCTCTCTCTCTCTCACCTTCTTTGCAATTTATTTGTTGAAGGGACCAGGTCATCTGTCCTATGGATTTTCTGATTATATCCTTGTGACGTTGTTTAACATGTTCTCCTGATAGTTGAATCTAGAAGCTTGATCAGACACAGGCTTGGTTGTCGGGGCAAGAGGATGTCACAGGTGATGCTATGGGCAGCACAGGCTCCTTGAAGCTGGGAAGACTGTCCATCCAGAGCCGGCTAATTGTGCCGGGAAAGGAAGCCAGGGCGGGACTGGCCGGGGCAGAAGCCAGACCCACCCCCTTGCACTGTTGGCCAGGGCAGGCTCCCTGGTGCCTGGGTGGAGCCTCCCGCATTTGATCTCCTCCCAAAGGCCAAGCCCAGTGGGAGCAGGGGAGGCTACAGAACATGTGGACTTAGCAGGGAAGGGCCTGAGCCAGAACGAGCCCGAGTGTCCATGAGAAATCAGGTTGAGCCTGAATGGAATCAGGTCACAGGAAGGAACCTCGAAGGCTGTGCTCTCCCGCCCTGCTTCCCTGTAGCCTTTGCACATCCAACCAAGAAAGTGGGAGACGATGGGGGTGCCGTCCCTGAAGCCTCTCTCACCGGTGGTGACCTAGTGTTTTAGCTGTGGATATAAAAGTGCTGTGTACAGGCTCAGTAGGATGACTCTCCCCTGCCTAGGGAAAGCTCTTTCATCCTGCTCTGAGGATAGCCCAGAGCCAAGACGCAGGTCACATGGATGGTGGCACCCCAGACGGGTAAAGTCCCACAGGGGACCAGCCACCAGAGCGCGGGCTTTGACGTGAGCAGTGGGACGTGGCAGTGGGACGGCTGGGCCCCTCGCCAGCCGCACACCTGCCAGCCCCCCTCACGTGGCCAGGCGTGAGCCCTCGCCAGCCTGCTGGACATCCTGATCGTGGGCGGCATCAGCTGAGTGGAGTCCCTAGGCGTGTGGTATGGGCCGGGCAAGATGCTCCAGCCCTGATGGGGACTGAGGCTTACGGGGGCCGGTGCTGCTGGGCCCAGAGCGATCCTCTTCCCTACATTCTCAGTGGGTCTACCTTTCCTCTGCTCAGCCCTGACCCTTTAGGACATGGGGCCTTCAACTTGGCCTCAGGCTTCAGGCTGAGCCCTGTGGCCCACGGAGGCAGGCTGCTGAGCCGTGTGATCACCAGCCCTTCCTTCCACAAGCTCATCTTATTGTGGAAGAGACGGGACTCACCTCTACAGTCCAGGAAGGAAGGCCGAGGCCCTCACTTGGGAACCTTCCTTTTCACTCAGAGTCGTCTGTCTTGGCTCTAAAGGAGCCCCTAAGACCAGTGGTCCCCTACAGCCCTGGGAAACAGCCCCCTGCTTTCCACCCAGGGCGCAATAACACGAATGGACACTGCGCACTGAGAGCCACCTCCCTCTGTCCTTAACACAGCAGCCCTGCAAAGCCACAGCCCCTGTGAAGTCTGCACCAGGCACTGTTCTAAACACTGTTGCATTTGCTTGTTTCAGCCTCACCCAGGCCTATGAGGTATTTACTCTCTCGGCATGCATTTTAGGGGAGGAAGCTGGGCCGCAGAGAGGTGAAACCATTTCCCGGAAGCCATACTGCAGTGAGCAGCTGGGTCTGCCTCCCGGGCCAGAGTTGGTACCCCCCCAGCCAGCCTGCCTCGGGGAGGCATTATTCACCCCACCGTTCCGATGAGCAAGCTGGCCCAGGAGGTGCGGAGCGAGTAAGTGCCGGAGCTGAACTGTGAAGCCCAGTCTGTTAGAATTGCCAACAAGAATACACATCCCAGGGAGGCCCGGCAGGATGGGAGGCAGAGGGACGGGAGGCCAAGGGGAGTAATGTGGGCAGAGGGGCGCGCCGTCCTCCGTATCTGTGGATGTCCGCACAGAGTAGCTGCTCCCAGAGATCTGTGTGGGTATAAGAGGGAGCTCCCGCAGGGCGCAGCCAGAATCCTAGGGCAGGAGACTGGGGGGCGGGGGGTGGGCGCCCTAGAAGTTCCTTGCACTCGTTATAGTATGGAAATAACAGTGTGTGTCAGAGCATGCCCTGGGTAGAAGGGAACTTGAGGGCCATTGGGTCCATCCAGACATTTCAGTCTGAAGACAGTGGGCCACCTAGGCATTAATGGGGGATGCTCAGCCTTCTCGGCTCCTTTGGAGACCAGTCCAATCATAAGAGCTCCTCCCCTTGGCAGCCTCAAAGATCAGAAGGAAAGCCTAAGGGTCAGTAACTGGCAGCCTTCTGCTCTGCGACTCACCCATCACAGCCCCCTCGTCTTTACTCCCTTCCTCTACCATCCAAAAGCAAGTTCTGCCCACCCTCCAGGCCCGCCATCAAGAAAACTGATGTCCCCAGCATCCAGTCACAGCCTGCCTGGGGGGACCAAGCTCTGTACCCAGGGCTGTGCAGGGAAGATGCAGGGAATTCTGGAAGGCCAGGGCCTCTGGCTTGCCTGCAGGACGGCGCACATGTACCTCTCAGCTCGCCCTTCTGAGTTTCAGAGGGTCAACAAACTAGAGGCTTTCTCATCCCCCTGGGCCTTGAGGCAGAGCTGGGGGCACAGGGGCTGCTGGGAAGGCTGGTGCTAGACAGCCTCCTTCTTCTCAGCCCCCTTTACCCCCTCCCCCCCGGCCTGCTCTCACTTCCATCGCAACAGAACTTATCCAACACCTCCACCTCTGTGGTGTGACACCAACCAGACACATGACCAGCTTGGAAGCGAGGGCAGGGAAAAGTGCCCAGGCACAGCTGCCGGCCCAGGGGTCCGGGGGCAGCAGGCTAGCAAAGAGCAGACTCGAATCCTGAAACCTTCTCCCTTCGCTTTTCCTCGCCAACCCTCTGGAAGAACCAAAGACAGAACCGTCCTGAGGACAGAACACAGGTGAAGCAGCGGTTCTGAGTCACCCACATCCTGGCCAGTCAGCCCCCGAATCATTGAGCACTTGACTGTTTCACCAAAAAGGTGGCTAAGACAAGTAGGACATTTTCAACCCAGGCTCCCGTTTGGGGGCAGGCAATGTGGTGAAGGCGGTTTGAAAGCGTTCTGTGGTTCCTGGAGGCTCCTTGCTGTTCTCATTTCATTTCTCCCCCTCCTTGTCTAACTTCCCTTTGAAATCTTTCATCAGCTAAAGGCTGAAGGAAACTCCAAAGGAGGAATGCAGTGAGTCTGGCTCTGCACAAAGTGGTCCCCAAAGAGGAAGGGGAAAGATGAAAGACTGGGCATCTGAGTGATGTGCGCCCAGCCTGGATCAGGTGGAGGGCCAAGCCGGACATCCAATGTTCCCCAAGAACGAGCCGGGATGGGATGGGGTGGGGTGGCCCTGCTCACATGGCGCGATGTCCGTCCTGGTCCGAGCCCTTCCTCCTAGCACATCTGCAGCCCCTAAAGTCACTTTCCCAAGAAGGAAGCATTCATCAGGGACAGGAATAGCACATCTTTGCTGGCGCTGAAACGTGGCCCGGTGTGGCATGGGAAATCTGCGGAGGGGAAAGGGAATGGGGTTTAAATTATTCACGCCAGATCTTTTGTTTTAGCGAAGGCTGCATGCGGGAGCCAGATAATTCAGGCCATCTAAGCCTAAGGCCGGTGACCAGGACAGATGCCACCCTGATCAAAAGGGATATTTTTAGAGTTTTGAATACGGGCTCTGAAAACTTTTATATCTTAAGCCAAATGAAGATGATAATGGATAGTTCAGGCTAAACTGGGTCCTCGTCAGGGGCTCTTTTATATTGAGGGGATGGATTAGAGCGTAAGAAGTGCTAGAACCAATTTCTGAAAATGAGGAGACCCCAGATTGCAACACTTCCATCAAGTATATTAAGAGCTGGTTAACCAGGGCAAGAAGGTCTAGAATCAAGGACTGTGGTTCAAAAGCACCTTGTAGTATAGCTTGCCCAACTCACTCTGGGACTCAGGAAGGTCGCTCGGCCACTTCTGGCCACCTTGGGATCCCTATCTTTATCTGGGGGTAAGGTATGACGAGAATGAGGGAGTGTTCTAAAGAGGAAACGAGTCACCACATTATATAAAGATCATCAAATGTGGCTATAATTATCATTTACATCACCATCACCATGACCAAGCTCCTTTGAGAAGGAACCTAAATAAATGAAGTTATTCTTAGGGCCATTACTCCCAGGGTCCCCACAGCTTGGACGGGACCACTTCCTTGATGGGAGCTGGTCATGGAGGAAGGCTCCCAATGCCCAGGGAGAGGGAGGGAGTTGACCACATCTCCCCATTGCTCATTTCTCAGCCTCACCTTACTTTGTCAGTGTCCATCGACCACCCAGACAGGGTGGTGGTGGCACTTTGACCTTTGAGTCAGCTGCCCACATGCTTCAAAAGAATGGATCCTGCAGCCAGGGCTTTTGAGAACCCCGACTCCTCTCCATCAGAGCAAGAGAGCCTTTCCTGGCCCTGCATGGTTTGGTGCAGTGGAGGCAGGGAAGTGGACAAGATGACTCTTGCCAAGGCTCCTCGTGGAGAAGTAGGATGCAGATACCCTTAAGAGTCTGCCTTGAGGCAAGAGGGCTGCTCGAAAGACCCATTCAGTCAGTCAGCCTGTGCCCTGCCTCTCCCAGCTGGGACCTGCTGAGGTCCTTCCAGAAAGGCCTGTTCCGTGCCGGACAACCACACAGCTGCCTGATGGAACATGGTCCCTCTTCCTCTCAAGACCTCGGCAAGTCTTTCCCATCAGCCTCCTTCTCAATGGTCTTACTTAATTAGGGGGCTGTGCAGAAGGGACTGCCAGGCCGCTTAGACACAAACTCTCCACTTACCTCCTGAGCAGAAGAGAGAAAGAGACTTGCCTTAGCCAGGAACTGGCAAAGCCTGGTCAACACCCAAGTCTTGGTCCAGGGCCTTTTCTGCTGCCCCAGGCAGCTTTGCACACCTCCCCCTTTGGATGCTTCCAGCACAGGGAATGGGCATTCACCTTGTGTGTGTCAGGACCTATGCTTTGCATTCCAGGTGAAAAACGAAGCCCTTTGAGAACTGGGGGTCAGTTACCCAGCTGCCTGTCACGTGATCTGCTCAAAAGTGAAGGTCAAGCTTCAGGCTGCAGATAGTGTGGCAGAGAGCAGCTTGTTAGTGCACCAAAGACAATGTGTTGGTCCAGCTGGAGAAAGTTCAACTTAGTTGTGTGTAGGTCAGTGATCACCCCATAGTGGGGGCTCAGAGCAGGGCTGACCGAGGAGGCTCAGAGACATTTTGTGTTCACGAGTGCACGTGCGTGTGTGCGTGCACGTGAGTCTGTGTGTGTCGCAGAAGGGTAGGGGGTGGCTACTAAACATCATCTGTTTGTATCCCAAATCCAAGAGTTTACTTAGCTCAGGATGACTCCCTCTCTGTCATTCGGTTCCTGCTTCTTTCCTTAGCAGATTCCGAGTTTAGCCCATGACAGGAAGGAGACATGCCAGAGTCCCTCTCCCCTAATGAAGCCCAGTCTGGCCCTGATGACTGGGGGTGCGGGGTATCTGAACCCCAGATAGCCCTTCACAACTTACTTGGAAGCCCATGTGTTCACACAGGTGTTTCTACCTTCCCGGTGACATTTCCCTCCCACTGGTGTTAAAGTGTATCTTATTGCAGAGGCACACACCCAGCAAGGAAAACTGGTCCTGAGTGGACACTCTCCTCCTCCTGAGGCCCCAGGCCCGTGGCTAGTGAGGCCGAGGCAGTGGAGACTGTCGAACTCTGAGAGGTTCCTGCCCCGCCGAGAGCCCTGGGTGGAGGCAGAACACAGGGCACCCCCCCTTCCCATTGCGGAGGCGAGGTTTCTGATCCACACCTCGTTCCCACCGTGGAGCCACGGGCCTCCCTGCGCCCCTGGGTCTGGGACAGGAGTGGCGGCTGCCCAGCCTTCTGGACGTGCTCCTCCCCTGCCAGGTCCTGGCACTGCCTTTGGGAAGTCCATGCCTCCGTATTGGCATGCAGCGCCCCACTCCATCTCCCCACACATCACACGGAGGTTTTAGGGGAGTTTACAGTTACTGAAAAATAAGACCCAGGAGACAGAGAGATGGCAGCAAAAGATCTCCTTCATTACTAATGAAGCTGATTGGAGTATGTGGCTTTCTAGCTGCCGCCAGAGCCTTAGCAGCTCGTCAGCTCCGGTCAAGACAGGCTCGCTCGCCTTTCTAAGAACTGCCCCCACTAAACTCACTGCGTGCTGGCGAGCAGAGAATGTGGCATCCTGAGGACAGGCTGTCCCCGAGGTGAAGGAGGAAGGCCCACTCACCAGCGAGGACAAGCAATGAGTAAGGAGGGGAGAAGCTGTGGGGGAGGGGGTTGTCCCTCCAGCTGTCCCTGCAGGGAAGCAGGAGGCCAGGACAGAGGCAAAGCCCCTACACCACACGGCACAGACTGATGAAGCTGCAGCACTGAGGCGTTTTTCCCATCTAAGCCCCACATTTTATGCAGAAGGCCCAGAGAGGGTGAGTGATTCACCCAGCGTCACACAGCATCTTGTCCCAGAGGCAAGCTGGACCCAGACCGCTAGGCCAGGGCACCTTGTGTGGCATCACTCTTCTCTGACCAGCACCATCCTGGGTTCAAGATCCACCTCTCTCAGGCTGCAGCGGATGGAAGTGATCACTGCCTGCCTGTTGGCAGCAAATTTTCCGTGCGGGGTGGGTCTTAAAGCCACTCAACTGCCACCACCTCCCCGCCACGGTGTCTGCAACTCATTCTCCATGTTCCGTCGATAGGGCTGCCATCAACCACAACAAGCAGGTCTAGCCCATTCCCAGAATTCTCTGCTCTGCTGGGCACAAGGCAGGATAAGCAGGGAAGACACGCATGGGCCTACAGCCCAGTTCTTGGCTTGGAGTCTAGTGAGGAACACGAGACACCTGTATCCAAAGACAAAGAACCCTCTGGGTAGTTTCAATTGCTGTTTCCATCTGGTCAGAGCCTCTGACCTCTCTGAACCCCAGGAATTTTCTAACCTCCAGGCTTGGTACAAATTTCTCCTGCTCAGCCTTCCCGTGTAGCCAACCCAGTCCTAGAATTACCGTCGCCAGGCCCATCCGTGGTCCTGCTTTGGCCCCATGCACAATCTCATTTGTTCCTGGCGCATGCACAGGTGCCTACCAGCTGCGCCCCATCTCTCCCACAGCCTGGGAGAAGACACCAACGGGAACGTCTAGGTCCTTCTGGGGGACAGCCGGAGGCAGCCGTCAGCCATTTCCCCCGTGCCCAATCCTGCAGGCAGCAGCCTGTCCTGAGTTCCCTGGGCCGCGACCCCTGAGGAGTCTGGCTTCATCCTGCCCCCCAGGTGGAGGGGCTGGGTGGCGGGGGCTGTGAGCCCTGGGCCAGGGCCCGCAGGGGTAGAGGTCACCGTCCTCCTCCCAACAGTGACATCTCCATCTTGAGGCTCTCAAACCCACATCCTTTCTTTTCTGCACGAACAGTCAGGCAGCAGCACCTCTGAGCCCTGCCTGCCTCCGGCCGGTGGTTAACAGTCAGAAAATAATGTGCCCCGAGGTCCTAGCCGCTCCACCAGCTGGCTCCATCTTTTCCTGTTTGGCCTTGGCTGCTTGCAGCTCCCTGACCCTGCTGCAACCTGCCACTGGCGCCCTCCCTCTCTCACCCAGCCATGCTGGGAGCCTTTGGCGGGCCCTTCTCCCTGCAACTCAACCTCGGCAGCAGCTGGAGTCTCCGCTCCTCTTCCCTGGCCACGCTGCTCTGAGAAGGGGCGGGGGCCCCCACCTGCCTGCACGCCACGCCTGCTCAGTTTTCAGTGGAGACTGTCATGCAGAATAGTGGAGGAGGCAGGGGACGAACGCTCCAGAGTCAGCCCAATGAGGAGTTCCAAAAGTCCAACCATATAAAGTTCTTAAAACTTCCTGCAGGGAGGGCGCCAGCTGGGGCCGAGCTGCCTGGGCTCATAGCCCCCGTGAGTCTGCCCCAGAAACTGTATCTGGGGCCCAGCTTGCCCCGATGCAGCGTCAGTCCATCTGAAGGTGCAATTGCTAATTAATCACCTGAATGGCACCATGAGAAATGTTTCCACACAGCTTCTGCAGAGCTCCTCATTAAAGAAAGTACTGGTTTGGTTCAGAGAGTGCTGTGCTGTTCTAGGTTCCTTTTGGATCTGTAGCTTTAGAAAATATCCGACTCTGCTTCTAGTCCAAACTGTACCATTAAAAAATTAAAGGAAAAAAAAAAGGTAGATGGTACAGAGGGAAGATGAATGTTTGGGTCCCCTTCTGTGTTTACCAAACTGTTTCCTTCGATGTTTGGGGTCCACTGTGGCAGAGTTTGGAGTGGCCTAGTTCTTATGGAGGGCTCTGGGGCCAAGGCTACAAGAACTTCCTTTAGAAGTGTCATTCCTGGTTTCTCTCAGACCAAACCTCAGTGGTTGCTTCTGGAAGGACGGGCGGGGGCGGGGGGTGGGGGACAGCCCTGTGTGCAGGGGCCAGCCAGTCACAAAAATTGAAGTGGGGCTAGAGGTCGGGGAGGAGTTAGGGCAGGGTGGGTCCAGTTCACACCAAGTTTCCCCGGGGACTGTGAGGACGGAACAAGATACAGGTCAGAGCAAGGGGGCAAACGAGGATCAAAGGCCCCGTAGTACTGGGGAGCAGGACACACGGGAGACCCAGGAGTCCGAGGGAGGTTCAAGAACGAGGATGTCCGCAGTGAGGTCATGGTCAGGAACTTCTGGCACGGGGGGGCTTTGGGGAGGCCTCGCCTGAGCTGAAACTTGATGGCCAATGACGTGTGACACAGACACGGTCGGGACAGCGAGTCCCAGGCACTGGCACAGAGAACGGCACTGAGGCCCACGGCCTCGCTGGTACGCGGGACACTGTGCACGCACACGGGGAGTGCTGGGGAGTGCCGCACAGCCGGGGAGGCCGCTGGGCTCTGAGCTTAGAGCCGTGGCCGTGATCGCAGCACAGGCATGGGGGGGGGGTGGGGGGCGAGCAGGCAGAAGCCACTGCTGAGGACGGAGGGGAGCCTGCCCAGTGGCACTGGGGGCTTTGGGCCACGTAGCTAACTGTATCCACCCCAGGTGTTCACGGTGAGCCCCTCCCTCCCATCGCTGTTTAGTGGGGACGATACACACAGCGGGTTGGCGTGCAGGCTCTGCAGCTGGACTCTGGGTTCAGCTTCCGGGCTCAGCCATGCTCTTGCCGTGTGACCTGAGACCAGCTACTTTGCCTCCCCGTGCACGCGTCTCGGGGTTCCCGGGAGGCTAACGCGGTGCTCACCCGGCCACGCGACAAGTGATGCCACGCTCATCTCCCAGGGTGAGAAGTGCTCACGGGTGGGGAGCCCCTGCTGTCACGGAGCAGCCCGTGTGTGCGCTTTGGGCCACTCTGCGGAGTGAGGCACTGATCCTGCCAAGGAAGGGTTCCGCTCCCTCCCTCGCTCTCTGGTGGGAGGGATACCTTTCCACCGCCCCCGCTCCTCCGCTCTTGAGAAGCGTGGCAGGCTCACCCTGAGTTGGGTTATTGCCGTAGGCCGGGAATTCTGGTGGCCCCGTCGAGAGAACGGTGGGCCCTGCCCAGGCTTGGTTAGCCGGGGAAAGCCGGATAGCCTGGGGCCCAGTAAATCCTGACTTACATTGACATGGGACCTCTCCAAATTACACCCAGGGTGTCTGAGATCTGTCACCTCCCGAACTGTCTTCATGCTTCCTGGAGCCACGGTGGCCCAGCCCTCCCCGGCTCCCACAGGGGAAGCCAGGGGATACCCAGCTGTGACATCTCAGGACACCTGGGCTAATAGCATGCCCACGACAGCCCCGGCGCCCAAGGGCCTGGGAACCGAAGCCCTGGAGGCTTCCCCGGTCCTTCCTAGAGTCAGGGAGAGCCACTTCCTACTACATAGTCCCCTCCGAGGCAGGCACAAAGTAAGCCTCTCACGTGCTTCTGTCTGTGTTCAGTCCCAGGCTTCTCAGGAACCAGACAGCCTGCCTCAGATCTTCCTTTTCATGTCTCCCGGAGGGCAGAGGGGCACATATGCAAATCAGGTCCCAGTAGCAGCCTTAGAATCTGAAGTTAAATGTGTAAATCAGTTTCTCAATCTTGGCACCCATGACATTGCAGCCCAGATCATTCTTTGCCACGGGGCCTGTCCCGTGTGCTGTGGGATGTTCGGGAGCATCCTTGGCCTCTCCCCACTAGATGCCAGGAGGCCTCCTTCCCCAGGTGTGACAATAAAAAAGTGTCTCCAGACAATGCCAAATGTCCCCTGGGTACAAAATCGTGCTAGGTTGAGAACCACTGATATCAATTAAACTGCAGTAACAATTCCAGGCCACCCACGGATCAGAAGATGGCCGAGCTCCTGCCCCCAGTGTGGGGCCAGCATGCCCTGGCCAGTCCCCTTCACCTCGCAGCATGCTTGGTAAGAAGGGCCCCTACAGATGATAAGGGCAGGCCTGCCACCATCGTTCAGAGCCTGGAACGCTTCCCTCACGCCTGATTGTGGGCAGTTCTGAGCCTGGGAGACTGTGGGCTCAATAAAATCGCTGTGGGCAAGGTGCACAGTTGACATAACTCGAAAGGAAGCCTTGCCCCTGGATGGAATGTTCTTCGTGAAAAGGAATATCCTCTCCTCTCTCTGTGTTTCTTAAGTCCTGCCCATGCCAGGGTCTGCGCTGGGCTCTGGGAGATAGCCGGGCAAGGCCCCTGGGCCCATGGACTTGCATCGCCCCTGACCTGGCCCCACATCCCCCGCCCTGCAAGCTGTCTTCTCAGTCTCACCCCTCCTGCCTGCATCCCTTCCCCTACTTGAGGAGCCCTGGAGTTCCAGGGCTCCGTCAGAGGCTAAGCGTCCCCTGCAATCCAGGGATCCCAGTGACCATGGCCAGGATGACGGGTGGTGCCTGGGGAAGGAGGTGTCGCCAACCATTGTGCATGGGTAGTGGCTGGGCTTCCCCAGAGGGGGCCGTTTCAGGCAGCAACGCTCCCCTGCTCCTCCTTCTCTCCCCCTCCCTCGTCCCCTCTCCCCTGCCTGGAGCCCGCTTCCTCTCCTCCTCCCCGCCCCCTCCTAGCCACATGGCCTGACACGCATGTTTGACCTGTCGGCCCCTGCAAGGACACACCAGGATGGAACAGCGTCCCGAAGCCTCCTGCCTCTGAAGCCTGGCGGGGGCAGGAGGAGTCACAGCTGAGAGCACAGCCAGGAAAGCAGTGCGCAGGCTGGGAAGCGTGCAGAGCAGCCTGGACAAGGCCAGGCAGTGGTGGCGACAGGAAGTTAGAACCCACTGCAGGGCCATGAGGGGCTGGAAGACACACAGATGCCTTTCTCTGGGCGGGTGCCTTTGCGATTTCCTGAGCCTTGGTGGCTGCCCAGCCACCCCTATGCTCTCAGCCTCTTCTGCTCCCTCCACTACCCTCTGTGCACTCCAGGCTTTGCACATGCTCTCGTCTCTGCCTGGCACATGCCTCCTGCCTTCTTCACCTGGAAGCTCCTCCTTAGAGATGCTACTCGGGTGTCACCTCCTCCAGGAAGCCTTCTCTGACTGCCCTCCCCCACCTAGGACCAACCATCATTTCTAAGCCTTGCCCTGTTGTGACATTCGTGACACAGCATTGTAGTCACTTACTTACCTGTCCCCCCCCCCATAACTTTGAGGTGGGTGGATGGACTAATGCACTGACAGTAGACCAGTGGGTGAAGGCATGAGTGGGGAGCTCCGTGCCAGCAGCCGGGAAAGGCGAGTCTACCTGGAGCTGCTGGGAAGAGGAGGAAGACAGCATGGATGATGGGGTCCCTGGCAGGTCGCCCCACCTCCCCCACTGCTTGGGGGAGACATTTGTTCTAGAAGTCCTGGAGCACCATCTGCCTACGTGGGCCTGATCCTCGTGTGACCACCTTGACTCCTTTCTCCTAGTATTTCTGCCTGTTGCTGGTGATCTTCCTGGTTGAGCTGGTGGCAGGGGTCCTGGCCCACATGTACTACCGGAGGGTGAGTGCAAGTGTCCTCCTGCTATGTTCCCCATCGGCACCCCGCAGAGGCGACAGCATGTGGTGGGGTGAACAGGAATGGGGGAGCTGGGGCAGTGACCCACAGGGGCGTCCTGTCTCCCAGGTCCCCAACAATCCTCGCACATCCAGGTCCTCCTTCTTGTCCCGCTTCCGGCAATTCTCTGCCCCATCTGTGGATGCTGATGTGTTGAGTGTGGGAGTCAGGGAGTGGGGACGCCCCATGGGAGGTGGGTGGCCCGTCTCCCCTTGGATGCAGAGGTAGAGGATGAAGCCAGCTGGCAAGCATCCAAGGAGCAAGGCTGGGGCCAGGGCTGCCTGCCGAACTCTGAAGACCGCTCCAGGCCTCTCCTGCCTGCATTAGACAAGGACAAAGTGGCCAGTCAGGTGCCCTCCCACCCGGTGCTGGGAATCAGGGGTTCAAGACCATGACCGGGGTGAGACAGCTGACCACACTGGTTATTTTAAGCCAGCACCCGTACAATCGATGGCTGCCCACAGGGTAACAATTGTAAATATTTTGAGTATCACCTCATCATCAAATGAAAAAAAGATTTAAAAGCCGCCCCCCCCCCCCATGCCCAGCCTCATTGCCCTCCCACCGGCTTTGAGCCGGCCCCTCCGCAGCCCGCCTCTCAGCTCTGCCCGTCAGCTGTCTGGCCTTGCGTCAGGGCCCCAGCTTTTGCAACCTCTCTCCGTGAACCGGGTCCCGAGCTGTCTCCTACGGATGCTCCCATTACACTGAGACCCCTCTGCCCTTACACCGTCCAACATCCACGATGCTCTAGAGTTAGCTCCGAGTGGGCCTGGGGAGCAAGATGGGCGTGAGCGGTTCTGCTGACGCCACCTTCCGCCTCCGCTCTCCAGCTCAGTGACGAACTAAAGCAGCACCTGAGCCGGACTCTGGCTGAGAACTACAGGCAGCCCGGAGCCTCCGACCTCACAACGTCAGTGGACCGTCTCCAGCAGGATGTAAGCAGCTGCCCGCTCCGGTCCGCCTTCTCCCTGCCACCCCACCCTCACTCTTAGCCTGCGATCTCTGTATCTACAGCTCTGTATCTAGGGCTTGAGGCCTTGGTCTTTTTAGCCAGGAATACCAGGCAAGGAGGCAGAGCAGAGGTTAGCGGGGCTCGGAGCTCTAGGGGCATCTTAGTTCCGCGGGGGAGGCACCTTCCCCATCCCCCCAAGACTGGCTTAGCTCCCAGTAGGCTCTGCCCAGGGGGGTCTCTCGTGAGCTGCTTTAGTGGCTAAGGGCACCCATGCACACAGAGGTACACACCCATCCAACCCACACCCACACGCTTAGCACACACACCTGCTGGTCAGCCCTGTCCAAAGCGCAGTCTGCACTTGTGGGACCTCGCATGTGAGGAACGGAGCCTGAACCCTGCCCTCGGGGCCTTAGTCCTGGAGCCCGACACAGCTGCAGGCAGCGCTAGGCTGGGAGGCCCCTCCGAGTGGAGAAGAGAGCTGGGGAGGCCATCCGGGGGGACCAGGAAGGAGGGCCCGGCTTTGCCTCGGTAGAGAGGGTGGGAGGGGCAGTCAGAGAGTGGGGAACGGCATGAGGAAGGGCACAGCCGGGAGCCAGTGTCTGCCACTGCCCAGGGTCTCCATGGGGACCCAGAGCATGTGGCCAGCAGCCCACACATGCCAGCAACAGTCAGAACCAGAGGGACATGAGGGACCTTGGGCCCAGGCTTGCATGCTAGGCCTGAGGAAACAGCCCCAAGAAGGCAGTGGGCTTCAGGCCAGGGCCAGCATCTGGGCTGTGGACCACACCCCCTAAGGTCAATGACACGCACATGCCTGTATTCAGGAAATGACCATCGCAGTAGACGGTGTCTCTTCCTAACTGCTCAGCCCTGCAGGGCTCTCCTCTCCAGGGTTCCCAGAATCATCTCTCACGGTCTTCACACAACCCGGCGTGGAGCTACTCCGTTAGCCCCATTGACAAGTGACAAAACGGAAACCCAGAGAGGCTAAGTCACCTGTCCAGGGGACATGCAGAAGGATAATCCCGCGTGACTCCTGGCACACACCCTGCTGTTCCCGGCTCCATGTGCTGTTCCATCCTGCCTGCCTCCTCGGGGCTCCTCCTCTTCCTTGTGGGACCTTTCCTGGCCCATGAGCAGAGCTGCTCGCCTCTCCTCCTCTGAGCTACTCAGCTCTGACGTCTCCCTGTGGCTCTCCTAGTAAGCTACTGAGATGCCTCAGAAAGCTGGGAACCGTGGGACTCACGCGTGAGCCCGGGCTAACTTCAGTCCCGGCACATAGTAGGTGCCTAACACACACTTGTTAACTGTACTGAGCATACTCCCGCCCTGCCTGCACTCCACACACCAGAGACAGCCTCGAAACAGCTGGCTCTGTGGCTCATGTGGGGACTTGGGGTCTCCCTCCCTCCACTCAGAAGGGCAAGAGAGAAACAACGTCCTGTGTGTCTGCATCACCGGACCCCCGGGCGGGGGGCGCTTTCCTGTGCTGGAGTGGTGCAGAAGCCCCCCGTCTTATCCAGCATCCACACTGCCCCCTTGTCAACACTGACCTGCCCGCACTGGGGCTCTGGGACCCTCTCTGCGTCCCTGCAGGTCTGAGGGCTCTGAGGCTTCAGGGTTTGAATGAGGGTCCAGGGACCCTGCCTCCCTGGGGTCCTGCCTCCCTGGGTGACCAGGAACCCCCCCCACCCCATGTGGTCTTGGCCCTGCCCTGGGCTCTGCCCAGGGGTACACAGCCCCACTCTCTCAGGGACCCACCTGCATCTACTCCCCACCCATCTTCCCACAGACCCTCCCTGCCGTCAGGACAGCCAGCATCCTCTCCTTACAGGACTTGGGTGGCTAGAAGGTGTCTTGCAGTCAGCTTCTGCACCTGCCTGGAGAGAAGCCCCAGGGAGACCAGCTCCTTGCTCCTGCAGGCACAGGAGAACTCACAGGGAGGACAAAGAGGCCTTGGGTCAATATCTGAATAATGAGTCCTGCGGCCCGGCCACGGAGGGGCTGGAGGAGCCCGGCGCGCGCTCTTCGCCCCCAGCCTCTGTCTCTCCCTCCAGTTCAAGTGCTGTGGGAGTAACAGCTCCGCTGACTGGCAGCACAGCGCCTACATCCGGTCTCGGGAGGCCGAGGGCCGCCGGGTGCCCGACAGCTGCTGCAAGACGGTGGTGGCGCGCTGTGGCCAACGGGCCCACCCCTCCAACATCTACAAGGTGGAGGTGAGTGCCCAAAGCTCCCTGCCATCCAGGAGCCCCCCCCCCACCCCGTGAGAGGCGGGCTCAGGCAGAGGGGCGGGGTGGGGGGGAGCAGGACACACTTACGCACGGGCCATGCGGCAACATGCCCTCAGTGGTCTCCACCGAGCCCTGGGGGATTCTGGGACATCGTGGCAGGCCCCTGGGTCACCCGAGAAGCCTGTGGGCACCCGAAGGGCTGGCCAGGCCCTTTAAGCCTCTGGCCTGCCCTCAGCTGGGTGGACAGCAGCACCCTTCCCTCCCCAGCCTCGCCTGCTTCCGGGCCATCCTGTGGCACTTGCCCTTACCTTACAGGGAGGCTGCATCACCAAGCTGGAGCAGTTCCTGGCTGACCACCTGCTGCTCATGGGGGCGGTGGGCATCGGGGTGGCCTGTCTGCAGGTGAGTCGGAGGGGGCGGGATTAGGACAGGGGCTTGCGTAGAGGAGCTGTGAGCCCCTCTCCCATCGGCGGGGATCGCAAATCACTGACCCTCTGCGCGCCCGTGTGCTGTCCTGCCCTCTCCTCCCCTCCTCTTCGCCCCACCTTCCCTCGGCAGCCAAGGGTGCATCAGTGGTCACTCTCTTCCCCAGAAAAGATGAAGGAAAATGCCTGGGGGCCCGGGGGCCCACTTGAACTTGTAAGAGACCTGGGAGGAGTGTGAGTGTGGGCTCAGGTATGTGAATGCACCCTCTGTGTGTGCACGTGGGTATGTGTGGGGCCACGGGTCGTCCGCATGCATCTAGGTGTACGTGGGGCTGTATGCACGGATATGCGTTCAGGTGTGCTTGTGCATGTGTGTATATGTGTGTGCATGTACATGCACTCATTCCTCTGTGTGTGTGTGTGCGCACACATGTGTGTGTCCGTGGATGTGCGCTCCCCCTTGCACACCCAGCTCTCTGCTCTGAGCGATGCCTTTTGCCGTCTCAGTGCTCCACCTGACCCCCTGCTGTCCCCCAGGACATCAGTGGCGCTCTCACAGTGGCTCCAGTCAAGGGTCGGTAGAGAGGAGTCAGGAGGGGCACCCTGGGGTGGGGCAGACACAGGGGGCAAGGGCCCAGCCGGTGCAAGAGGGAGTTCTGTGCTGCCCCGCCCTCCCACTCCTGCGACCACAAGCACTGACCAGGGGAGGGGTGAGAGCAGTAGCCGGGCCATCAGAAGCCCTGGGGCCACCCCTGCCTCTGCTCCTGCCCCCACCACTGCTTCATCCACAAAACAGGGATCCTGTCCCCAGCCACGTAAGGTCTAGATAAGAATGAGGTGATGAACGTGACCCACTCACGGTGCCGGCACACGTGAAGGCCTCCCCATAAGTGCACGCGGCTGTTGTCCAGCTATCTGTAGACTTCAGAGTGGTCTCAGGTACTTTCTGTCCTCAGATCCCCGCCGCAACCCGAGACCCGTGCCAGGCGAGTGTCCGTGTTCTCCCATTTTACAGATCAGAAAGTTGAGACCCAGAGAAAAGACTTCCCGAGGGTGTCACGTCCTGAACTGGCACCCAGGTCTCCTGGCTCTTGGTCTTTTGCTTTGCCCAACTCCCCACCCCACCACCACCAACAGAGCGTTCCATGGAAAGCAAAGCAGGGGCAGTAGCAGCAGTTGGTGTGGAGAACCTGCCCCAGTGGGGTTCCTTCCAGATCACCGCGGCCCGGCCACATCCGCCTGCGCGCCCGCAGGATCTAGCCGCAGCCTCGCCACAGGGCTCTACCCGCTGGAGGGGCGGACCCGGCAACCCAGGGCTGGTTATGCTGTCTCTGGGCCTCAGTTCCTTGTTTGTAAAATGGGGTTAATTATCCCTAGTTTGGTGAGAGGATTAGCAATATATATGTAAATCACTTGGCTCCTTGCTGAGCAGATAGCAGGTGTTCAATAAATGGCACCCATCATCATTGGATTCATTTCCACGTGGGCACGTTGTCTCTGGAAAAAGCCTTCTCAGAACGTTGTTCCCTGGCCAGAGCAGCGTGCGCCCCACCCCCCTCCGCTGGTTCGAAGGCAGGCCAGGAGCCCCCCTGGTGTGTGTGTGGGGGGGCATCCAACGGCCCCTCTCTGCACTTCCCTAGCGTAGGCCTTCTGCCCCACGTACTGAGCCGAGCAGTTGCTGCTGTGGGCTCCAGCTCCTGGATCCACTGAAGTTTCCAGAAACCTACTGTCTGCTTCAGGTATGAGGGGCCACCTCAGCATGGACACTAAGCAAGCATTGGCCACACTCTCCACCCCTTTCTTCCTGACCTCTCCAGCCTTGGGAGCCTGTGGAAGCTGAGGACAGGGCCAGTGAGGCCCAGCGTAGGGCGTGGGTCCGCCAGTGTCCCAAGCCTGAGGTCAAGGTGAAGCAAGGAGGGCGGTAGATGCTGCCCAGGGGGCCACGTTGTCGGGCAGGACGGCGGCAGGCCCCAGACATTTCCTCCTCACGCACACCCCCGTGAAGTCTCTGTCGCCCGCAGCTCGCTGCAGAATTGCTGCTGGTGTCCCTCAGAGGGAGCTTCCCCTGGCCACCGCTGTGGGCCCCACCCCCCCCACCCCGTTGCCCGGCCTCTCCCCTCCTTCCTGCTCCTGCTGGCCCTGCAGCAGCCAAGCCTCGGTCACAGCTCCCTCTGCTGGCTGATGCTGGAACTAAGCTGCCCAAGTCCGGGTCCGCCACCAGCTGGGAGGAAGGGCTCAGGCCAGGCCTGTGCCCAGGCTCCCAGCCCTCGTCCACCGGAGTGGGCACCAGGCACCTTCCCCACACATGCCCAGCCTGGCCTTTCCAAGACCCCCAAGGCTCAGGAGATAAAAGGCAGTGTCCTGCTTCCCTGGTGCCCAGGACCAGAGGAGACCTTGCTATGAAGTCAGAGGGCCTCCCTCCTTATGTGACCTTGAGGAAGTCACGTTCCCTCTCTGAGCCTCGGGTTCCTTTCCTATAAAATGGAGGAGTTGGACATTTTCGAGCCTTCCGTGCGGAGGCAGACTTCTCTAATCCATGGAAATCTCACCTAGGAGCCGGGCTATTAAACATGGGGACGAGCTGCTCGGGTTGAAGCAGGAGTTGGGGCTCTAAGGTTCCATCATTTTTGGTAAGGACCCTGCCTCGGTGAACCTCATGTGCTGCAATATTCTAGAATGTTAAAGCATGTCTTGTGAATGCTCGGTACACCAAACAGAAAATGTGCCTAACAAACCCCGATTTGTTTGGGGTTTGGCCACATGTCACTTGTGGCCCCGTGTATGTGTGGACCAAGCACTACTATGCTTAGGAGACATGGTGGCTGGCTGGAGGGACACAGGATCTCCACAGCGCCTCCACGACAGCAGGCTTCAACCTTGGCTGCACATGGGGGCCACCGGGCGAGCTTGAGAACTGGCCAGGCACCGCCCAATCACATTGTCTGGGGCTTGGCACCCCGGCGCCAACATACCTGTAAAGCTCCCTGGTGGACCCCGCGTGCAGCCAGGCCGAGAACACCGGCCCACGTGAGTGACAGGAGCCACGGGGCTCCTGGAAGTCAGATGAGGGAGGTCAGGGGCCACAGAGAATATGGCACCATCACAGTCCTTTAAACACCCGAAGGTAGGCGTGTGGGGGAGCAAGGAGACATTCCCGGGAGGGACCAGAGGACAGACAGGAGCCACAGGCGGAATTTACGAGGAGACAGATGGGAGAATTTAACAACTGGAACTTTCTAGCAGCCGTGCCCGCGGAGCACGAAGCTGCGTGTGGCTGCAGGTTGCAGCAGAGCTTGGGGGCTGGCCCCGCCCCTGCAGCGCGCATCCTGCCCACGGTAGGCTGCATGTCCCTCCCGCGCTGCCGCTGTGCATTCCGGGCATGCACCTGTTCCTTTCAGCAAGACCCTGCAGGGCCCCTCTGTCCGCCTCAGGCGTGTGACTCACTACTCAGGATTTTCAGACCCGAAAGGGATAACTGGGGTCTTGAGGTACCTCCAAATCACAGACTCTTCCTTCTGGAAGGTGCTCCCAAGCTAGCTAGGTCAGTGCTGTCAGCCCTGGCTGCACAGGACAGTCAGGCCCAACTGCACAGTATCAGGCCCAGACTGGGATGAGGCCTGGGCATGGGTGCTCTTTCAAGCCCTCCAGGCGATCCCTGTGTGCACCCAGGGTAGAGAACACTGGGCCCACCCTGTTCGTATACCTCTGAAGACACCCAGCCCCGCGGTGTGGTCACCTGCTAGCGGCCACAGAGCCACCATGGCAGAGCCAGCTAGGACCCCAACTCCAGCTTCCCCTCTTGTGGGCGGACTCTGGAGGCCCTCCAAGCTGAAGTAACTTTGGAAGCTCATTTCTAGCCTACTCGGGCAGGGAAACTTCTGTCCAGAAAGGATGGAGTGGCTCAGCTCCCTTTCCTACTGCCCTGCTCACACGCACTCGAGAAGCCTCCACCCAGAGGCCACGCAGAGGAGGCCGAAGGGAGAGCATCCTCTGTCAGCTTCGTAACGAGAGCTGCTCTGTGCCCAGTGCTGGGGCCACCAGTGGGCAGGGTGTGCCCCCCTTCTCCCAGCAGGCTTTCCCTCGAGGGAGGAGACACATGGAACATGGTTGTCGCATGCAGTCAGGGGCACTGGACAAGTGTGAGAATTGGGGCTTGGGGGAGCACAGAGCAGGCCATAATCTGTCGGGCCGTCAGGGAAGGCTTCCTGGGGGAAGTGATAGGTAATTAAACCTTGAAGGAGTTTGACAAGAAGAATCAAGATGGGGAAGAGTGACAGGGTGAGGAAATTGGGTTTGCAAAGCCTTGGCTGGCTGCTATGGGGGGAGGGCTTTATCCTGAGGGCTTGGGAGAGCCACTGCCTGGCCTCTCAAAGGCTCAGGGTGCAGGAGGGGAACCATGAGTTGGTCCTATCATCCTAGTTTTAAAAAAAATCTCTCCAGGCAAGGCTATCAACCAGTGAACAGACTGGAGGTTTTCCTATTGATACAGGGAGCTTTGAGGCTCAGAGAGGGCTATAACTGTGGCCAAGGTCACACAGCCCCACACAGAAGCTACCTTACTCCCACCCCGATGTTTCCAGACTGTAGGATGGAAACATGTTGCAGAGCCCCGAAGATTCACAGGACAGCCACGATTGGGATCTGTAGGTCATTAAAAGGGAAACTGAAAGATCATATTGGATTGGCTTCCTGGGACCTCGCTGGCCCTTCCTTGATGCTCTTAATAACAATCAGGTGTTGGCCCAAAAACCTCAAAAGAAGCTGAAAGCATGCCCCCTCCCTGTTCAAAGGGCCCTGTCGGTGGCAAATGCTGTACCTAGGCAGGCTGGCAGAAGAGGGCGCCGGGCACCATGCAGCCCTGCCCCTCGCGCGCTGGGCCACGCCCCCATTTCCTGCTCCTGCGCTCAGCTGATCGATCGCCTGTTCTCTCTGCTCACCCTGGGCTGGGAGGAGATGCTGGTGCTCGCTCAGGGATCAGATGGCGTCCAGTACTCCTCTCTATGACTCAGGGTGCTTGTGTGCGTGTGCACATGTATGTTGATGAGTGTGCATCCTTGGCCCCTCTGCATGTGTCGGGGCGGGGGGCGGTGTGTGTGGACATGCATTGGTGAGATTCTGGACCATACTCCGTAAATGTGGCCACAAGTCTGTGCTGGGCCAAGGCTTCCCATGTGGCCTCCCCCTCAGCAAGAACCAGAAAGATCCAGCTAACCCCGCAGGTTAGCCATCAAACCACAAGGTGAGGACAGGGACGGGGGCGTGCTGCACGACCCCTGGGTGCAAAATGGCCACGATGGCACCTGCTCAAAGCCAGAGGGAGACGAGATAACTCCTCAGGCCGCCTTCAGCTTGTGGCGCCGAGTCCGGATGTGGACTAGCACTGCTCTTAGTGCCGAGTCTGAAAGCTGAAAGCTTCCCGGGGCTCCACCGTCCTCCCACGGGGGGATGGAGAGCAGGGTGGCAGGGGCAGGAAGCAGCGCTCATCCTCCGCCACCTCCTCAAGCTGGCCTTGCAAAGAGAAACCGAGCGGCTGCGAGCACATAGGCGTCCCCATCAGCCTGACCTGCCCCCACCGCTCTGAGCTCCGGGGGCACCCAGCTGTGCTCTGGCAAGATCCGGTCAGCAGCAGCTCTTGGAAAAGTTTGGGAACGATGGGGGCCCTGTTCCCCGTCTTCGGGGAAATCCACCTTTGCCCATGCGCCACGGGACAGTCATGGGGCTGCCCTGGCGGCGCCTCCGTCCTGTGTGCAGGGGGTCGGGCCCCAGTGGCCTTGCTGTCACAGCAAGATCACCCTCGTGGGCCTCCTGGGTGTGCCACGCCCCAGCTTCTTGTCCTGCACTTCAGAGGTCAGCAAAGTGAGGCGCCACAGGGGGCTGGTGATTTTGCAGGACTGCCCTGCTGTGGGCAGGATGCCGTAGCGCCTCCTTGTTCAGCTAGTGGATGTGACGGAGGGGCTGGCAGGCCGGCTCCTGGGGCTGGGGCTGGGGCTGGTGCCACGCTCCACGCTGGCTTACGGGGTGACAGCCTCTGAGAGCTCCGTTTCCCCAGCGGCTTCTGTGCATCCGCCAGAGAATCAACTACGAGCCTTACTTTTGCTCTGGAGTCCCAGAGCAGCAATACACAGAACCTCTCCTAGAGAGAGAGCTTCAGACAGCAGTGAGGGAGTGGGACCACGACCCCTCAGCGTCTAATTAAACCGGGCCGTCTCTGGAGATCTAGGGCCACAGACCCGTAGTGGACTGCTTGTTAGACATGCAGCATCTCGGGCCCCACCCCAGACCTCCTGAGTTGGAACCTGCCCTTTGTCAAGGTCCCCATGTGCGCCCAAGTGTGACCAGCCTGCTCCAGGGCACTCCCGGGACAGCAACTGCCTGGGCTCCTGACCTCTTCGCCCCTCTGCTCTCTCCGCCTGGCAGATCTGCGGGATGGTTCTCACTTGCTGCTTGCACCGGAGGCTCCAGCTGCATTTTTACTAATGGCCAACTGCGTCCCCCTCCGAAGACAGGTGCCCAGATCCCGTCTTCCAGGCCTGCAGAGTCAGCCCCAGCTTGCCTAGAAACTCCCAGAACCTGCCCCTACTCTGTGCCCAGCCCCTTCAGGCCCACCAAGTGCCCGAGACCCTGACTCCTGTGGTTCCCCCCCAGGCCGGGGGCCCTCAGCCCCCTCCCCCCACTTCCAAGTGCTCACTGCCAGGATCCCCGAGCAGGGGACCCACCCACCAGCACCCCTCACCAGCAGTGGGGGGCCCGTGGACTGCAGGAGGGTGAGAATCAGACCCTCTGCTCCTTCCCAACTCCAGAAACCAAAATGAAGGTCTGAAGACTCCAGCCCCTCTGGGACTCCTCCTTGCATTGGGCCCGTGAGCTCCCCACTGGTGCTGAGCACCCCTCCTCTTGTCTCTGCTTGGTGTCCTTTTCTCTCCCCACTGGGAGATACTTAGGGTGGGGCAGTTTCTGGGACCCAGTCCTTTGATGTGCCCACCCCCACACCTTCTCACCTGGAAGGGAATGCCCCGATGGCCTGGTTCCTTCCCGCAGGGCCCGGCAGTG
Organism: Mirounga leonina; assembly: GCF_011800145.1. NCBI lineage: Eukaryota > Metazoa > Chordata > Mammalia > Carnivora > Phocidae > Mirounga > Mirounga leonina. The sequence continues at coordinate 28,081,778 of NW_023270504.1, forward strand.
GAGAGGTCTGGGGTGAGGACCCCGGAGCTGGGGTTGGGATGGTGGGCTCGTGGCACTGCCAGGGAGGGAACCAAGGCAGGTAAGGTGGCCACCACACCACATGCTGCCCCAGGACGCTGTGCACTGCCCAGAAGCCATTCCTGGGAGAGGTCCCTCAGGAGACCATGGCCTTGAGCCCCAGTCCACAGTTAATATGCCCCTTAGGGATCTCCTCTCTATGGCCTGATTCTCAGGAATGCCAGGTTTTTAAAATGATCTCCAGCTCTTAATGTTGGTGGGAGTGAAAACCCCTTCCTGATTAGGCCAAATCACAGACCCTGGAAAGTTGGAACCACGGAGAAGGTGCAGCTCTGAGTAGAGGGGTGCTCTGCCCTGAACCCCGTTTTTCCTGGGCCCACAGCCCCTGACCACATGGCCACCACCGAGCCGCCTCCAGGAGCCCTCACTCCGCTTCGCAGAGTGAATACAGTCCCTTTCTTTGATTCTCCCTTGCTTCTCTGCATTAGGCAGGGGATTTTTCAAGAAGAACTTTCTCAAATACTAAGGGAGAACGGAAAAGAAAGAAAACCCTGGAAAATGCAGAGTACAGACACTGGCGGTTTTCCAAAGAACAGGTGTTAACCTGGAAGTCAGCCACAGGGAACCCCGCCCCCCCCCGTAGCTGTTCCAAGTGGGTAGCCCGGAGCCAGAGAAGCCCGCACCCGGCTCCCGTACCTTCCAGGTCCCGTGCTGCCCGTGCTGGGGACCCTCTTACACCCCACCATGAGAGGGTGGCCCCTTGTTGCTAAAATCAAGGCCAAGAAAGGTCACACCTTGCCTCCCAGCTCATTCCAGGCCCCAGTGTGATGAGCGCAGTCAGTCCTGGGTGAAGGGTGTTCTCTCCCACACACAGGTCACTGCTGCCCCCAAACAGCCCCCAACTGGACAGGCCCTGTGCCCCCTCAGAACACAGATTACGCCCACGCACAGAGGGAAGACCAGCTGCCCAGGGCAGGTGGCCTCCCCGACCTGGGGGGTCCTCCAGGGGCTACCAGAACCCTGGCTGGCTTATCTGCTCTGCCCTCAGGGCCCTGGGGTTGCTGATGCAGACTCATTAACAGGGAGACCAGCTTTCCAGCAATCCCGGACTGCACCAAGGCCGGAAGAAACGGTACTGGGACTATCTTTGGTGCCCTCCAACTTCCTGGGACTCGTGCAGACAATCGAGAAATGATGGACCCCCAAGCTCTCTGCAGGGCTAGGCGGAAGACTGCTGGGTCTTACCAAAGGAGGGCTGAAAGAGAGCCGTGTTCTTCCTTGGGGGGGCCCGCGGGAGGCGGTGATGCCCGGGGAGGGGCTGGGTCCTGTGGTACCTGCCACCCCCTGTTGGAGTCACCGCACTCTTGACTGAGGTCAGCGGGGCTTGTGGAGGTGGGACATGGTAACAGGCGGGGATCCCTTGCCCCGGCCCCCACGTGGGGTTAGGCCACCCGGGCAGAGGGCGGGATTAGCTGTGATTCTACCCTGGGCACCGTCCCACCCCGACGGCCGCTGGAGGATGGATGGTCCGAGCTGCAGAGACAGAAGGGCCCAGAGCTTTAAGCAATGCTGATCTGCTTGTTCGTGCCCACAGCCCGGGAGGGGAGGCAGGGTTAGAGGGAACGGAGGCCCAGGATACAGCGGGCTCCAGCTCGGGACACGCAGAGGGCGGGAGTCTGGAGCCCAGGAGGTGCCCGCCCGGCCTGAGAGGATGCAGATCTGCGCCCAGGGCGCTGCGTGGAGGCGGTGGTGCTTGCGTGTTCCTCGGGGAGAGAGAAGGGCACGCAGGACTGTTGCACGCCGCCCACAGCAGGTGTGTGAGCACACCGGGACCCAGAAAAGAAGCCAGCATCCTGTCGAGGTCGGGCCACAGCACCTGCTGGAATCCACACGGCCTGAGTCACCCATCCTCGCCCTTCCCTCCACCCGCGCACTGGGGCAGCCACCCTGAGAGGGATGGCTTGTCCCCACTCGGGATGACCCGTTTTGTTCATTTCACTCATTCCTTTTCCTGGGGAGGCAGGAATGAAACCCGGCCTTTGGTGAGGGGATGAGACTTGCTTAAAATGTTCGTGACCTCTCCTTTCTTTTCCCTACCCCTCCCGACAGCCTTGCCCCAACTCCAGGGGCCACTCTGGCCTCGCCCCGGGGGAGCATCCAGGGCCTGGTGGTTACTGAGGGCCTACTGTGTGCTCAGAATGTGTTAGTCCCCTAAGTGCTTTCTCTCATAGCGATCGCTGCAAGAAGGTACTATTGTCCCACTCCACAGGCGACGACATTAAGGCTCAGAGCTGTTAAGAGATTGGCCGGTCAGTGGCCGTGGCTGCCGTCCTGCACCCCGGCCGGGTGGAAGCAAGGGGAGCTGAGAGCCCCCGCTGCTCAGGGTCCTCCGGCTCTCCCATCTGCGCAGTAAGCCATCAGGCTGACGTTCAGGAACAGCGTGGCCCTCGGGGGGGCACTGTCCAATAGCAGCGCCTGGCCCCCCTTCCAGGGGCGGCCAGAACCATCCATCAGCTGCTGCGCCTGCGCGCCCTGCGCATCTGCACTCAGCAGAGCGGCCTGGCTTCTTTCCCCCTGACAGCCAGGCAGTGCGGTGGCTCAGGCTGCAGGCGCGGGCCCTGAGGACCACCGCTCAGGGCAGGGGCCAGCCCGTCACCTCGGGTGCCAGTGCTGACACCGAGTGAGAGCAGACCAGACCTCAGCAATGGGAACCCGCACACAGCGTGCGGAATCTCACGCCCAGGCGGTGATCACATCTGGGGGCATGCAGGGCTGGCGAGGGCACGGGGAACCCCTCTCCCTGCCCCATGTGGGGCCCGGGGGAAAAGTCTCAGGTCACAAGCACTCAGAGCCACCCTGGGTGGGGAGGAGGCTCCCTGTGGCGGGGCGGGGGGGCATGTTAACCACCTCCAGCTACCATTCCCTCCCCTGTATTGCTGATGCAGGACTCCGGGGACGGGGTGTGGCCACAGCATGGTCTCTGTCTCACAGAGCTGACTGCCTGGAATCTCATCAGGCCTCTCAGCCCGTGCACGGCCACAGGCACTTAGGTCCAGAAGGGCCAGCGCCGCACTTGGGAGGGGGTGCCCTCAGGATCCTTGTGCCCTGCAGCCAGTTAGGGTCTTAGAATTGGCCACTCTGGCCCGTCCCAGGGTTTGGGGATAGAAGAAATGAACTGAAACACTTTCATTACCACCCACCCCACTTTCCGCCTTACAAATACTCTCCACTTTTGGCCAGTTGGGGCCTGGGGAGAGAAGGGGAGGAGCAGGGGAAGGCGGTTGACTAGCTAAGGAGAAAACGCATCTTCTGTGTCACTGCTCACATCGGCGAGGATGCTATGATGTGGCCGAACCAGAAGTTGTCAAACTTGACGATGCATCAGGTCGCCTGGAGGGTCACCCCCAGATGGTCACCTCTGCAGGGGCGGGGTGGAGGACTTGCATTTCTAACAAGTCCCCAGGTGATGATGCTGCTGGTCCTGGACCCACCCTTTTAGAGCCGCTGCTTCAGACCACCCCACCAAGGACCCTGGGCCACCTTCCTTTGTATGCGCGTCAACCCTCAGCATCCGTGAGGATGTCTGGCTGGAGCCCAGCCCGTTCACCGCTCAAGGGCGGGCCAGGGACGCGCCTCTCCTGCCGTGCCTTCTTGCAGCACCCGCTCTGCCCTCTGCGTGGGCCTGTGACCGTGGCTGGGAGGCCAGGTGCCTGGGTCCTCTCCCTGGAAGGGAACAGATTAGCTTCCGACCACCTTCCATGTGCCTTGGGAGAGTCCAGCTCCATTCTCGTCGCCCCACTTTCTAGTTTAGCACGATGGCCCCGCCCCGCCTGTACTCCATCCCCCAGCCTCCCACGTGCCCCCTTCCTCTCTTGCTTCTGCCCCCAAGACCCCCCGTGCAAGTGCCACTAGCAATTCCAGGCAGCCCAGTATTAGGCCAGATGGGCTTCTGGAACCAGCTGGCCCGTGGATATGGGTCGTCACAATATTCTAGAAACTGAGAAGTTGCCTTACCTACTGCATATAGAGAAGTTGCTGTGTAGTTGGGAACATGCCCCTCTCCTCAGTTGGCCTCAGTGTAAGCCTGGCCTCACCTGCTGGGTGGCATGATAATAAAGGAGTTGTATCTAGGACTACCTTCTGTTGCTTTTTTCCTCCTCTGCAGGGAAATCTCAGACCATCAGTTCATCAGATGTCTTTCAACCTACTGTACGTGCTAGAGCTGACATTAGTCATGGGGAGAAGGAGAGGAAGGGGGAGTCCTATTAGGAAACCCACTGACCACACTGATCGGGGTCCTGTCTACCCTTTTTTTTTTGGTCTGCTCCCACGTATTCTTTGAACGGACCTTGCCTTGCCCACACATGTGGCTACACGTGGCTACAAGCGAGAGCCAGGCTCAGACAAGTGGGCTCGGACTGCATTCCCCTGAAAGCTCTCTGCCTATGGTCAGCCAGCGTCCCCGCACCATTCACCACGACGCACGGCTCAGTTTGCACGTCCTGCTGCAGGTCACCCCGTGCTGACTGCAGCAGAGGCTGCATGTGGTGAGGGGTCAGGGGCGAGGGGCCCCCTCTGGCTGGCCCTCAGGCTCCCAGCTGAGCATCGGAAGCCAAGACACACACTGCTACCATTACCCAGACCCCCAGCCCATCTCACTCCAGAGTGATAGTGTTTCTTCACCTGGACCAGCTAATTTGTCCCCATCCCCAAATGCAGAGTGGGACACTCTTTCCTCCGAAAGCAAAAAGACTTCAATCTTATGATTCAGAGGAGTGGAAGGTATCAGGTTGCCCAGTGTGGAGCCACCAAGAAGTAAATGCTTTCATGACACAAACCATTCATCCGATCTCCTCCACTCTTCTGCCTAGAAAACTTGGCGGGGCGGGCGAGTGGGCGAGCCTGAACAGTACCTGGGAAAGCTAGCCTCTGGGGGTCCCAAGATGGCGAGACTGGGGTGAGGGGGCTGGGGAAGCAGATGGGAAGTGAGCCTCTCACCTGGGAAGAAGCTGGAAGGGGCCTGCTCACTTCACATGTAAGCAGATTTAGTCTGCAGGCCTGGCCAGCTCTCATGGGTCTCCCCGGCCCCCTTGGTCAAGTTCATTCCCTCTGATGGCTTGCATATTAGACAGGGACTGGACCCCATCCAGGGCCCGCCCGAGGTCCCTATGTTGTTGGACCCGGACACATGGTCTCCTCCAGCATCACTGTGAGTGTGCATGCGTGTGCACATGCACAGAAGCCCACGAGCGTGCCGGGGAGGGAAGAGCATCCCTCTGGGCCCCTGCCTCCTGCACACAGGAGCGCGGTGAGGTGAGCATCACTGCTGTCTAGAAAGGCTCTGGTGGCCGAGAGGGGCCTCGGGTAGGTGGGCAGCAGCGAGAAGCTCTGTGAAGCTGTCCTCCTCGGTGGCCGCCAGCTGGCCCTGTCCTGTCTGTGGCCACTGCTTCCCAGCAGGTGCCATGCCTCATGTCAGCCCCAGTGCCAGGCTGTCATGTTGCCACAAGGTGGGCTCGCTTTGAGCTGGGACCCTGGTTCCTACTCCCTCTCCCCAACTGAGAATAGAGAGACTGTCAGTGGGGGTGGGGGAGACACAGGGTCCAAAAGCCTAGATCATTCCACTACCTTCTTCTTCTTCTTTTTTAAAGATTTTATTTATTTATTTGACAGAGAGACACACAGTGAGAGAGGGAACACAAGCAGGGGGAGTGGGAGAGGGAGAAGCAGGCTTCCCGCCGAGCAGGGAGCCCGATGCGGGGCTCGATCCCAGGACCGTGGGATCATGACCCGAGCCGAAGGCAGATGCTTAACGACTGAGTCACCCAGGGGCCCCTCCACTACCTTCTTCTTAAAAACAAATACACGAGAAGCCCCTACTTGCCTTTTCCTCCTGCTTCTGTCCCCGGGCTGAAACCCAATCGAGCAAGGACTGAACACAAAGGAAGGGGTGCTGTGAGGGACCCGGGGCAATCCTTTGGCTCAGGCCAGAGGTGAAGAAGGTGGTGAGGAAAGCTTCCCTCCAGCCCTGGCCATCAACAAGGTGCCAACAGCGTCCCTGCACTGAGGACGTGACTAGGGCAGCCAAGAGGGTCATGTTCCCGCTAGCCTGGGCACTCGTGACGAGGTCACAAGCAATTTCCGCTGGGCCTCTAAAACATTGAAAGCCGCTCATGAGTCCCTAATGGTGGTTTAGAGAACACCCAAGTTGGGGAAGAGGTCAAATTAAATGTGTCTCCCTGAGTTGCCAACCTGTAAATAAGAAGGCTGAGTCCTTTCAGGAACTGGAGTCCCTTTCCAGAGAAAAGACATGTACTGGGAATATGTTGGGGTCCCAGGAATTGGTGGGGACATCAGTGGGGGCACGAGGAGGGAAGCAAAGGGCAAGGGGCTTCCTGAGGCCACTGAAGGACAGCACCGGGGCCCGCCTTGTCCGCATGTTGGGTCAGCCCCGCTCTGCATGTTAGCCGAGGCTACGTCTTAGAAGACTCCATAGGCCACCAGATGGAAAATCTCTGAGCCACAGGCTCAACCCACCCGAATTGGCCACAGACCCCTGTGTGGCCTTGCTCTACGGGTTCCCCGCCCCCTCTGCGTGACGGGACACCCAGGGAAAGCAGACAGCGCCCACAGTTTGCCCCAGCTGGCTCTCGCTGCCCGGCAGTGTGTGGGGCCACCGAGAGGACATGCAGCAGGCCCTGTGGCGTGGCGCTCTGCTTTCTGTAGCTTAAGGAGGCACGGCCGTCCATCTCCACGGCTGTCATTAAACTCAGCAAAAACGAGATGGCTCAATCGAAAGCCTCCTCCTCTTCGCTGAATGCGTTAGAAGGGACCATTGCAATGCCAATATTTCTGTGTCCAAAGTGACGGTCATTTAATCTTACTTCCCTCTTATTTCTGTGGAGCCTTGAATGCTGCTCCTGGGCCATTCCAGAGCAAAACGGAGGCCCCCCTGAGCCTGCACATCTCCATTCCACAGCTTACTACCACCCCCCATATACCGACTCCCCTTTCCAGATTACTCTCCTGTGTCCCCAGCTTTCAGCCAGGGGGACGCCCTTCCTTGGGGTTCCACCTCTAGTCTGGGACTCCTGAGAACTCAGATTTGACCAATCTCTTGCCAAGCACTTACCCTGGTCCACGCACCAGCTGGATGTCTTTACGTGCGTGGTTTTATTTAATCCTCACAGCAAATCTGGAAAACAGGTATTGCCCTCATCGTGCAGATGACAGTGGAACAAGGGTGGCTCAGTTGGTTAAGCGACTGCCTTCGGCTCAGGTCATGATCCTGGAGTCCTGGGATCGAGTCCCGCATCGGGCTCCCTGCTCAGCGAGGAGCCTGCTTCTCCCTCTGACCCTCCCCCCTCTCATGTGCTCTCTCTCATTCTCTCTCAAATAAATAAATAAAATCTTTAAAAAAAAAAAAAAAAAGAGAGAGAGATTTAATTCTACCACGCTGGTCTCTGCCTGCACATGAGCCCGGAAAACACACTCATCCTCCATTTGGTGCCAACGGTTAGTCATCTACCTGTCCGGGGCGACTGACGTCATGTTGGATGGATGGCAAGAATGCTCTCCCCTCCCCTGGCGCCCCCCCACCCCCGTAAACCCAGTTAATCGCCAAGTCTTTCAATTCTCCTATAGGTCTCTCAAGTCTGGTGCTTTGGTCTCCCTCCCACTGACACTTGCCTGTGGGCCTTATCATCTCTCACTTAAGTCACTGTCACAGCCCCTCCCTGACGTCCCTGCATCTACCCTGTTCCATTTTACCATTTTGCACGCCGCAACCAGAGGGATCCTTCCCAAGCGCAGATCTGAGCCAGGCACACAGGACTTGAATTCGGTCAGAGGGCTCTGCTCTTGGCTTCCAGTTCAAACTCACCCCTGGCTTAGTGCCTTGTGATCTGGTGGCTGCCGCTCTCTCCAGACCCCCCTTCGCACTTGCCCTGTGCACCCGCTCCAACGACATCGGCAGGGCGCACCTTCCGATCCTTGCCTGGTTAACTGCTGTCTTCAGCTCTCAGCTGCGACATCGTCTCCCCAAGTTGGGGTCAGCGCCTCTCCCCCCCCCCGTGAACAGCATGATCACAGCACGGAGCTGCAACCCTGTCTGCTCTTCTGTGGTCCCCACCGGGTTGCTGGCTCTGTAAGCGCACGGTTTGGTCTGGGTCCTTCACCACTGTACCCTAGGTGCTTGGCCTAAGTATTCAGTACGTCTTCGGGTGGATAAGCATCTTGTCCCTGCAAGCCCTGGTCTGGGCCATTTTGAAGGCGCTCTCACGTGGGTACCAAGCCTGTTCTGCTGCAGCTCGTAAGCCATCCTTTTCCACAGGCCCTCTGCTGAGTGCAGATGGGGAGGCAGCTCTCCCACCACAGCACACGGAATGGGGGAAGGCCCCCCAGGATCATCTCGCTCACCCCCTCCCATGGGCTGAAGAGCCCAGCACCCATCCCAGAAGGCTCTAGCCCAGTCATCAGACATGGCCAGGGATAAACAACGCCCCGCTCTGCCCTGGTAAGAGCACCGTCTCTCCAGCCCAGCCGGCACAGCTGGCCTTTCACGGCTTAGCTCATTTGACCTGAGCTCAGTGCTAACAGAGCATGGCCCCGGGACTTCGCTCTGTCCCCCAGAAGCACACAGCACGGGAACCTGGCCAGCATCCACTCGTGGGGGACAGGAGCCAGAGCAAGGGACAGAGAGGAAAGGGCTCCCATCCACACACCTATGACTTGGTCAGACCTCAGAGGATGTTGGAGGGTCACCCACCCCTAGTTCATGACCAACCCCTGACTCCACAGCCACAAGGTCCCTTCCGATGCATCTCCTTAGGAGGGTTTTCGGGGACCCCATTCTAGCTGGACCTTTGACAGGGGGTCCCCTCAGACTCCTCAATGCTCAGCATACCTCTGGAGGCTTTGGGACACAGCAGCTGCAGGACGGGGTCCCAAAGCCTGATGCTCCGGGACAACTCCCTGCCAACTTGGCCACTGCCTTGAGGAGGAGGGAGAGAGACCAGCCTCCACACATGGGCGGGGCGGGGGGTCCAGAGAAGCCCCCTCCTGCTACGGGGCCCACGCGGCACACTCACTCTTGGCTCCCACGCCAGCCCGGTACACGTGCAGCAATGCACACATACACGTGGCCCCGGGTGAGGATGACCTCTGGGCTCCTGTCACCTGCGACTCGTCCCCGTGACTGCACCAGCCAAGGCAACTCCACGCACCAGAACCCACCCAGGACACTGGGAGTCGTCTACAGTCGCGAGGCCATGGCATCAGTGGGTCTGCATGGTAGAAGATACCCCTCGCTCCCCGCTGACCCGTCATACTGACTTGCTTTGTCATACTGACAGTATGACAGTATGACAGAAGTCATACTGACTTCTTTGAGGGTCTCAGAGCCACCCTGAGAGAGCACAGCCTGGGCCAAATCATGCTGTGAGTCCCCCCCAACCCCTGGAAGACACTCAGGCTCAAACGAACCCCAGGAACATCAGGGGGACTGGGGAGAGACTATATCTAAAACCCACAGCCCCTGACCCTTAGGGGAAACCACGAATAACCTACTCCTTGCCCCTCCCCCAACACACTCCCGGGCCTTCCCACAGGCCTGGCCACGTGTGACCAGTGACAGACCCCGAGGTGGGAGCCAACCTCTGCTGCAGAGAGATCAGGCCTCTGGGACTGGTCCCCGACCAGGCCTGTATCCAGGCACCCCAGAGGGGACTGAGCCCCACCGCACCCAGCAGACCTGGCACCTGGGCCCGAGAAGCGGGGGGGACGTCCTTGCTGTGGGGTGTCTTGGATGAATGGTAGGGCCAGTGCCTGATCAGTCTCTGTGTCCCTCACACCAACCACCGCAAGAAGTCAAGGCACAACCGTGGCTGAGCGAACACAAACACACCACGAAGAGACCTCCTGTTTGTGCTTTTGACACGTTATCAGTTTTTATTTAAAAACATGCTAAAAACATGGTGTTCAAGAAAGCCAGGACCAGGATGAAGGAAGTGCACAGATACGGCATCGCAAGCAGGAAAGTGCATCTGAACCCAACAAGCGAGCTGGCCCTGCTCTCCCGTGCTCCCGCGCTCCCAGGGCTGGGCGGGGTGTGGGCATGAGCCCCTGGCTCCGGCCCTCAGGGGCCCAGAAGGCGCAGGGAGGCCAGGACCTGCCAGGACCACTGCCTCGCTGAGGCGCGGAGGAGCGCGATAGGAGTCCGGGACCACGGGAAGCCGGATGCGGAAGGGCGGCGGGACAAAGGGGGGGCTCCAGGCACCCGGCACCCAGCTCCCGTCCTACACCAGGTCCCTGCTAGTTAGCACCTCCACCAGTGTGGGTGGGCAGGGGGCTGCAGAGGCGGGGACAGTCATTTCCAGCCACCTGGACTTGTTTGGGGCCACCAAAGCAAGGAGGGATGGCCACCCGGGTCCAAGTCAAACCAGAACATCCGCATGAGGGTCTGGGGGGGGGTCAGCCACCTTCCTGGAGTGAGAGCCCATGATGTAGGCCCATGCTGGTGGGAAGAGGGGGGACAGTGCTCCAGCTGGGCCGTGGAGGTGGAGACTTGCCCCCCAACACCTGCTACAACCCCCCCAAGGGTAATTCTCAGTCCCTGCTCGCCCACCTCCTCTGCAAGATGGCTGCAGGAAAAGGCCAGGTCTCTGGCCGGCACTCCCTTGAAGCTGTCTACAGAACCTTAACCTTCTAAGTCGAATCCGTAAACTGCCTGCATCAGAGCTGACTGAACTCACTCAGATTTTGGCCAGGGAAGCCCCAGGTGAGAGGGTTTGTTCAGGTAACCCTGCCCCAGTGAGATCACAGTCGGGAGAAACTGAAAAGACATGGGGCCACAGGGCCACCACACAGACATCATGCGGCGTGGCCTTCCATGGGCTGTGGGTACCACCCTGCAGGAAGGGCAAGGGGCTTGGAAGAGCACCCCCCACCATTCGTGCCTTCCACCCAGGGGAGCCTCAAACGCCTACACAGCCAAGCACGGGGTGAGGCAGGATGTCAGTCTGGAGGACTGTGGACAAGGCGGACAGGTGAGGGGAGAGGGTGCTGGCAGGGAGAGGGGGACTGTGGCTGAGGCTCCAGGGCCAGAGGACACTCCTGAAGCTCCAGAAATGTAAGATTGCCAGGGAGGCTATACACATCCCCCCCAGGTATTATCAGGCTTTTGCAATGGATTTGAACAAAAATTGAAATTGCATTGATAGGCATGAACGAACCTGCCCCATCCCACCCCCACCCCCAAGCATAAGGTCCTTATGCATCGAGTCCCACCAGGCGACTGTCCCCGGTATGATGACATGTCTGCTCTGTGCCCTGCAGCGGGGAGGCCCCGGGGCGGCAGCTGCAGCTCCTAACCAGGAACACAGCAGCGCCAGAAGACCTGGGAGGGCAGTCTGGCTCACGAGTGTGCTTGCCACATCCTCCACCCAAGGACCAACCTCCCCAGCTTCCCCAGGGGCACCTCTGCGCCTGTCTCAGGGGGGTGGTCTTTACTCTGCCTGACTCGCTGAGACCACCCTACTCTCCACACCCCACCCCCCAAACTCTGGAATCCTGAACACACCAAAAGTTCTGTACTTCTGGTCCCAACTGTATTTTACTTAGGCGAGTAGAGGCGTTGCTGGCTGGGGGGGCCAGGTCTCAGCTTTTGGAACAGCCAAGTGGAGGTTGGAGAGGAGACATGGGCTTGGTGGGAAATCAAGGGACCGAGCCAAATGGTGCAGGAAAAAGGCAGATGCCCCACACGAGGCCCCGCTGGGGAAGGGCACCAACCCTAGATGGCTCGTGGATAGCCTTTTCGAGCTCAGTCGCGTGAATTCTTGACTTTATTTTTTTCAAACCGCAAAAACACTCCATCAGGCCAGCATTAAGTCCTATGGGGGTCCCTGCTGCAGTCAGACGCCCCACCCTGCCTGTTCAGCTCCTATTCCGTGACTTAGGCTGCCTGCTTCCTCGGGCAACTATAGCAAGACCCAGTCTGACCTCTCTGGGCTTCTCCTGGGGGCCATGGAGGACATTCGTGCCACCACTCCACCATCAGTGAACCCCAAGGAAGGGGATGAGGATCCTGGGGCCCCAGGGCCATCTCCCCCCCCGCCCCCGCAGGGACTCTGCCGCCCAGTGAATGTGGGTGGATGTGGCTGGAATGATCGTGGGCCCCAGCTCTACCTTCCCCTCCTGATGGTCATGGGCCCTCTGCCACTGTCTGAGCAGCAAAACATAAGGACCGCGTCCCCTTCCAGAAGCAATGTGAGAAAGTGAGCAGCATCTGAACTAGAGAGGTATTTGTCCGAGAGTTTCTAGCAGGAATGTCTGTGAAAGTAACTGGGGTTTGCAGAACCTGTCGCGGAATGCCCGCATGGGGCGGAAGGGGGAGCCTCCCATACCAGCAGAGGGCAGGAGGGAGGAAGAAGGGAAACAAGAAAGACTGCTCATCAGTGAAGAATAAGGACCCACAAGAGCCCTGGCCACATTCCTGGTGAAGCACTGCGCCAGCCCCCCCGAGGGCCCCCCAACCCCCCCCGGGCATCAGCAACCCCCCCCCCCCGCCAGGGGGGGCCCCCCCCCCCCACGCCCATGCCTCTTCCAGACCCCCCAGGGCCATGGACGCCCAGCCCCCACTGCCTGGCCCACTCTCCCTCCTGCTCAGAGCGTCCTGAGCCAGGGCCTGGTGCGCCTGGGCACAGTGGTTTGTCCTGACTGAAACCTGACGGACATCCTCTCTCCCCACCTGTCCCCTACCCTCAGGAAAAAAAAAAAAATCAAACCATTACAGGAATCAACGCAATAAAAAGTTATAAATCAGAAAGCTAACCCTAAACTTATCTGAGAGATAATATTCCTGAATAACCATAATCAGAGTAAAATAAAATAAAAAAGTTACACTGTAAGGTATAAAAAGCCTGGGCAAGATGCTCCTGGGGGCCTCACCCAGAGGCGGTCAGACCCCCGCCCCCACCAGCCCTCCCCCGGGGGTGGCCGTGGACGCCAGTGGCCTCCAGTGGGCAGTCCTCCACCTGGGGGGCACTCTGCTCCCCACCCCCGTGGGGACAAAGTGTCAGGGCAAGGAAGGGCAGGGGCAGAAATGCATCCGTGCCGGGGGGCTCCTAGAGCACGAACCCGGCCCACCCTGTCTTCTTTGGCAAATACACAGATGCAGGAATCCAGGCGCCCCCAGCACCCAAGGTCTGTGTGCACCTCCTCCACACCTCCTCCTCCCTGGCCCTCCACCCACCAAGTAGGCTGAGGCGGGGTGGGCTGGGGGCTGGCGGGCTGGGGAGGTGGGTGCGGGGTCAGCAGTCTGGAGAGCGCGGGCAGGCAACACAAAGCTCAAATCTTCTTCCCCGGCACAGTGTCCGTGTGGAGGCCGGGGTGCTCTCAGCCAGCCGGCTCAGGCGTCGTACTTTTTACCAGTCCGGTGGATGTGCTGGAAGAGGGTCATGGAGAAGGCCATGCCCAGAATCTGAAAGACAAGGGGAAGAGGGCCTGGGACGGTGGCCTGGGGTCTGCCACGTGGCACCTGGAGTGAGTGGGGACAACCACTCGTGGGCTTGAAACGGGCCAGCAGGAGGCCACACACCCAGGAGCTCAGCCCCTCAGAGCCGTTTGTGCGGAATATCACACAGCCCGGAGCCTCAGAAATCTGCCGACTTCCGAGGGCTGAGGTGAGGACCGGACCCACAAAGGACCTGTCCTAAGCAGTAGCTACCAAGGAACTGAGGAGGGGGACAGGAAGGTGGCAAGAACACCAAAGCCGTGCCGGGTCACCCCGCTCAGTCCTGGAGCACATGACATGAGGTCTTGGCAGCGGCAGGTGTGTCTTCACCACTGATGTGCCCAGGACAACGTTCACGCTCACCTGTGTTCCCTCAACTCCTGAATCCTGACTGGGGTGCTGACCCCGGGCCACGCAGGAGGCAGGAGGAAGCCAGCCTGCAGACCCATGGGCACCACAGAGAGCAGGCCGTGGGCTCGCACCGTAAAGCAGGGGCCTGGGAGACACGGCGCAGCCCGCACGGCTCTCATGCTCAGTGTTCGGGCGTAACTGGAGGGACCCTGGCCGGTTCTGGTCCAGGCCTCAACGTGGAATGCAGTCTGGCCCCCATGTGCACATCTCCCATTAGAGCTCTGCCGAAATGACAGCGGGCTCGTCTGCTGAGCCTGAAAGCTCGCAAAGACTTCGGACATGGTCAGACCCGTGGGACCAAGGGGTTAGGGCAAGAAAGATCACTTGATGCAGGATGTCAGCCACCTTGTCATGGACCGGCCAGCCAAGTTCGAGGGCTCCGAGGGGAATCAGGCACTGGAGACTCCTGCTCGGAGGAGCCATACATGAGTGGACAAAGGAGAGAGCCCAGGAAGTGCTCGCCCCAGAAAGGTCAGGAAGGGAGGCAGGGATTCTTTCCTTGTCCCTCTCCAGCATCCAGGTGAGAGCCTGCACAGCACGGCTGCTCACTGAGCGCTTGCTAAGGATGCTAACACTTGTGGAGCTCTCCCCAGCCGCCCGGTCCTGCTCCACACCCTGGACACGGCCGGAGCTCACTTGATGCTAAGACATGGCATGGGGATCGTGCCCATTATACTGATGTGGAAATTAAGGCATAGAAGCTAGGCAGCCTGCGCAGCTCACATACACGTCATAGGCGACGCGGCTGGCCAGCCGCCCGCGGAGCACGAGCCTGTGCACAGGCGTGTTACCCGGGGACTCAGCTTTCATTCAGCTCAGTCCCAAGGTAAGTGTCCCTGGGAAGGCGGGCAGGCGTGTTCTCCATCAAACCCACCCGGGGACTCGTGCAATGCCGGCACCGGGCCCAAGGCTCGGAGGGAATGCCAGGAAAGCCGGGCCCTACTGTGCCTGCCGGGCTGGGACAGGCACTGAAAGAGAAAGTCTTGGGGCAGAGCGGAGCGGGAATGCATGTGGGCTGCCTGGGTCAGCTGGGGGGGGTGTCTGTGTGCGTCTGTGTGCATCTGTGTGTGTGTCTGTGTGTGCGTGTGTCTGTGTGTGTGTGCGTCTGTGTGTCTGTGTCTGTGCGCATGCGTGCATCTCAGCTCCAGCCGGGGAGCCGCAAGGCTCTCACCTGCATGATAAGGATGCACATCCCCACGGTGCCAAGCACGTGCTTGTTGTCATCAAACCACATCTTCACCTTCTCGTAGCAGCCCTGGGGAGCGGCGACCCCAGGTTAGAGCAGTGGCAGGACGGAGAGCGCCCCCTCCTGCCCAGCCACCACCTCACTTCCCCACCTGTCCCCGCCCCCCCCACCCCTCGCCCCCAGGGTTCGGCCTACGAGGCCCCACTGCACAGCCTCAGAGCCCCATTCAACCGTGGGTCCACCCCACCGCCCCTCCCCTGCAGGTGTCCTGGTGCCACACCGTCCCCCCCCCACAGGCTTCTGGGAGGCGGCCCGGGAGCAGCCGCGTCCAGCCTCACCGTTCTCCACAGAGGGGTGGTGGTGTTGTGCCCACAGCCCTGGGAGTTCTCCACACAGCAGCGGTCGGGCACCGTGTTCTCCCCCAGCACCGGGTACCAGTCCGTGGGGCCGGTGACGCCGCAGCAGCGCATCTGCAGGTGCCAGCCCACAGGGTCAGACACCCGCAGCCCGCGGTCCTCCGGGCCTTCCCCGCCCAGACCAACCCGGCCCCACGAACTGCCTCCCTGCGTGTCAGCGAAGGAGACAAGGGCCTCCTTCTGGCCCCTTCTTTGGGCCTCATCTGGACCCAGACGAGGAGCCACAGCCCCTCCCTGGAGGCCGGAGCGCAGAGAAGGTGACGCCCACCTGCCTCTCTGAGCTGGGCACCGGGCCCCAGGCAGGAGCGCTCAGCCCTCTGCTCACTCACCACCCCGCCCACTCTGCTTTGGGGACCGTCCCAAGCCGGCTGCCCCCCTCCCCAGGGCTTGACATGGGGCCTCTGGGTGGCACAGACTTGTTTTCCTCTTGGAACTGGGGCCTCCTTGCCTGAGCCACGATCAGGGAGGCAACCCTGTTGCTACAGTAAAGATGATCTGTCCTTCCTAGTTCCCTGTACCCATTTAAGGCGCTCGGTCCTGTGTCCAGATCCTGCTCACCTGCCTCCACTCCCCTGCTGTCCCTCTCCAGAGGCATCCCCTGTATGATGTGCCACCCAGCAGCCCTCCCGGCCCCCTGGGCAGAGTCTGAGTCCCCCCGCCCCCCACCAGCCCTTCACCTCGGCCTGGATGATGTTCCAGGCGTTCTTCAGCCCCACGTTGTTCTCTGTGTTGTACAGCAGCAGGCCCTCTTTCAGGTCCTTCCTGGCGTTCTCATTCACCTGTCAGGTTGAGCGCAGACACCTGAATCCCTCCTCCAAGGGGTCAGCACAACTATGCTTGAATACTCCCAGTGATGCGGAGCTCACTAATGCCAGAGGCAGTCCATTGCCCCCGTGGGTGATTTAGAGGATTCTATTTCCCAAGACTACACAGGTAATAAGCCCCCCACCGTGCCCCGCAAACTCACCTTCCCCACGCTGCCTCCACCAAAACCTTTCATCCCGGCCTCTCCTGGCTCCCCTGTTTCCATTCTCCTTCCTGCCCTCTTCAGAGATCCTCCCTGCCAGTGCTTCTCAGGCTGGCCCTGCCCCAACCCCAGTGACACTCCATATGCCCCCTCCAGCTCATAAGGCTCACCTTGTCCATGTAGACAAAGAAGAGGATAAGCAAGATCAGCTCTGCTAGGAGGATGATCAACAGGACGATGAAAAACTGGAAAGAGAAAGCCTAGATGTAGGCACATGGTAGTGGTCATGGCCAGGAATGGGGTGCACACAAGGATGGCAGGGGGGCGGGGGAAAAGTGGCACCTAGACAGGGCTTCCCAGGTAAGGGAGAGGCCAGCTACTTCTGAGGAATCCCCAGAGAGTAAGGGACGGAGATACAGGAGACAGCCAATCAAGGAGTGGGAGAGACAACTAGGGCAGGGATACCCCATCATGAGGATGAGGGGTGTGGTCAGGCAAAGAACATTCTACAAACAATTTCCCTGGGCTCAGGCTGGGCATCCAGGAGGCTGATGGTCGTCCCAGGCCTTGCCTGTCTCAGTGGCCCAAATGCAGGGAAACAGAGCTCGGGGGGGCTGGGGGGATATGGGGTCCAACTTACACTGAGGAGGAGGCACTTGTTTTCCTTGATGGCCCCCAGGCAGCCGAGGAAGCCCGTCACCATGACAATGGTGCCGATGGCGATGACTAGGTTGGCTGCAGACAGCGAGGGGAAGCTGGGGGAGAAGGTGGCAAAGTTGCCTTGGGACACGGATAGCCAAATGCCCACTCCAAGCAGCCCACAGCCACAGAGCTGGAGAGAAAGGAAAGCCGTTAGATCAGCACTGCTTCTGAGCTCATCTCCACGGCTCCTGAAGGCTGCATGGCCCTACCGCCCACTCTGCGACTGGGAAAGGGGGGGATGGGGCTACAGGTCAGATAGGGCCATGGGCCCACACCATGTCGGCTGTGTGACCTAGACAAACCCTCAGGCTCTCCATGCCTCAGTTGCCCCGTCTGGCAAATGGCATTATACTAGCTTCACAAACCTCCTACGGTCGCTCTGAGCATCCAATCTTAAAAGACACAGGCAGAACCCTGTAACAGCTACAGAAGGTCCCAGACCCACATGGGTGGTGGCAGTTCTTCCCCTTGTCAGTGGAGAGGCCCCAGCATTCAGGAAGGAGTCCGGCAGGAGGGCACAGTGGACAGCGAAAGTGAGTAAGGACTTGTCTCGGGGGCTGGGAAGAATCTCAGAGCCAGACCCTCGGGGGCCTGTGTCCCGCTGCCCTGCCCACATGCCCGTGCTCTCCGGAGCCCGGAGAACAAGTTTCCCACAGATGGGGGAGAAGGAAACTCGCGAATCCATCACTGCCTTGGCCACCCGTCCATGTGAGCCAGCAGCCAGCGCTCCGGGCCCGAAAACCGACTCTCCTCCACGGCGCCCCCGGGGCTGCAGCGCCCCCGGCTTCACCTGGGGACGCTCCACTTTCGTTGGCTGCGCGTCTGCACAGCTGCCTTGTTTTATGCTCCATACAGTCGACACTCCCCCCCACCCCGTCCCTCCAGCAGCTCCGAGGAAGTATACGGAGTCTGTATGCAGAGTCTGCGGGGCCAATCCATCAGTCAGCCGATATTTACTGAGTACCTGCAGCCTGCAGTGTCCCGGGCCAAAAGAGCCACAACCTCTTCAGCGACCTGCCTTCTTGGGACCTCCGCTCTGGCTGGACGGGAGCAATGAAAAAGCAGCATCGACCCCACGCCCAGTGCCAAATAAATAGTACAGGAGTTGCGAGGAGCCAACCACTGTCCTGGCCTGTGATGTCCTTTGGAGGAGGCAGTCAGTGCCCAAAGGACAGGTGGATTTGGGGCAGGGGGGCGGACAAGAACATTCCAGGCAGGGCGAAAGCAGACACACAAGGCCTTGGCGGGGCACAGACATGGATCTGACACCCGGTTCCAGCTTTTCCCGGTGGTGTGACCTTGCAAACTCCTTGTATGCCCAATGAGAATAATATCGCCTGCCTTCTGGATTGCTGGGAGAATTTAAATGGAAGAAAGCATGGGAAGTGGGTGGCCAGCACCAGGTGCTGGTCTCGGAAAGGCATTGACTGAGCAGCTCCTAGGTGCCAGGAACTGTGCTGTGACCCCAGGTATCGAGCACACCCCTGCTCTCGAGCTGCTCTAGCTCCAGAGAGGAGACCCCGAAGGACCAGCGAAGACAAGGCGGCCCACGAGTAGGCAGAGAGCAGTTCTCACGTGCGTGCAGGGAAGGTCAGGGGGAGAGGCTGCCCGAGGAGGTGGCATTTTCTTCCCTCATTCAGTCCACACACCCAAAGTGAGCCCCCCATTTAGTAAGTGCCAGGGCCTGTTCTGAGTGCTGGGGGGGCGCGGAGGAGGTGAGCAGCACAGGCAAACCACCCCTCCCTCCATGAACAGGCTATTCTTATAGGGGACATAATGTTCCATAAGCAAACAAGTAGCACAATTTCAGGTGATGGCATGTGCCATGAAGAAAAATAAGGACGGCAAGGAGTTAGAAAGTATCGGGGCACAGGGTAGTCACAGAAGGCCTCTAAGAAAGGTGGCATTTAAGTAAGGACCCAAATGAAGAGGGGAAGTGGTGGAAGAATGTTCTAGATAGAGGTAACAGCATGTGCAAAAGCCCTGAGGTGGGAAAGAGGCTGGCCAACCCCGGGACAAGCAAGCTGCCCGTGTGCTGCAACAGAGTGAAGGAGGTGACACGTGGTAGGGGACCAGGAGGTGGGGTGGCAGGAGACAGATGGGACAAGATCTTGCAGGCATCAGTAAAGACAAGGTGGGGGTGTTCTTAGCGTGCTGGGAAGCCCCTAGGGCTGGAGAGTGACATGATGTATGTTTCCAATAGATCACTCTGGCTGATGTTCAGAGACGGCCCCCAGAGGGCAATGGGGAAAGCCGGCAGAGCAACTGGGAGGCCACAGCAGGGATCAGGCCCGAGCTGGTGGTGACCTTCACCAGGCAGCTCTGGAGGACCGGTGAGCAGCAGAACAACGAGGTCTATTTGTAAGGCAGGCTTGACAGGACTTGCTGGGCTTTAAAAGACGAGGAGATTTTCATAGATGAGGAACCAGAAAGGTGATCCAGGCTGTGCATGACAAAAGAAGTGGGCGTATTCCCATGCATTACTAAAGCAGAGATTGTTCAAGCAGCTGGGGAGGAGTGGGAATAAGTGGAGCCGCTTCCTGGGTTGCCCACGCCGTGGAGTGGTCCTGTGCCCCCCGTACCTGGGAGCAGTCCCAGTGGAACTACGTCAAGGCTCCCAAGGTATGGGCACACTTGGCCGAGAGCATCCACCCAATCAGTGGGCATCCACCGAGCTTTGCAGGGGGAATGGGTGCCACCACCCCCGTAACCACTAGGTGGCGCTCCAGGCCGGGTCAGAAGTTCCGAAACTTCCATCCAACTTCTCATACTGAGTTTTTTCAATCTGGTCAGTTTCTATACTGCCGTCTCAATTTTTCTTTCATTAATCATACCACGGAAATTCATGATCTTCATGCTGAAGATTTATGGCCCTAAAAGCCAGAGCCTGCAATGATTGAGAGGAAACCCCAAGGCTGCCAGGTCACTCCTTGCAGATAGAGAAGCCTGATAAAGACACCTGGCTTTGGGACCCCCAGAGCGGCAGGATGCCCCTACCACCCTGCGGTGGGGACCCTGGGGCCCCCAGGACCCTCCCTGGGCCTGGGAAAATTCTCACAGCACACCTTTCCCCGGAAACCAGTTCCCACAGGGAGTGGGTCCAGCAGGGGCCCTTCTGTACCTCCGTTCTCCATCTCCCTCCCAGGGAGAACTGCCATAAAGTCCAAGAGCCTCTATACGGGAAAACCTCAACAGCTCAGAAACTCCCAGGACCTGGTCATCTCTCTTAAAATGGTTCTCTGACTTCACGCTCCACATTCTTTGACTTGGTCTGCAGGCTTCCCAAAGCCCTGCCCAGGAGCCTCCTTCCAGGAGAAGGGCTTGTCGCTCTGGCCCGATTCCTGCACCCTCTCACTCCCTGTCTGAGCTCCCACCACATCCCGGGCTAGATCCCAGGTGAGACCCGCTGCCTACAGCTAGGGCAGTCCCCACACACTGCCTGTACTTAAGTCCTGGGGTGTAGGGGGTGTCACACACGATGTCTGCTGAGTGAATGTCGCCCCTGCAGTGCAACTCGGGGGGGGCCTCCTGCACACCCCACTGCCACTCTTCCATACCGTCTGGGCTCTCCTACTGAGATGAAGCCCCTGCTCCCCTCTCAGACCCACGAGCAGAGCCTCTAGGCAGGAAGAAAACCTAAACAATCAGGCCCTAAGTTCACAGATAAGGACAGCAAGAGGAGACAGGCAGCCGTCCCACTGCCAGGCTGGGCCCACACCTGGATTCCTGGCCTTGGGTGCGAGGCCTCTCCCATACCCTCCCTCTAGGAGACCATTAAGTGCATACTGAGCCTGGGCCGACAGGTGGAAGGTGCTCTTGGCCCCTGCCTCACGCCCAGGTCCCAACCACGCTCTCTTTCCTGCCTCTGGCCTGTTTCTCAGCCCAGCCTGCACAGAGCTGCCTGAATCCTTTTTCCAAAACACTGCTTTCATCATGCTGCTCCCCTGTGAGACCTTACAATTCGTTAGCTCTCTGACGCCCAATTTCTTTTAAATGTAGGCTTTGGGCTAGAGAATTTCTCAAGTCCCTGCCAGCACGGGCTTAGCCAAGCCTGAGACACGGTGCTGTCACATCCCTGCCCGGTGGTTCTCAGCCCAGAGCGATTTTGCTCCTCTGGGGACATCTGGCAACGTCTGGGGACATTTTTGCTTCTCACAACTTGGAGTAGGGAGCTCCTACTGACATCTGAGTGAGTAGAGGCCAGGGTTACTGCCAAACAACCTACAATGCACAGGACAATCCCTCACCACAAAGAACTACGCAGCCCCAAATTTGGAGAGAAGTCAAGAAACCCTGCCCTAGCCCCATCCCCATGCCAGGCATCCACCCTCTGGCTATCGCCTCAAGAAGACAGCCATCACAGAAAGAACCTGGTGTGTTCCCTCCAGGGCTGGAGCAGCATCCCGGTTCTGAGAGGGACAATAAACCATAAGAGGAGTGAAGAGCTAAAAGACTCCATCCATCTGGGGAGCTGGTGAGAACCGGGGCAGGAGCAGGGAAGAGGCCGTTGTCTGGTGCATGGCACCGGGCAGGAGGGAGGAGCTGACGGCAGAACAGGTTAGCTGGGCAGGAGGGCAAGCAGACAGGAAGCAGACCTCTGAAACCAGAGCACAGGGCTGGGGAGGGTGCGGCAGGAACAGGGGAAGGAGAGCAGCCCCCTGCGGAACGTGCCCCACACAGGAAGGAGACAAGGCTGCGGTGGGACAGCCAGAGCTCAGTGCCAGAGAACTTAGCTGGTGGCCTTTGGGAAAATTTCCTTCCAAAACCAGAGGGCTGTCTCAGCTGAGAGGACCGAGCCACAGTCAAACCCAAGGCAGGAAGAGACTCTGGGGTGAGGCAGGGTGACTCAGGGAACCAGGATCTGGCCAAGGTTAGCACCGACTGACCCGAGGTCACCAGCCAACATGGTGCAGTCCAGGCCTGGTTAGCACCTCTCCAGCCGGCGAGGCCCAGCAACTGTCCTGACTACCGAGCTTTCCTGCTCCCTACCGCTGCCCCAACTGAGGACATCTCTAAGTGTTTTCAATTCCACGCCCCATGTAAATCCACATCCAAATGTGAGAAAACAAATTCCTACCCTTGCATTTGCCCGAGGCCTTGATCTCCATGAGGGCAGGGAGTCTATTTGGGTCTATTTAGTTCATTGCTAAATCCCCAAAGCCTAGAACAGTACCTCATCCCTGGCAATGGCTTTGGGTGTCCCTCCTACAGGGCTCTCCTGTGCAGGCCCTTAGCTGACTGCAGGGAAGAGAAGATTCAGGCCCTTGCCAAGGGCCATCCCAGGACCTTCCTCATCACGGTTGGGCCCATCCACCAGAGGCACACCAGGCAAACTGAGGCCTAGCCAGGCTGTGGCCACAGAGTGATCAAGCACCCCAGGCTCACCTCATTTATGTAATTAGCCAAATATCCTCCATGGCATTTTTCCTCCTCTTTAGTTTGAATCCTATTGATTTGTAGTTTTAATATATGTTTCTGTCTTATGTCCTTATGTATTTTTCACGGGGGCATCCCATTTCTCTGGGGGTGAGTCCCATAATTTCCCCTTCAAACCAAACTCCCTTCTGAGCTTCTACCCCTGACTTAGTGCAGCGGACGGCCACTCCCTGCATCCCCTCACGGCTGCCAATAGTCTGTCCCCCATACAGGGGTGGCATTCCCTGAGGAATGCCACCTCCTGTGCCTGGGCTGAGCCCCGGGCAGCACATGAGGGACCTGCCAAGCCTTCTGTGTAGACTTGTCACCCACCCCCACTAAAACACCAGCTTCCGGGGCCAGGTTCACGCTCATCCATTCCTTTTCCATGGGAGGACCCAGAACACGCCTGGGCTACTACATCAACATTTGCTCCATGGACAGATGGATGGACGGATGGGTAGAAAGGGGTGGGAGGGCCTGAGCAGGCCACAGCCTGGGAACAGGACCAGACCCAGACACACAAACCCACCTGAATAAAAAAAACCCCATTACCCCCCTCATCCCTACTCCTAGTACCCGCAAGAGCCCCAAGTTACTCCCAAATCACCCCCCTTAGCCCCTCGTTTGCCTGTGTAAGTTGCCTGCTCATCTGCCCCACTTCCCCTCAGAGCCCTCAGGCTGTTTTCATCCCTGTGGCCTCATGTGTCTCTGCAGAGCCCCCCAACTCGGCCCCTGCACCCCACCAGCCTCACCCCCTCTGCTTTGCAGGAGCTTTTCAAACACTAAGTCTCAGCACTCCCCAGTGCTCTCTATGAGCCACGGCCAAGTGCAGCATTTAATGGCATTTAATAAATTAGTGGATGTGGAGAATAAAAAAGAAAACCAAAACGACTTTAATTTCACAGCCCGACATGCAGCTAGTAATGGTCCAGTCTGGCCCTGGGAGAAGCCAGCCTGCCAAGAACTTCATCCCAGGGAAAAGGGACAATACATCAGCACCAGCAGTGGGTCGGCTATTTTGTATTGCAGACACCCCTTGCTTCCAAGGGACCCTGCAGCTCATTCAGTGTCACAGCCATAAGGGGGGGGTGGTGAGGGAGCCAGACAATGTCTTTGCCGAAGTCACCCTGCAGGCAGGAAGATCAGAGCACAGAGGGGAGGTGGTCACTGGGTGAGAAGTCTCCTTGTGAGGCTGTCCCTGGCCCCAGGCAGACCAGTCCCCACTTGCGCACCCAGGGTCCCAGCACTCAGCATCCGTCCATACCCACCATCCCACCTTTGCACAATTCGGGCTCATCAAGAATTCTTTCTTAGTAACTCAAGAATGCACTTCCCTGTGGCTGACACACATATCCCAGTTTTGCCCGAGCAGCCCACCAAACACAAGTGTGGCAGGCTTTTAAATATATGCAGGTCTGTATCTACCATGCTTTCCCAAGTTTTCTTCTGGTCTATTCCACAGCTTTTACACCTTTGTCTCATCCCTGTCCCACACTCGCACTTAGATTCCAGCAATGGAGGGGACAGCGCAGAGTACAAAGATAACCCTCTCACCTCCTATACTCTGAGCTCTATACTTCTAGTAATCCAGCCGCAGACCTCCTGGCTTGGCGGGCAGCCCCCCATGGTTTTGGCTCGAACTGAGCTTGTGCATAATTTAAAGTGAAACAGCATGACTCCTCAGTCATTCTTTTTTTGACCCCACACTTTCTCTCAAAGCCTCCAATTTCTTTACAACTTCACCTCGCAGCCCCATATCACCAGCTTACATAGGTGACAGGGAGATCACACCCATATTTCTGAGCTGAATTTTCCTCCAAATAAACATTACATAAAGCATTTGCATATCTAAAACCCAGTTACATTTTGATTATTGCAGAATGAGGTTATTTTCTCAGATGGTTCTAGGAGAGAGCATTTAAACATGGCTAAACTTCAGGGATGCTGTGTCTGGTTGCTGCAAGACTTGGAGGTTCACAGAGCTCTTAAATTATGTTTCAAGAGTCCACTTCTCTCCAGCGAGCTTTGCAGAGACACGGAGACCACAGTAACCCCCTCTCCAACACACCAGAACCCCCTGTCCATTGAGAGTGGGTCCTGTCACAATACCTCGTGTACCCTCAAATTCTAAGAAGTACGCGACATTCAAAGAGTCTGTGACGAGGGAAATCCCATTTGAGACTTTGAGGACAGCCCCTGTTGACAGTCTTGGCTGGGAATAAAGGTCCAGGCACCAGCAGCCCTGGCCCCCAGCTGGCTGCACAAAGGGCTTGGTGTTCTCTGACCCCAGGACGGGAGGAGGCCGGCTTTGCTGAGCACTGCCCATCTGTTTGGGCTTCCTGGCCTCAGCATGGAGGGCATCTGCCCTGCCCAGGGGCTCACTCAAACCAAGGCATCTACAGGACTCCAGGCTGACCCACCCCGGGGGCAGGGAGAGTCTGGGTCTGTCTCTGGGCTTCAAAGGCCAGGGCAGGGGTGCCGAGAGAGGGCCTAGTCCCTGATACGTCTGATGCCTGGAGAGTAAGGGGTGTCCATGCTGCGCTACCCTAATGCAGCCCCTTTACACTCTGGTCTTCTGCAACTACTCCTCCAACTGGGAGAAAGGCCTGCAGAACACCGTGGATCACGTGCGCCACCTCCACCTGCACCCCAGCCCCTGAGCCATCTGGAAGCCTCCAATCAGACCACAGGTCCCAGATCAACTTCCTCAGGTGCCAGCATCTTCCTACTTCTCAAGCTGAGCACGGGGTCGTTGGGGAGGAGAAGTGAAAAAGGAGGTAGAGACAAGCCCAGAACCGCCTAGGGGGGCCTGAAGTGGGCCAGAGGCTGCCGGAAGGAAGCCTGAGGAACAGCCCCCAGAAGGACCATAGAATGATGTGTGGCCAGGACGCCAAAGAGCATTGGATGACACAAAGCTCCTGCCAGACTTGTAAAGCAGGAGTGATCATTCACCAGTCCATAAACATCGATTCTCACCACCATCATGGTCCTTCCTGGGCCGGCCAAGCATGCAGAGGTGGGTGCTGGGGAGAAGGGACACACAGGAGCACTTACTAGCCCAGCGCTTCCCAAACTGACCCCTGCCATCCCACTCCCTCTGGGCAGCGGGAGGCTGGAGGCCCTGACTGCGAGATTCTTCTCAGGGACGTGGACAGAGGACGCCCAGGAGAGCACACAGCTGCTTCATGTCCCTCTTTGGGGACACATGAGAGGAAGTAGGCTAAAATGCTGAAGGGACGGGGCAGGCATGGGAAGGACCTCCCAAGAGGGAAGCTGACGGTCCTCTGCCCTGGCCCCTTCTAGAGGCTCTGTTCCCTGTTGGCACACTGCCCTTTGCGGGGACAGTGGGGAAGGGGGGGCGATGACCCTTGGACATGTCTTTTCCCCGAACTCCAGAACTTGTCAATACTCAAGGGGAATAGCTTGGAGCCTGAGGCCACCCACACCCAGTAACATACTCAGGCAGGGTGCCAATGTTAGGAAGGAGTGCTGTCTCTGCTAGGGTGGGGGTCGTACGTGTAGCTCTCCTTGCCTGCACCCCCAAGGCCACAACTGCCTGAGCCCCTGGGCCTGGGGCAGACCCATGTGGGGACACAGTCGGAGGCACAGCCTTCACTCCCAAGGTCGCTGTAAATTGGGAGGGAAGGTGCCGAGGACTCAGAAGAGCCTGTCAAAGGAGTCTGGAGAAAGGATTTTCCGATCACCAGCATATTTTTTCCTTCCTGCATTTGTTTTATTTTGTGCATCTGGGGAGAAAGGCACTTCTGACAGCAACAAAGCGTGGAGGAACGCGTGAAGCCACGGCTGCCATGGGAGGCAGGGATGGGCTTAGGAAACCAGCCTCCAAGGATCACAGTGACGCAGGCGGCCACCTGGGCTCTCGGAGAAGGCAGAACCACCAGCCTCCCGGATCTCAGGACAGTGGCCTCGGGGACAGCCACATGCTGTGCAGCTCCGGCAGGCCACCTGGCCTTTTGGGGACGATGCTCGGCTAAAGGACTCGGGGAGAGAAAGCAGTTCCCCAGCACTTGGGGACACAGAGAGGATGAATAGGATTATGCCTGCCGAGCACTTTGTGTTCCTTGGAATATAAATATCGTACAAGGTACTGTGCTATTATTCAAACTCCTTCGAAAATGCAGGGAAACCGGACAAGGAGCCCTTGAATGCCTATCACATCTTTCCGGCAAAGAGCTCAAATGAGACTATAACTCACCCTAGAGAATGGGCAAGGGGGTGGGGACCTCCTGTTTGAGGAGAGACACCCCCCCCAACCCCTGAGCGGTGAAGAGAAGTCACACAGCGGAAACATGTCCATGAGTGGTGTCTCTCATGCAATCACAAATGGACGCCCTTTTAATAATCGTCTACAGCTCAAGTTCAGCAAATAACACTCTATAATTACACGTACAGATATCAGGAAAGATCGTGGCTGACTACCAGGTCCATCTGTGGCCCCAGGACAGCCACCCACACACACTTCCGCTATAACCCTTGGACGGGGCCGACACATGACTGGTCTTCTCTCCAGGGATCCGATGCCCACGGCCTGATTATTTACACCGCCAGATGGGAGCCGTGTCCACCCATGCCAGGATTTGGCATTTCTGACATGCTTTGTGGGGGACATAGGCCGGTGACGGTCAGGTCCCTCTGCCAAAGATGGTCTCAGCAGCAACCTAAGTGACCCCCTGAGGCCCCTCCCCACCCTGTGCCGGGCTCTGCCCACGTCTTCGTCCCTGGCAGGACAGGAGACCACGGCCCATCCTACTACTCTTCCACACATGCACACAATTCAGGGCACTCTGCTGAAAGCTGCATGTCCATGGTCTGGCCAGAGGAACCTGCCCAAGGTCACGGAGCTCACTGATGGTGGAGCCTGGCCTCACTCCTCGCCCCTGCCCCCACCACCCTGCATTAACCCTTTGATGCCATGCTGCTGGGGACAGGAAAGCACAAGCACTCACCAGCACAGACCCGGCGCCAGCACAGTTCCGAGGGCTTTGCCTCTTCTGCCTCATTTAACCCTCTTGACCCAGTGGCGGGGGGCGGGGATGTTATTTTTGTCCTCCCCATTTTACAGATGAGAGAACAGAGGTGCAGAGAGGGTTAAGTGGTGAAGGAACCCAGGAAATCGGACTTCAGAAACCATGTTCTGACCTGCCATACCCCACTATGCAGACCTAGGTCATCCCAAATCAGCCAGAAAGGGTGTCCCCTAGACATGTCTTTATCTGGAGGAAGGAAGGCTGGCTGTGGTGTGGTGAGGTGTGCATGAGCAAGGCCCCGTGGCCTGGAAGCCTACTTGTGCTCTGGGGGGTCGGGGGGTAGGAAGAGAAAAGGCAGTGACGGTGGATGGTGGCAGTGGGGACAGGGTGGCGTCGAGGGTGACGACGATGACAATGATGATGAAGACAGGAACAGTACTGATGAGGACGCTAGCCTATACCGAGCCCATGTTACCTGCCAGGCACTGTGTCAAGCCCTCTCCACAAAAGCCATATGAGATGGTTACTATTATTTCCCTCCCCCTCCACTGTGCACAGGGAAAACTACAGATCGGAGATTACATATCCCGTCTACACTCACACATGGAGCTGGCAGGCCTGGGATTTTCATCCAATTGGATGTAATTCCAAATCCTATGGCTGAAACCTCTCTGTGCCTCCTACAGACCTACGAAAAATCCAAGACCTCATTTGATTAAAACTTTTCGGCAACTTTCTAGGCCGATCTGAGTCGAGGGAGGTGGGAAGGGAGTACTGAAGAGTGCGGGGACCCAGGAAGAGAGTGAGTCCAGCGTGAGGGAGGGACGCGAGTGTGCCCTGGCTGGATGGAGCGGGGGCAGAGAAGGTGGGCGAGGACAGGGAGCGGGCGGAGGGGAAGACATGTCCCATCTGCAGGCAGGGGTGTGTGTATGGGGTGTACGTGGGTTGGGGCTGCCCAAGTCCAGCGAAGGTAATACACCTACACTGATTTCGCCCGAGTTATGAAAATTGTTGGCTTTACCTCTGCAAGAAGCAGCAAGAAGAAACAAAATAAACTAATTTGGAGCTCAACAGGCCCTCTGTTTGTGCCTGTATTTCCACAAAAGGGGAGATGGTGGAAATAGTCACAATCATCTGCCGTTTGTTTTCTAGAATGTTCTTTCACATACACGGTCTCACACACGCAGTTGCCACAGCCTCATGAGGAGGGGTCACCCCACTTTATAGATGAGCCCACGGGAGTCAAGCTCTCCTCTCATGCAGTGCCTGTAACCAACCTCTGTGGTAGGCAGAAGAGCGTCATCTGACCCACCAGGAAACCGAGCTTCAGAGCAACTCACGGAAGCAATTCGAAGACCATCCACTTTCTAGAAAGGACGAACAAGGAAGGCCTGACTGGTGACCTGTCCACAGAGCCTTCTGCCATCAGTCTCTCAGCAGGTGCCCCCAAAGTGTCTGCCCCAAGCCGGGAGCGTGCTGGCCACAGTGGCACATGAGCCAGAGATGGGGTCCCTAGCCCAGGAACACCCGAGCCAGCTGGACCAGCAAGTCTAGGTGACAGGAACCAGCCACGATGTAGGAATACTTGACCAGTGCTGAGTGTCTGGATCCGGGAAGGCTGTGCACAACTCTGGCCTTGGAACCACGGAGACTGGGTTCCAATTCCCAGCACCCTCATTCACCCTTGGGGGGTGATGGGAGAGTCTCAGAAAACAACTTTTCCAGTGCTGGTTTTTAAATGGGGGGATTTGTGGTACCTACCAACAAGAGTCGTAGTTGGGATTAAATGAGATTCATGAAAATAAACTTCCTAGCATGGTGCCACGTACAAAGCTATAAACAGGAGTCGTTATTAGTATTTATGGGCCACAGTCTTCATTCACCCCGGTTACAGAGACCAGGTGGGGCAGCTGTCAGCCAGGGGCCAGCGGTGGAGAGGTCCTGCCCTGGCTGGAGCCCCGCTGTCCCCAGCCCCCAGCCCACCCGGCCAGGCCTCGGCAGGCCCTCTTCCCCCGACACGCACAGCACGTCTGCCCAGACATGCTTTACTCACCCTGCCGTCCTCCCGCTCCCCAGCCACCCATCTCCGGGAGGCAGCTCGCTTTCCCGATTTGTGAGCTGCTTTCTTTTGGCAGGGAGCTACTGCCGTCTGTGCTCTGGACCGTAAAACAAGTTTTCATCAATAAATTAAGATAAGCGGAAAGCCAGCTCTACAGGAGGCGGGCTGAGGCGGGCAGGCGGGCAGGCGAGAAGTCGCTCTGTGACCCAGAAGGGACCGAAGTAAATCCAAAGCAAGGCTAAGGCTCGCAGCCTCCTCTCCCTGGATCCCGAGGGCCCCATTTGACCCAGACTGCTCAGAAGGGGAGACACAGGAGGTCACCGTGCCTCTCTTGGGGCCCATTCCATCCTCGGGGTGGGTAAGCAAGTGTCAGTCACAAGTAATGCCAGGTTCTCAGCAATGCTCGCAGCCAAAATACTGATCCCAATCACCACGTTAGACAAGCTAAAGCTAATCACACAGTGGCCGGCCATCGCTAACACAAGAGTCATCTCTAAAAGTAAAAACGTCATTCTCGTGGAGCTTCCCCCACACCTCCGTGTGAACCGCCAGGCCCCCCAAACGCACTATGCACGTCTCTGCCTCCATGCCCTGCTCACAGCCTCGCTCCTACGTACAACCAGCTAGACTGGGTTCCTTTCCACCTTTCTTGATCCGACTGACGCCTCTCCTCCTCCTCCAGGCTGGCCAACCACCCCTCCCGCCCCGACCACAACATTCTGGTTCGACTGACAACTCATCAGCCTTAGAACCTTCTCCCACCTTGCCAGTACTGACCTTTGCTGGGTGTATATTCCAGCCCTCGACGGCTGCGCGCAGGTGCCTCCCGTCACACCTCTCTGCGAGTTGCCCCGGCACCGAGCTCAGTGCTGGGCGCAGAGAGGTCCTCGTTTACCAACAGCCGGGTATCGGCTGAGGGAGCCCAAGTGAAGGAGGGCCGTGGGAACATGGAAGCAAGGCCAGTTTTCAGCTCAGCAACAGGAGCGCCTCCCCAACCCTGGGCGACAGCATACAACCCCCTTCCGTCCCGACACTTGTCAACAAGCCAAGCATATGGTGGGAGACAGGCCAGCTGTCTATCCACCAGCACACACGGAGAGGTGCGCGGCTCTGCATATGTTTCGGAGGCAATGGACAGGTAGGCCTTTAGACGAAGCTGTGTGGCGAGCCCGACGGGGTGCCACAGTGCACCGAACAGCCTTGAACCTCGGTGAGTGGATCTGTCCTCCCAGCCTCTCTTAGCTCCTCCACCCATAAAACAAAAGGCTGAACTTAATAACATCCCAAATCCCTTCCAGCCCTAAGATCCTGGGACTTGACTTCTGCTCCATCCTCACTCTAGCTGTGAGTTAGGTAGGATGACCCAGTTAATCCACCCTCTGGGGGAAGAGGCCAAGGCATTTGGGGTTGCGGGACCTGCTCAGACACCGTGGGCCTGCATCCTGCCCCCCACCTCGGGAAGAGGGGCCCCACTTCTCTCGCAGAACGGAGCACAGAGGGAAAGTGCCAGGCCGTGAGCTGGGCCTGAGAAGTGCTGTGTCATTTACGCTTACCGCTTACCCCATGATCTAAACCCCCAGTTAAGGAAACGGGCAACACTAGGACAGACTTGCCGGGGTCCCCCCCTCGCCACGCCGTCAAGGATTCAGTCGGATGCCCATTCAGCACCCTGCCTTAGGAACGAGCCATGTACATACACTCAAACAGAGGGAAGAGATGGCAAAGTTTCAGACCACAGTGATGTTAAATCAAGACTGCTAATTATACCCCAACCTGGATATAAATCATAATCGATTACTTCTGAGCTCTGGCGCTTCCCATACCTGGAAGGAGCAGAGTAAAGTGAGGGCTTTGATCAAGTCTAGGCTTCGGGGAGGCCTCGCTCTAAAGCAAATCCCAAATCCCAGTAGGCCCTCCCTACTCTCTTCCACCGCCCCCGCCCCCGACACACAGATAAGCACTCCCTTTACCAAGACAACCTGGAGGGGGCAAATGATGCCATTTTATAAAGAGCAAACAGAGGGAAAATAACCTACATGTTAAGCTGTGAGTTGGCAGGACGCTCTGAGAACAAAGTTCAGCGAATGGAACAGAAACATATTGACAATAGCAAAAAGAAACAATTACTACGCATTTTCATATGAGATCTCAAGGAATAAATTTGCTCTTGCTTTTGCTTATTCAACAGAAAAAAAAAGAGAGCAAGAGAGAGCAGTAGCCAGAGAGGGATGAGGACGCAGCAGAATGCAGATGCTTGCACTTTGCAGCTCCACATTTCCCTGAAGCTCTCAAAAGAGCGTTTTTTGAGATACAGGCTGACAACGGGAATCAGAAGAAATAGGAAAAAGAACGCTGTGAGTGGAGAGGTTTAGGGTGCTGCCTCCAGGGGCACCCGCAAAACAGACACCCTCAAATTCATGGGGAGAGGTGCCGCTCCCATTCACTTGGCAGCTTTGCATCTTTGGAAGTAGAAGTTACTTTAAAAAAAAAAAAAAATTTCCTTGGAGCTAGAACCTTTAACATCCGCAGTACCAGCTGCTCAGGGGAGCGAGAGCCTGGCTTCATATCAGGAAAATTCTGACCTCTCTGAACCACCTCTGTGGGAGGGGGCACGGGTCCATGCTGGGGTTCACCAGTCTTTGCCTGTGGGCATGACACTGTGAGCGCCGAAAACACCAGACTCAGGTGAGGATCGCGCCCCCTGCGCCGGTGCCCACGCTGCCCCTCAGGTCATAGAATGCCCGAGATCCTCTGCTTGCACTGAACGACGGTACTTGTTTTCCGCCATGTGGCTGGCACTCTGAACAACGTCTTCCGGATCGGGGTGTCCGGCCCGGGCTCCTGAGAATGTGCTTCTCCACCCATGCCCCTTACCTTGGGGACGGGTTGCCTTCACCTCTTTTTCCGTTCTGGAGTTAAAAGTCGGATCCATGGCCAACGACTATGAGCACAGGCTCTGGAGTGAACAGCTGGGGTGTGAAGCCCAGTTCTACCCCTTCCCAAACGTAACTGGGCTGGTGGGCCTTTGTGACTCTGAGTCCTCGTCTGTAAAATGGAGGGAAGAGTGCTAGCTCCAAAAAAATCCATGTAGTCTACTTACCTTACGAGATGGTTGTGAAAATTAAACAGTAAAACTGTAAAGCTCTTAGAACAAGAGCACGGCCGAACGTCATTGAGGTGCACCATGGTCACGGTCATCACTACCCTTCTGCGTCTCATCCATCTCAAATCTGTCGGCCATATCCCTGCAAATCTCCTGCATCGACCTCGTCCTCTCCATGCCCACCACCCACTTCTTGCTCTCACCCCTTTGGCTGGAACACTGGGAGGTGCCCCTTTTGGTCACCCCACCTCCTCTCTGTCATCACCACAATCTAAATGCTCTGCCCGGAGCATATGGTGCCTCATAGTGTAGACCCTGGAGGGCTCCCGCAGTCCCCACAACAGGGATAGAACTCCCTAGCAAGGCGTTCATTCGAGACCTTCTACGGGCTCATCTTGTCATCATTAGCGCACCACTACCCCTACAATGTGGGTCCTCTCTCTGTGATACACCGCACGCCTTTGGCCCGTATGCCTCTCCTTTAGTTCTTCCCCCACCAGCCGTGCCCTTCCCTTCACCCCCTACTGCTCAGTAAGGCCCTTCCTTCTCATGAAGGGTCTATGACCTCTACCCTCCCCCCCACACTTTATCCTTCCATGTCCGTGCACGCGCACACCTGACAACTCACAATACCTAACACATCTCGCCCTGCAATGATTTATTCCTTTTTGCTTTTGCCTAAGCCAACTCTTATTTTGCATCTCCTACTGTGCCTCACAGATAGTAAGCTCCCAAAAGGTAATGTTTTTCAAGTCGGAGCTATGTTTTCCTGAAGGCAAGCTCCCAGCAGGATGGGAATAAGATGGTACAATTTGTTCTGTGCAGTGCCCAGCTGGGACTCCGCTTATATTGTCAAGGACCATAAAGGTCAAGCAAGCCCCACTGCCATGAATACCAAGTGCATCCAAATTCTTCAGCAGCCCAGAAATGTCCTATCAAATGCGGCTACATCCCGGCCCCTACCCCAAGGTATGTGACCACAGGGATTACCAAGGTCCTTCCTTTGTGTGACTCAGTCATGCAATCAATCATCTTGCTTTCTTTCCATTGTCATCATTAAGCACAGACAAAGACAGGAACGATGTCAAGCAGCAGAGCACCTCCCAGGATCTCAGAGTGCTCTGTGTTCCCTGGTGGTCTAGTGGTTAGGATTCGGCGCTCTCTCAGAGTGCTCTGTGTGACCACCGCGGGGCAGAAGTGGGCATCCCCTCTCTGGGCTCCAGACTCGTGCGCCCACTCGCCTACTTGTTCTCTCCACCCGAATGCCTCACAGGGATCTCTCCCTAAATAGCTTCACAGGAGAAATCTTGATGCCCCGGAAACCCGAGAGTCCTGCGCCATCCATCCCCCCGTCCAGCCAGTTCTGCCTCCAAGTTCCATCTCTGGTCCATCCCTTTCTTTCCATGTCTAGGGCTACCATCTCTTCTTGAACCACTGCCCTCCTGTTCTGCTTTCCCACCTGCACTCTTGCCTTTCTATAACCCATTCTCCACAGAGCAGCCAGAACAGTCCTCGTTCACTCCCAATTCCAAATCCTCCCTGCAGCCTGCGACACCAGGAGTGATCCGGTCTCTGCCTTCCTCGCCTCCTCGCTCTGTTCACACCAACCTCTGGTGGCTCCCAAAGCACCCCACACTACTTTGCATTTGTTGTTTCCTTTGTCCAGAATGTTCTTCCTTAGGTAGTCACATGGGTGGTTTATTCTTACCCTTCAAGTTTCCCTTGCTTCCTTCCCATCTTGTATGACAATCTGTTATGACTTGAAGTGTTTGTTTATTATTGTGTCTTCCCTATTAGAACACGAATTTTAGGAGATAAGGGAGCTCTGACTCGTTCCTTGTGCATCTCCAGAGTGCTGCGCTGCGCCAGGCACGTGATAAACATTCAATAAATATTTGTGGATGGGAGGGACGAAGGGAGGGACGAAGGGAGGGAGGAGACTGGGACTTGGAAATCCTCTGTCCTTGAGAACTTTCCTCTAAAGTAGCATTTAGGACACACGGATGAAGCTTCTCGGGCAGCCCCAAGATCCTGGGAGTGGTGGCAGGGAGCCGAGTAGCAACTCAGAGAGAATGCCACAGGGTGTAAACAGCCCCGGCAAACAAGAACAAGACCGAACAGGGGCTATAAAGTCGATGGCCTTGAGTGAGTTAAAATCCCTGCCCTGGCCATCAACCTTAGGAAAGCTACCTAGTCTCTCTGGGCCTTAATTTCTCATTTACAAAATGGAGGCAATGCCAAACTCACGAGGCTGTGCAAATACAGTGCTGGGTATAGAGCAGACGCTCACGTAAAATTCTCTTTTTCCAAGGATGCTAAGGGCTCAGATCCATGTGCTTTTTCTAATTAAATGAGCGCATCCTCCTGCTCCGGGTGCTGGGCTGTCTAGGGGTCACCATCACTTACGCCTCAGCCACCTTGTCTCAGGACCTCACCTAAAGCACAAAAGGCAGTGAGGAGGGGTGCGGCGAAGATGCCAGAGGGCTACGGGGGCACACCTTGTCGTCCACAGAGACCAGGTGTATTCAGATTCCAGGGAACCTCTGCTGGGAGTCGTCAAGGGAAGCCCACTCCCAGACCGACTCGTCACTCCCAACCATGGCAGAAGACCCTGGGAGCAGGCACTGGGGTTCTAGGAGAGAGGTCATGGCATGGTGTTATCTAACAGTGCTCGGGATCTGGGGTCACCCCAAGCTGCTTGCAACCTCAGTGGGAGGGGGAAGATGGAGGATAAGAGCCAACTCACCCAACATCTTGGTCTCAAATACCAAACAGCAGCTCAAAACCCAGGGAAGGAGTCATGGCTCCCTCTGCCCTTCGTTGCTCCCTGAAGGAGATGACCAGCAACACTGGCCAGGCCAAAAATGCTCCCTGAGGTCTTCCTCCCTCCAGGAAGGGAGGCCCTGCCTTGTCCTTCCCCATCCCAGCAGAGAGAACACTGGGGAGACTGTGAGCACCAAAATATATCCCCGGGTAGAGAGAACACGTCCTGGGCCCATAGCACTCAGACACGAAGGCTCTCCCTTCCCAAAGCCCCAGAGTCTGTGGGTGAGGATACCAGGGTGCAGACTCGGCCCAAGCTAGCATCAACTGCAGTTGGGTCAACTCTCAACTAGCCCTTGAGACCCCTGTACTTGCCAACACCACCCCACCACCCCTCTCCTCCCTACCCCAATTATTCTTTCTAAGACTGCTTTTACCATCTCATCTCTATGCTCAGAAGCTCCACTGGCTCCCCCTGCCTGCGTGAGGAGCCCAAACCCCCTGGCCGAACAGTCAAGGTCCTCTGCGAGCCGACCACAGGCTCACCTCCTAGTACATCCGTGTGAGCCGCCCATCGTCACCCAGAGAGCCCCTGTCTGGCAGGAAGATCCCCCTTCTCCTGAGTCACCCTGCAAGACCAGCTAAGATCCTGCTGCTTCAGGGGTATCTTTCTCGGGTGATGGGCGTAAAGAAACCGAAGGAATAAAATCCAATCCTCTCCATTTCTGGGCACCGGCAGTTCTAGTCCTCTGCCCAAAGCCTCCTGACTTGTCACACTTGGTGGCTAGAGAGAAGCCATCACAGCAGGCAGGAAGGGCACTGAAGGGGACAGCCAGCAGGCAGGCTCCAGGAACTCTGCTGAGATGTCAGCAAAGGGGAGCCGGGTGGGAGCAGTGGAGGGGCCTGGCTTTTAACAGGAGAGCTTGTTGGGGATAATTTATTCCCCCGCGTCTCAGCGGGTTTCAGCTAGTTGAGTTTACAATGGAACAAGCAGTTGCTGTTGTCCTTGGATGCCACAGTTCTGTGATGGGGGGGGGCGGTGAGTGCTGCTGAGATACAGCAGCTATAAAGCAGAAGACGGCCCACTGGGGGCCGTGACACTCCACAGGGACCAGGTTTTACAGTCCTAGAAAGAGGAGTTTCCAAGAAACCCGTGAGCACGGCTTATCCATCACAGAAGGAAACAGAGTGGGACCCCCGGCTTAGGGAGGGAAGCAGGTCAGACCCAGAGAAGAAAGCTGAGCCAGAACCCCACACACTTGAAGGGGAAGGACTGAGCACCCCCAGAGTTGGCAGCAGAGAACTCCCCACCTGCTGTCCCCAGAGTCCCCTGGGGGGCAAGCAGGGCCAGAGACTTCCTCTTACTCTGCAAATAGGGTGAGGCATGATGCCTCCAGCCGACTAGGTAGGAGCAGGAAACCCCAAAAGCCCAGTGAACTGCAGAAGGGGAGCATTCTGCTTTTACTTTTGAGGGTCATGGGAATGTGATGGGGAGGGGTCTGCTAGACTGTGGGGGTGGCTGGCACATGAAACTGGTGGTAGAAGGAATCCCCAACTTTTGGTGCTGCCTGCTAGGCGCCTTCCACCCAACTCACCCCTGATATTCAGCCAAGTCAGGCTCCCTGAGGCCTCCGCTACTGCCCAGGGAGAAGTGGTTTCTGTCCTCATTAACCACAAGGCTGTCCCAGAACAGCCCTCCACTTGGATGGCCTGGTTGGAGCAAATGGTCACATAGCAAGTCCCTTCTGTATTTCAGGAACCAACCCTGCCTGGGATAGGCCCTGCCAAAGTGCAGCTCTGCTCTGTTTTAGGCAATGTGGAGCAGTCAAAACTTCGGGGTTCTTCGGCAGTCCCCCTGAGTTAACTTGGCCTCAAAGTCAAGATCAGGGGCGCCGCAAGGGAGCTTATCTGACCTCCTGAAGGGATTAGCACCCCGCTCAAGAAATGCCAATCAGCCAACAGGGCCAAATTTAACCTCGTCCATCCCTCCTAACCCGAGCCAGGGCACTCTCAAAATCGACGATTATGCTACAGCAGCCCGTCACCGACTATTTATAACCCGTTCGCCTTCTGTAGGGAACCAGACACCTCCCGTCACAGCGAGGTGCCGAGCACCAGGCCTGTGGCCTCAGCCTCGGGGACTCGGCCGCGCCGGACCCCTGCAGGAGGGCCTCCCCCGATTCCGAGTGGCCCTGCCCCATCACCTCTGAGGCACCGAGGGCTGTGTTCAACAGCATCTTACGCTCCTTGGGCAGCACCAGGCCCCCCACTGGCTGGGGCTGGGCTCCCCGGCTTCTCATTAGCTCACCGCCAGGCCTCGGGCCTGACTGTCCTGTCCCCTCCAACCAACGGCGCCCCAGCCGCTCTCCTCCCTCCTTCTCATTCATTACCTCCCTGGCTCCTGACACCCAACAAATGGAAAGCAAGGGTAAAACCACAAAGGGGGTGGGAGTGGAGACACTTCTGTAAATAAGTCTTGATGGGGGAATGGCTCTAGTTGCGGGAGCAGGTCTCCCCGCCTCTGCAAAAGAGCTGGCCCGTCCAGACAATGGAATCGCATTCAGTGCTGAACAGAAATGAGCTGCCGAGCCATGAAGAAACATGGAGGAGACTTACGTGCACATTGCTATGTAAAAGAAGCCAATCTGAGATCGTACTGTGTGATTCCAACCATCTGACATTCTGGAAAAGGCAGAACTATGGCGGCAATAAAAAGATCCGTGGTTGCGGGGGTGGGGGGATGAGCAGGTGGAGCACAGAGGATTTTTAGGGCACTCTGTATGATACCACAATGATGGATATGTGACATCATATGTTTGCCCAAACCCACTGAAGGTACACCCCAAGAGTGAACCCTAAGGTAAACTATGGACTCTGGATGATTACTGTGTCAATACAGATTGATTCTTGGTAAAAAAAAAAAAAAAAAAGTACCACTCTGGTCAGTGATGTTGACAGGGGAGAGGGCTACGCATGTGTGGGAGGCAGGGGGTACGTCACAAACCCCTGTACCTTGCTCTCAATTTTGCTGTAAACCTCAACTTCCTGGAAGAAAGGAAGGGAGGGAGGGAGGGAGGGGTGAGTGACCAGCTAACAGCCCGGCCTGCAAGGATGTGATTGATGAGGGAAAGACCGCCCTTCCGTTCAAGGAAAGAAAAAGAGCAGATGCCCGTGCCTCAGAGACATGAAGGGGAAACCCAGCTTTGTTCCTGCACGGGCCACATGTCCACTGAACCGGACACTCCTCTCTGGACCCGTGAGAATGCTAAGACTTTCCAATACCGCCATATCCTCAAAGGTACGTTTACTGGCCTGCACCAAGGCTTCCTCGATAGCATGTCAGTCTAGCCTAGAAGAGACTTGCCTTATGCTAAGGGTAACCTAAAGGGAAAGGCTCTATGACTTCTGGATTATGGGGTTAGGTACCCAAAGAAGTTCCTTCTGCAAACTAGTCATTCTTCCGCCACCAAAAAAGAAAGAAATCCCAATGGTGCTTCTATGAAACCAAACTTGGCATCTGTTCTGTCCTCCCCATATCAGCTTACCATGGCCACATCCCCTTGGGGTGGCACCGGGACGATCTCACGAATATGGTGGCAAAGGGCTGAGTGGGGAGAAAGTGCTAGAGAAAAGTTTAATAATAGAGCTGGGTAGGGCACAGCCCGTTTCCTTTTTCAGCTGCGCTGACCGGCTGCGATGAGGCTGTGGGCAGGGCGAGTCAGCTGCTGTGGAGACTCAAACCCAGGTCAGCCCGGGGGCCACGTCTCCTCAGGCCCCCTCTGCGAAGGGCCCATGTGCGGCAGTCAGACACGGCCCATGCACAAACCCGCCGGGCTCGCCTATAAAAAGCCCAGAGCTGGCGGGACAGAGCCAGCCGGGCTGGAAGCCCCAAGGCTGACTGTCCTGAGCCCATCAGCCCTCCAGCCCAGCCACGTGCCTCACTCCTCATTGTCTCTCTTGACTGCAGACTGCTCTTCTGGGCTCTGGGAGACAAAGAGGGGCTGATGACTGCAGCAGGAAGCCCACAGGGTGGGCAGGTTGGCGTCAGAACAGCTCTCCTGGCAACGGGACAGCTGCCGCCCTTTCTCCAGCCTCCCCCCTGTCCCCTGGAAATGAGCGAGTACAACTCACTAACAATCAGCACACAGGCGTGCCTGGAGCATCCCTCCCGCGCCGCACTTACAGACTGCCGAGAGAAACGCCCACGCCTGTCGCCATTAGCGGGTCACTCAGGAAAACGGACTCAAACTCAATACCAAATGAACAAGACTGGGGAAGGGCACATTGGAAACAAAGCCCTCGGCAATTCTCAGCTCCTTTGAGACTCACCTGCCGCATCTGTTCAATGGGTTTGCTAACAGTACCTCCCTCGGGGTTGTCACAAAGCTAAAATGAGTTAAGGCACAGAAAGCACTTCAAGCAGTGCCTGGTACCCAGTGAAAGTCACTGGGTAATGGTATCATCACTGCCGCCGTGATCAGCGTCACCAGCAGACGGACGGGCCAGAACCAAGTCGCTCACACTAGCTCTCTTTTTGGTGGAGAAATGTGCCGGGCGCCGGTGTGGGGCCTGCAGCTCAGGCACAAGCTGGCTGAGAAGGCAGCTGCGGCCCCGACCCAGGAGGAAGGCAAGGCCGAGGACCAGAGTCCAATTCTCTGTGAACCTGCAGATGGCTCTCCCCCATCCTCCTCACCTCTAAAATGAGAAGACCTCCCATTTAGGCCTCCAATGTGGGGATGTTGGGGGGTGGGGCAAGGAAGAGGGTGTCTAAGACTGAAAAGGTATGGGAAAGAAGCTTGAGTCCTGGAGGCAGTCAGCACCCGGTCCAAAGAAGGCACAGTGGGGCCCGACAGAGGAGTGCCCCCTCGTCCCCCTGCACCCAAGCTTCAAAGATCACCCCCACTGTCACCATTTGGAGAACAGGCCCATGCACTAGGCTCTGAGCTGGGTGTTTAGAGGCATTATTCCATTTAGGATCACACCAGTCCGAGGAGGCGGGCACAATCATCTGAGACCAAGCAGTGCGGTCAGGCTCCGACCCCAGCTCCGGCTGACTCCACCGTCCTTACCCCTCCACTCCCCTGCTGGACATCAGAGTCGCCCGAGAAGGTCTGTGACATTGCAGATGCCCAGCCCCAGCCCCACATCAGAATCTCTAGGGCTCTAAGCGCCCATCTGCCCAGCTACGAGTGCGCTCCACTGGGCTGAGGCAGAGTGGACAGAATAATCCTCAGGGACATGCTGTCCCCCTTAAGACCTGACATGCTGTGGCCCCTCCCTACGTCTCCTCTGGAATGAACACCCTGTCATCACCACCCCTGGCATCCTACCTCCTACGACGGGGCTCCTGGGGAACAGCAACGAGATTCCCATCCTTACGTGCTGCTCTGTGGACTCCTAACGGAGGATGGCTATTTTCTACCTAAGTGGACCCTGGGCCCATCGGTGGCCTGTCCTCTCTGGGCTTCAGCACTACCACAAGCACTGTCAATGGTGACACTCTGGGAACTCTGCACGGGCTACAGAAGTCCCAGCAGCAGCCACTGCAGTGGCCAAGCTCATATGGCACTTCTCTGTGGCCAGTGCCCACCCCTCAGGCCCATTAACTCATTGCACCCCCACTACAACCCATGAGGTAGGTGTCACTATCATCCCCGTTTACAGATAAGAAACCCAGGCTCTCCCAGAGATTAAGAAACTTGCCCATTGAGAGGCTCTGCCAGTCAGGTCCAGATTCTAAGATCCCGAGCACTGGCCTCCACCGGATCCTTCATGAGTGATTATTACTACTTCGTTCATCGAGCCAGCAGGCAGCTTCATAAGGAGCTGAATTCTATCATCTTTTTATTTGGTTTGCTTAGAAACTGGGGTCTGCTTTGAGTAGGCTCTGCCTGGGACTTCAGCCAATGAAGCAGGATGACAGGGACTCAGGAACTGTCCCATTCTCTAGGCCACAGGAGCACTTCAAGAGGAAGGGCAGGTCCATGCGTGCCCCCTTTCTCCAGATGACAGCTTGCCCATACATGGCCACAGCAACACGGGAGAGTGGACAAACTGAATCTCCCAGTGGGCAGTTTGGGACTCACCGTGTTATCGTACAAAGCCTCTTCTAGACTGCCCTGAAGCAGCCCTATTTCCCATCCCCTGCGCCCTCCCCACGAGACAGTTGTCCACCGGCCCATGGAGGGAGAATGTGACAAGTCCCCTGCCGCCCCACTGGGCCCACAAGGGAAGGGTCCTCGACTCAGCCTGGGAGGCACCTCTCTCAGCTCCCTTTAGTTTAAAATAGGCCATGCGGATGCCTGCCAAGATCCAATGCTCTTGGCAAACAGGAGGGTTATATTTCTGGCTGCGCACGGTGAAACACTGGCCCAGGGAAGGCTTCCCAAACCACAGCTGACCCCAGCTCTGATGACAAGACGATCCTGAGAGAGTCGGCCCCAGCCCAGCTAGCTGCGGGCTCCCTGCAGGAGTACAGTAGGGGGAGGGCTCCGTCCCCACCCCCAGAGCTCTGGGGGCCTGAGGACAGCTATATAAGGGCATGGGGCTGGGGGGAGCCCAGGGGGCTGGGATTGCTGCCTGGCCCCGGCAAGAGCTCACACTCATACAGGCGTGTGTGCACACCTGCCACGGATGAACATTCCTTCATGCCATTCCCTGGCCTGGAATGGGCTTCCCCGTTTCACTGCCATCACCGTACCCTCCAAACGCCATTCTCGTCTCACCTGCTCCAGGAAGCCTTGCCAGAGGCTCTACCTCTCCCCGGCCACACCGGCACTGGAGGGTGTGAAAATCACGTTGCCCAGGAGGAATGGGTGTGGGGGCTACAGGTGTTTGGCGGACAGGTGACAAGGCACATGGGTGCAGGTTTTAAGGACAAGAAGCACTGCCGTGACTCACACTGTCTGGACTCATTCCATGAAGCTCTGCAGGGTAGAACGGGCACCCAGAATTAGAACTTACAAGGTGAAAAACAATCCCTTAGCCTCACTCACCCAGAGACCCAGAGCTGACCAACATGGTGGCTGCCCAGGAAGTCCGGGTGCAGACGCCACGGCTGCCTGCTAGGAAACTCTGCTTTGGGGCAGGGACTGTCCCATGAGCCTGTTGCTGTCCCAGTCACTGCCCACTTCCACCTTGACTAGGAACTTCCAGAGCAGGGTCCTCTTTCCAGGTTAGCCCCCAACCCTGAGCCCAGAAGTACTCAAGCGTGGTGCTGAGTAGCTGCCCCATTCCGAGGGGCACTCGGCTGGTGTGGCCGTCAGATTGGGGGTCCCCGGGCAGCCCAGAGGAAAGGTGGGGGCTGAGAACCCACTGTCCTCCATTCCTTCTGTTCTTTATAACTAAAGGTGTCCTTTCCAACAAAAATCTCCTCACCCACCCCACCTCACACACCTAGAAACTCATCAAAAGGTGAACAGTGGTGGTCTGTGCATTACAAGTGATTTTAATTTATGTTGTATTTTTTAATCTCTCTATTCTTTCCAAAATCTCCAATGATTACATATTAATTTAATAACCAGAAATAAACTTTTTAAAGAAGAAACAACTTCCTTCTCCCCTCTCAGACCCCTCCCGTCATTAGTCAGAGACCTGCACCCTCCTTTTCCCCATACCGCCTGGCACGTTCACACCCACCAGGGAAGAATGTCCCGATGCAAGCACATTTCATCATTGCTGGGAAAGCAAAAGCATGACACTTGCCCGTTTCTCAGGTGTCACCTGCGTGACAGCGTGCGGCACAGCAAGCAGGTGCATGCTGAATGTTCTCTCCTCCCATGGTCCTAAAGGGGGCGTCTGCTGCTCTCTGCAAGCCAGCAAGGCTCCCTAACCATCTCCAAGACAGCCTGTGACCCTTAACATGCCTGCAGCCTCTTTAAGGAACCCACAAGGTTATGGAGCCAACACCCCGACTCTCATCTCAGCACACTCATCACTGTGGTAACTCCCAAAACATGGGCGGGCACGAGAAAGATGCAGAAAGGGAGCCGAGGGGGAAGGAAAGGCCGAAAGGAGACGAGAGAGCACATGGGCTGGAGCAGGATGCCATCCCCACCTGCCACCCTGTCCACTTTGCGCCATCTTTAATCCCTCCTGGGCTCCGAGCCCCTTCTTGGGGCAGGTCGCCGTGCCCATCACGGCCATTAACCTGGCCGTCCCCGGGCCTGGCAGCCTGCGATCCGCACAGAAGTCCCGAGCCAAGCACTGCATACCTCAGGCACTCCATCACAGCACCCAAAACGGGTTCTGGTGTCACAGGTACAATGCCGGGAGCCAGCTAACCTGGCACGGGCCACCTCCACAACTGCTGAGAAGCTGGCCTCAGCAGGGGCAGGCCGGGCCTGGGACCGGGAGCAGAGACAGGGCTTCCAGGGCAGGCCTACACCAGGACAGGCAGGGCTGGGGAAGGGGCACGAGAGCCTGGCCCTCAGCACACCCGATCCTAACGGGCGACTCACCCACGCCCATCAACACGGCAGACACAGGAGAGGCAAGTGAAAAGTGAGGCACGAGGGGAGACTCTAAAAGCAGCGAACTCATTCTAGAAACACAAAGCTTGCAGGCGATTAGATCAAAGTTTGCAAAAATCCTGAAGGACTATGATATAGCCAACACAGACCTGTCCAACAGATCCCGAAATAGAACCTCAGGCATCCCTCGAAGCTTAACAAAAAAATTATCTGAGGACAAATAAAAGGCACTTCAGCTTTACACACGGGCAAAGGCAAGGGGCTCATTACCATGCGGGGTGGCACAGGACAAAAATATGGCTAAGATCAAGACCGCTCAGATAAACCCAGAGGTGATGGAACCACACCGGGCCATTAAAGGAAGCAGGGAAGCTGGAACACTTATGACCTTCACAGCCGGCCAGCCCTGTGGCAAACACCGACAGATGAACCGCTTACCGACCACGGGAAGCCCTCCCCACGTGCCATGTATGCAGCCAACAGTGCTCACCAACGAGGCACGGTGTGAGAGGGAAGCACGCAGGCTTTGGAGTCTGACATCCAGAGTTCAAATCCTAGCTCCCGGACTCACACTTAAAGGCTTTGAGTAAATTACCTAACCTCTCTGGGGCCGTGCCCTCGTCTGCAAAATAAAGAGAAGGATATCTTCTGCGTAGGGATGATCTGAGAATTAAGCCAAATAACTATGTGAACCCCAAGGACAGTGCCCGTTAGGTGGGAGGTGGGCACTGATGGTGCACACTGCCCCATTCTAGCAACCAACACCGCCGGGCAGCAG
Organism: Mirounga leonina; assembly: GCF_011800145.1. Lineage (NCBI taxonomy): Eukaryota > Metazoa > Chordata > Mammalia > Carnivora > Phocidae > Mirounga > Mirounga leonina. The sequence continues at coordinate 28,126,565 of NW_023270504.1, forward strand.
GGCTGCAAGTGAGTGAAGGGGCTCCTATGTGAGTCTGGGAGCCAGCCCGGGGAGACAAGCAGCACAGGGGGCGGTCCACAAGGGAAGCAGCAGTGAGTACATCATCTCGTGGCCCGGCACCGAGACCAGCGGAGAGGGGCGTGGGCCAGCTCCAGGGATCTGAACCTCCCAGACCAGCCTGTCCCCAAAACCAGACAGCCAGAACAGAAGGGAGACAGCCGTGGGGAATGGGGTTGATAGCACCTGCTCCGTGGGTACCCCCCTCCGGGTGCTTCTCTGTGGACTGGAGCACCCCATTCCTCTCCAGGTCTCCTTCCTCCACGAAGTCTGTCTCTGAGGAGGCTTTGAGACCTTGCCAGTCATTTTGGCCTGATGTTCTCTCAGGCCTCCCTATGCTTTCTCTGCTCTGAAGATCTAGAGAACTGAAGAAGGAAAAGCCTCCAGAGGGCTTCTGGGCCCATCTCCTGCCTCCACGCTGACCTACACTCCCATGTGGCAGATGACTGGCCACCATTGCTTCTTCCCTGGGGGGTACGTGGGCCAGCAAATCCCATCAGCCGGAACCAGAAGAACGAATCTTCTCTGACTCCACCTTTAGTAAATTTCATGGGCCTTGGTCAGATTGTTTCTGCTTTCTCTCACTGCCCATGGCCGGGCCTAGATGAGGCCCACGGTCATTCCCAACATGTTTTCTCAATAAACTCATCAGTGTCCAAAGCAATTCACATTTCTTGAGCACCTTCTAGGAGCCCAGCACTCCTCTTCTTTGCTCTGGACAAGCCCACACCCTTCCTTCCACCCATTATTCCCCTAGGACCATGCTCTTTTCAGACCACCATCACCCAGGAGCCATACACACGCTGCAATCTATCCTGGAAGCTTCCCCATGTCACCTAGGACTCCACGGCCTGCAGAGCAGGCTCAACCTCTTCACCTACACCCTCAGGAACAGAGATATACTCAGCACCAAGCCCCACAGCCATCTCCGTGAGCTGCCCAACGCTGGGCCAGCAAGGATGGCCAGCAGCACTCAGAGAGCGGAGCCGGGAAGGCCCCAGGGTTGTTCTGAAGAGCCACCAACTCTAATTTGGCTCTGCCCTGCCCCAAATGAGGCCGTTACAAGGCCCAGAAATTGAAGGGTCATGGTCAGAAAGGACGTGAGTGCACTGACCCAGACAACAGGGATTTGGAACAATGGGGCTACTGTTCCCTGGTGTTGAGAGGGGAATGGTCTTGGAATCCCAAACCTTTCAAATGGGAAATTTTGCCAGATGTCCATGTGCCTTCTCCCCTCTCCACTCTAGGGAGCATTCTCAGCAGGTAAGCTGGATACAAGGCTTCCTGCCACATAGTCCTCCTACCCCCAGGGTGGCATTACTGAGCTCATCAGAGTCCTAGGAAGGAGTCACTGAAGCTGGGGAGAGGAAGTGGGCCAGGGTGGGCGTGGGCAGCCCTCATGCTCCCTAGACAGTCTGCCCAGCAGAAACTCTAGTAGACCAAACCGGAGCGCCCCTGCCAATCACAAAAGTGCACAAGACAGACAGAGAATCGATCCCAATGCTGGCTACACTTCGTGGCCCCTCCTGCCCCAGCTTGGTGCCATCAGCAAAGGATGTTTGGGGGTTGGGAGACACAGCCGAAGCCTCCATTACCCCTCTTCTGACTTTTGGCAGCCAACATACTGCAAGGAAGTGAAGTGGGGAGGACAGGGGAGCAGGCAGCCCTTTCCCTACAGTCAGAGGCGGCGGGGGCCTGGAGAGGCAGTCCACGGTCATATGGCAAATTGAGGGCAAACCCTGTCCCATCTCACTCCCTCCCCCTCCCACACAGCTAGGCTTCCACTCAACTTGCTCCCCTCTCCGGAACATTCCAAAGTGGCTTGAGAAAAAGAAAACTGAAAAACCTTTCTCTGGTGGCAAGAGTCAACTTTCCCTTTCCATTTTCAGGGTGGAAGCCCAGAAGCAGTTTTGAGGACATCCGTCTGTCCTTCCTGCACCCCCTGGGCACCTCCCTTTGGCAGGGGCCCGAGAACTGAAAATGGACCTGGCACCTTCCGGGGCTGTTCCACCGGCTAGCAGGTGCAAGAAACGTGCCTTGGTCCAGGAATCTGCTTGCTCGCTTGGCTGCCTCAGGACGGTCCGATCAGAGTGGTGCTGAGTTCCAGAACCAGACGCTGCCAGCGAGAGGCAGAGAAGCAGCCCCTGCCAGGGGCAGGAGGGGAGCATGGACAGTACCCGGGACTCAGGGAGGTCTGTTCTCTTCCCCTTCATCCCAGGAACAAAGCAGCACACAGATGTGTCTGCCCCAGAAACCTGGGTGCCACGGAGTGGAGAAGCTAAGGTGCCGTGAGGGAGGGAGACTCGGCAGAAGTAGGTCCATGAAGCTCCAAAAGCATGATGCTGGATACCGAGAGACAAAGCTGGGTCAACTGTCCTTAGGAAAGGGAGGGAAGAGCCCTGCCACTCTCCCAGTGAGAATGTTCCAGAGCCTGGCGAGGGCGGTGCAAACCTAGTGAACCACATGCCCTCCCTTCTCGGCTGTGGATTTGGCTCCACTCACCCTTTCTCCTCCGTTACTCGGGCTCCCATACCCATGACTAAAGACACCATCAAGCAGATGGTCCCCTTCGGGAGAGCCACTGGGGGCTCACCATCTGCTGGGCCCTGCTGCACGATGCTCATTGTCGGCAGCACAGGGACCAATGTGGCACGGGGGACGCGAGAGTGCCTCCTCCCAAAGCGGACCCTGCAGCCTCCCCAGCACACACCACCTGCAGCCTCTCCTGCCCCCATCTTTGTGGGCAGTGCCTCCCTCCGGGGAGCCCTGGGAGGACTGGCACCCAGCTCCAAGGCTATGGCTGGCAGGCCCTGGCCTCCACCCCGGCTGGGGCCAAGATGCAGCAGGTGGGGCTTCCCTACACCTCTTCGTGGGAATGGCTGAGGGGCTGTGGAGGTTCAGGGAGAGAGAGGAAGGCCTAAAGCAAGGATGAGACCTGGCTAAACTCCCTCCTCCATGGGGACCAGAGGCCCTGCAGCTGAGTCTCGTGGAGAGGGGACAAGAGTTTGGGGCCAGAAAGTTCAATCACAAAGTAATCTCCCTGCCTCCGAGCAGACTGTTGGGGTAAAAAATCATGTCACTGAAGCATCTGTCTCCTCGGAGTACGCTGTGTGGGGCAAAGGGCCCCCAGATCGGCCCTGCTGCTAAAGCTTACATCCAGCAGTGCACAGTAAGCAAGCTGGGAGGGCACATGCCCAGGCATGGCAAACAGAGGTCAGAGTGCTTTCGACTGACCAGCCTAGGCCTGGCCAGTAAGCCTTTGGTTCCCAGGAGCGTAGAACCAGAGGGCATGTGGGGACAGAGGAGACCCCTAACGGCTGGCAGGGGTAACTCAATCACAGAAGGCTTCTCAAAGGCAGTGGCCTTGAACCCCGTTACCTCCTGCAGCCCTGCCACCCATCAAAGGCCACGGGGCCATGTTCTCTGCCGGCCTGAGAACCCGTATCAGAGGCGACAGGAAAGCAATGGGGCGTTCATGTCCCTCTTCAGCCAAACCTGGGCAAGGAGGGCCCACAGAGGGGGAGCTGGAGGCGGGCAGCAGAGGCAGGGCCTGAAGCCAGGCTTCTCCCCCTTGCTGATGCCCAGGACTGACTCTGTCTTGGCTGTGATCTGGTCCTGCACTAAGCAGCTTAGCCAACGGCCCTATCTCCTTGGCTCAAGGCTCAGCTGTCTGGAGACGAGGGGAGTAGGGCAACTCTGCAAGAAGTGAGCGCCCCTGGCCAGAGAGAGCCACTGTGCCCAGAGCTATGCTGAACGCCACCCAAGTTCCTTAGCTTCTCTGAACCTCCTATGTGCAAAAGGTAGGACAACGGCAGCCCCGCCGCCTCGGGCTGGCACAGGCGCTCCACAAGGCAGTGGGAGCAGAGGCCCAGCGCTGTGCCTGGCCCACAGGAGATGCTCCACAGGCTCTGGGTGGAGACCAGAAGATGAGATGGAGAAGCCAAGCGCCACACACTAACTTAGGGAGGACAGGCTTGAGGGATGCTTCCAAACTGAGTCAGCTTTTCTACTTAGGGTTTTAAGACCCATCCTGAGCCCCCACTCCCCCCAAAATACCAGTGTACCCAAAATCCAGACCTTCTAAGGGATTCTGAGGCGGTGCTCAGAGGCCTGGGGACTCTCCATCCTCCTCCAGAGTTCCTGTTGGATGCCCTGCCTCTGAGGACAGGCTCACACTTCACTTTTGGGTGACAGGGGATGCATACAGGGAGCTGCCACAGAAGGACACACGATGCCCAACGGCCAATGTTGCTGGAAATCCTGCAAGGAAAGGAGTGAGCACAAAGGGTCCTTGGAGATCTCATGCATAGTCACTGGGTGCCCAGGCCCAGGGAGAGCTAGCCAGACGTCACGGCACATTCAGGGTGGAGCTGAGGCTCCCCACCACAGCAGCCTGCCCCTCCACCCAGAGCACAGGCAAGCCTCGCTGACCACTGCCTTCCCTGTGCAGTCCCGTGCATCAGCTGAGCACACAGAGAAGGGCAGGGACCGTCCCTGTCCTGGGGAGCTGGAGGCAAGGGGGGGAGAGAACACCAGCCATCAGGGACTCTGCCTGGAACTGACGGTGGGGGCTCGAGCAGGCCACGTCCCACTCCCAGGAGTTGTTCCTCCCCAGGATAGGAGCTGCCCTCACTGGTCGCTAGGACAGGTGGGAGAGGAAGCTCAGGGCCGAGGGGCAGGCTGGGTGCAATCCCAGGGCATGGGGCCACCAGGCAGAAGGCATGCCTGCCCCAATCCAGGGAATGGTAGGTGGCAGATCCCCTCCCAGGCTGCCCCCTCTCCTCCCCACCCCGGCTCAGGGCTTTGAATAAGCAGCTCCTAAGCGCTGGGGCCTGTGTCCCATATGCAGGCTTCTCCCGCCTGCTAAGGAGTGGTCCTGTGGGATCAAATTCATACTAATACCACCCTAGGGGACTGAGGGAGCCCCGAGAGGAAGACCCCCTGAAGGTGGCCTGAGGAACACCAGAGGGGGGAGGGAGGGGGCAGGGAGGCGGCAAGAGGGCGGGATGGCAGAACATTCTCTCTTGATCCGGACTGCTCACTGCCCAGAAGAAGAAAGGTCTTCAGGAGACCGGGGCATCTCCTCCTAGCCAAGGCCACTAGCCCCCCACATGCAGAAGCCCCGACTCCAAGCAGCTGCCTGGCGGAGGCCGTGAGGAGGGGGCAGGGGAGAGGCCTTTGCCCTCCACAGCTCTTCGTCAGGACACGGCCCCGGCTAGCAGCATTCCATTCTATACTGAGCCCAGTGACACAGCAGAGCCCCGGGCTGGCAGCGCCAACCGCCTCCCCAGCCCCACCGGGCACACCCCAAGGCCAGTACCTCCACCCAAGGTCAGGGCCTGTCACAGGCCGGGAGCCACACCCACAAAGCCGACCAGGACTGGGCTGAGTGCACTGGTCAGAGCTCCAGGGCCCGGTGTCACCATTTTGCAGGCAGGAAACCGAGACTCCGCAGGAAAACCCTGGTTTCAAATCATGCCGCCCACTCCTCCTGGACCACTTCGCTTGATCTCTGTTCTGCGACGCCCCTCTGGTCCTATGCGGGCACACACACACGTACACGTTCTTACATCCAGGAATTTGCTGTATACCCGTGGCAGCAACCGATTCCTCCTCACTTGAATCCCCATTGTGCGGTGGTAGGCACGTGACTGCGTGCGTTTGGCAGCACTCAGAACGGACGCCAAGGAGTACATTGTACAGTGCGCGAATACGCTACACGGCGAACATCCCCCCCCACCCCCGTCATATCTAACGATTCCCCAAACTCGCTCACCCCCAACGTAGCGTACCTGGTCTAACCATTCCCCTGATGTAAGACGTTCCAGTTGTTTCGAATTCTCCTTTACTACAGATTGCTGTTTAACGAACACGCTCGCACATGACCTAATCTGACAGCATTTCTGATCAGTTTCTCAGGGCGCATTCTCAGAA